>NC_045793.1:2806298-3116730 GCF_009873245.2 Balaenoptera musculus
GGCAGAATTATCGTCCCCAAACAAAACGCGGACATATCATTTCCCTAATTGGAAACCTGTCTGGTGTCCTCTTGCTCACAGAGAAGATGCCAGCCCATGGCCACCCATCTCCCACCAAGCCTGCCCATCCTCTGACCTCCCAGCAGCTCCGCGGACCTGTAACTGCTATTCCCCCTGACCAAGTGCCCCTCCTTCTGTACCCACTTCTCTAAGCTCCAGCTCATCCCTACAGATCCGGCTGGAAGGGCAGCAGCTGCTCACGCAGCCTTCCCACCCGCCCCCCTCGGGCACCACATACTCTGCCGGCGCTTGTCACACAGCCTTGTCACCTGTTTGTCTTTACATTCGTGTGATCTGTGAGCTCCTCCAGGGAGGAGTTTCTCTGCGCGTGGCCGCCAGCACTTAGCAGGTGCTAAGTCAACATGCAGCACCCTGAGTGAGAGCCCGGAGCGGCAACTTGATACAAGAATGATCACATGGGGCAACAGGTAAAGTTAACACTTGCTGAGTGTGTCTGCCATTTTGTGAACTTGAGTGAGATCCAACATCTTGTCTAATTGTTACAGAGACCCGTTATGTTTAACCTTATTGCACAGATAAGGAAATGGAAGCTCGGAAAGATTAAACAAGTTGCTTATGTCACAGCTAGTAAGTGGCAGGATTCAGACTCAGTTTGGCTGACTCCAGACCCCATGCATATTCATCTCTCCTAGGCTGGTTCACCTTGCCCTTGGCTCTCTTAGGAACTGCTGATTCCTTTTATGCAGCAGATTCCCTGGCTCAAAGTAAGCTGAAGAATGAGTATACAAGAACCCTCCATCACAGCCAAGATCCCTGTCCCCACTGTAAAGACTGACTTTTTCTTAAACGGTGGGACTAGGGGTTGGGATGGAGCGAGGTGTCGGAAGGGCTAGGTAAGGGGTCTATTCCTCCCCTGGTTCTGCATTTGGTAATGTTGCTAAGTGCCTCACTGAAGACCTCGTTTGGGGAGGGGGCTACGTGATAATAACGCCTGCTGGCCTTTTGCAGCTGGACGACCTGCAGCTGTGGAGGAAGCCCAGGAAGCCGTCGGTCCCCAACCCCAGCACTCGTCTCCATGTTAAGACGTATATTAAAAGCATAACCGTGTAAAGATGGATATTAGAAGCACAGCCGAGCGGGACTCCCTTCCAGGAGAGTTTTCACCTATCGTGCTGGCCCTGGGGCAGCAGGGACCCTGAGCGGCTGCCCCCGGCCCTCGGCCTGGTCCAACAGTCACAAAACACCCCCTGGCTGCTTGATTACCGCCGGCTCCAGGGCAGGCCGTTGTGAACCGTTCTTATTAAGCAGGGATCATTTTTCTCGTCAAGCTGAAATCAAATAGTGTAAATTCGGAACAGCAGTCAGAGGAACAAAGGGTTCAGAGGGGCGGCTGCGCAGTGTGCGTGGAGAAGGGAGGGCCCGGGGGAGCCGCCGTGTCCTCGGCCGGGCTGCGACACCGGCACCGACCTCTCTGTCCACGGCCGCGGAGGAGCGCTCTTCGGAGCCGGCTCTCTCGGGGGCGGCGGGAGCAGCAAACCCTCACACCCCTGATTTACTAGAGCAAAACACTCGGTACAAAAGAGCATTTGCCGGGGCAACGCCTGCCCCTGGAACCCACCCGAGCCTCCCCAGACCCGCCATCCCAGCCCGGCCGCTGTGCCCGGAAGACAGCTGAGAAAGAGCCACAGCGTGGGGGCCACGCCGGGTGGGCGTCCAGCCTGCGGGCCGACGGCGGAGCGGCTGACGCAGAGCCCGGCCGGTCTGCACGCCGTGAGTCTCGGTGGCCAGAGTTAGCATCTTGGCCGCCAGGCGGCCTCCATCACCAGGGCAGGGAGAGCCAGGCGGCCGCCCTCCTGAGCTGCCAGGACGTCCGTGGCTGAGAGAACCACCGGGGATGCCTTCGAGGCCGCAATCTCAGGCCACCCCGAGAGCATCCGAAGACGAAACGAGGCCTTTCCAAAAGCCTGGAAAACGTACTTCAAACCCAGTCTGTGCAAAATCGTGTTTCCCCCATTGTCCCAGATACACTGCAGACTGGCTGCCCTCTGCTGTCACTGGTGGACGTGGAGGGGAAGGCCCTGATCGCTCTGAGGGCGACTCCTGATTTTCTGAGTAAAGCAATTAACTCGATATCGAAGGAAAATGTGCTCTTGTGCTGCTAGGGCGATGGGCACAGAATGGAGATTCTACGAAAAGCACCACTCATTTAAAATCGGATTTTAATTTTTTTCCAGCTTTCAAAGTCCAGCCCAATTCCTGAAGCAAAAACAAAAAACAAACAGAAAAACCCAGAACTGTATTTTTCATTCTTTCTACAGAAAACAAATGCATTTATCTTATACCCTTTCTTCTAAGTAGTGGTGGATGGTTCTTTTTTTTTTAACATTTGTTTATTTTTTGAATATTTTTGTATTTTTACACTTCTTTCCAACATATAGGATGAAAATTCCAAAAACCTTGCAGAATTCCACAGTGCCCTGATTTCTTGTTTCCACAGCCTGCAATGCACCAGCATTCTGCTCTGACCTCCTTTTCACCCTTGAGAATCCTGGCATCCCGCCCCCTTCCTCTCTCTGGAGGACCCCTGCCCTCTTTCACGGTGTCCTCATCTTAATCACCCAGACCCACACCAAGGACTTCACGGAGAAAGCATCCCTTCCCCAGGGATGGGTTCCCAGTGGCACCAATTCAGCCACTGTCCAGGGAAGCGTTTGGGGATGGGGCCCCGTGGCTTTCCAGACTCCAACATGCTCACAAATGTTTTGGTCCTACAGCCATTTGCCACCAGGCCTAATACGAGGATGGAGGTGCAGATTGACATTTGGGTTTCTGGATGACTTGCAAATTCCCCATCACCATCCCTCAGTCCGTAAGCGCCTGACCCCAGTCAAGCTGCTTTCCTGGGCCTCACTGGTTAGTTTTCCCTGCAAAACTGTCTGCAGCTGTAGAACCTGTGGTGGAGAAGGAGGATGCATTATTAATCCTGCGTCTCAGGACACGCATGTTGAAAGTCACTCTCCAACATCTTAAAAACTCCGGCAGCCATGGGCCCTCACGGATGAGCTCCGGATGGGGGCTGTGAACGCTCAGGCCAGCCGACACTGTCCTCTCACACAGGGGGTGTCACAGTCGTTTTTTAATAAACTTGGAAAAATATATGCTTTATGCTTTTCATTCTGCCATGTTTTCCGAGAGATACCGTACTGTGAGTTTTTACCGTTAATGATTTTCCCACTCAGACATACGCAATTTGTGAAGAGACTCTCGCTGCTCTCAAGAAATAACGTCGAATCCGTTTTGATTTGAAAGTCACTTCCGTGGAGGCGGGCCCCGGCACCCACTGCCTCAGTGCTCAGTCACAGTGTGGACTCCTGACCCAGGTGAGGCTGATTGGCATCTGTCTGTCCATCCTCCTGTGTGTCTCTGTCCATATCACCCAGCCAGTTAACACGGAGCAAGCATCACGTGCTCCACGACCAGATTGCTAAGCGTTAGCCAAGGTGTTTCTGCAGAGATTTCCCTTCTTATTTCACAGTAGAAACACAGCAGAAGGAACTTCACAGGGAGCAATGAGAGTCTGGGTCTCCCTTGCTCGGCTCAGAGAGCATGCTGGCGTGGTGAGGGGTGACGACTTCAGCGTGACAGTCCCAGGACACGCGCGCTCCCTTCCTTCTCCCTTCACGGCCCCTCTACTTCATGCCCCAGCCCTGAGGAAGGAAGAAGTCAAGCACATCCCAGAGTTTCCCCAGCACTGGTGGAGGGACCGTGTAGAAAGGACCCCCCCAGCCTGCCCATCAGCCGGCACCGGGGTGACAGAGGTAGTGAGGGTGACGACCATGCCAGTGGTGAGGGGGTGGGAACACAGTGGACAGGGCCCCTCTCCAGGGCCGGGCTCCAGGATTGTCATCTTTGACTAAGTCATCGAAGGGTTGTTTTGGTAGAACGGTCACTCGCACAGCCCGTAAGGAGGGGACCCCAGGACCTTCCTCTATTTACATAAGGGGGACCAAGGCGTGGAACGCTTCCGCATGGAAGCGTCCCCGTGGAACGCGGGCGTTGGGGTCAGGCGGGGTGCTGAGCGTCGCCACTCACTCTGTCCCTGAACTCCCGCCCTGCTCCACCTGCCCTCAGCCCCGGGGGGAACCATCTGGACACAACCAATGGGCTCCCTTGCCTTTGGCTCCAGGAGGGTTTGGGCAGTAGGAGGACCAACTGGAAATGAGAGGCAGGAGGAGAGCGAGGTGGACCCTTCCCTGCTCCTTGCCTGTAGGGTCACTGTGGCCCTGCCTGTTCCACCGCCCTCTCCCTCTAGGTTCAAGCGACTGCCCCCGCCTCCAGCCCCTCAGGCCACAGGGCGGTGACCTGCCATGAGCAGCCCAGAAGTCTACACTTTCACCTGGGTTCCCTGCACTGAACCCACATCTCAACACCCTTCTCCCATGTTTCCCCCTTAGGAACGAGGCTGGTACTTCTGCCATGTGATCATTAACTTGAAGTCGTTCACAGGCAACTCATCAGCTTTGGGGTGAAGCCCGCACTCTCACAGGCCCTCTCCACACGTTCCTCACGGGTCACCTGTCCACACCGGCCTCAGCCAGGATGGACCTCCTCCAGGTGCACGCACAGGCTCCCCTCAGCCTCCCCGAGGCCGCTTCTTTGGCAGAACTGCCGGTCTCAGCCTGGATCGCCCTAGGCAGCCCCTGTAATGACCCGGGGCTTGGCTCGCACATCCCTTCCGGCCGGAATCCTTCATGATCTCAGACCAGGCAGAAGTGTCAAGTTCACATTCCTGGAAGGCAACCCCCTTCCTTCTCCCTCAGCACAAACAGCTTAAGGTCACCCTGCTGGGGGGGACACCTTGCGCTGGCTGGCTGGCTTCTGGAGACCCTCCTATGTGGGGGGCTGGCCCCTTCTACTCAGGAGAAGGGTGTCACCACGGGCCTCCTGCGCTGGGGGCCGAACCTGGACCGAAGGTTGACGCGGCATAAACGTGGAGGGTTGGCAGGCTTTGGCATCGAGGAACCGGATTTAAATTCTGGCTCCGTGCCTTAGTGGCTGGGGACCTGGACCAGCGATCTGGGCTGGCCATCCTGCAAGCCTCCGGAAGGGCCCTGCCTCTCCGCAGCTTTCTCCACCTCCTGGAACCCGCCTCCCCCTCCCCCCAGCACAGTTCAAAGCTCTGCACCAGACCTTATCCTTCCCTCATTGTTTCCTGCAGGTTGGCTTTGTTTCCCTACCAGACTATCAAATTTGTGGGCTGGACGCATTAACACAAACACAAAGCATTGGTGAAAATCAGCAGGAGTGAAAAAGATGCTGGTAGGAATAGTTCCAGGTATCACTGGACCACTAAGAACCTCAGTTTCTTCTTTTAGAAACTGTGGGGTTGGAGGAGGGTCTGACTTTTTATTCCCAGGGCAACAAAGGAGGCACCCCCTGGTGCTGGACCTTATGCTTCCCTTTGATGTGAATTTCTCCCTCACTAGGGCTAGTGGTCCTTTTTTATTCTCGTTCTGGCTTACAGTTCAGATAGGCTCCACCTAGCACTCCTTCATCCAATGGCCACATGGCCCCAGGAATCACAGACCAAAGGCTTCTCCATGACCACAACTGTGTCCTCAATAAGAATGCATTGCTTTTTTTTTCAATCCCAATTGCCCAATTCAGCACACCACCATCCCCACCCCACCGCGGTTTTCCCCCCTTGGTGTCCATACGTTTGTTCTCTACATCTGTGTCTCAACTTCTGCCCTGCAAACCAAGAATGCATTGCTTTTTAGCCACAGGAGGACTGAAGGAAAGAGAGCAGATGAATCAGAGTTTAAGTGACCACCTTTATCACTACCCCACGGAACTCATACTCTGATGAAGGTATATCCACAGCCCCATCTTCAAATTAGAAATGCCAAATATTTTGACCTAAAAGGGACCTTAAAGTATGCTAATTTAAAACACCCTTTGACAAACCAGAAAACTTAAAAGGTTTTGACAGACTGAAACCCAAGTGGTCTGACTCCAAGTCCACACCAGGATGAAAGGCTGAGTGTTCTCATCCAAGCGACCAGAACCTTCTGCCCCAGGTCGTTCACTCTTTCGCAAGGGTGCCTCCAAGATGGCCCCCTTTAATGACGGCACACGGCTGCCTCTGGACACTGCTTTACGCTCTTCAAAGTTCCTTCCATTTTCCCATGGAATCGTCTCAGCGACCCCACGGAGCTGGCTTTTGTAGCCTCGTTCTTCGGATGACAGAACAGCCTGCCTGAGAGACTGCATGCGGAGATGAAGCGCCCCAAGCCTTCCCTACCTGGATGTGGGCAGAGTCGCCCAGCCCCGGCTCCTTCTGGCACAGCACCCGAGTTCTGCAGGATGCCCTGCGCTGGCGGTGCGGATTCGCCTTGACCCACGCGCTCCGTGCAGAGAGTCCCCCAAACCTCCAGTGCCCAGTCTCAGGGAGCGGAGGATGGGGCAGGGGTGGCCGTAGAGAGTCAAGCTGAGTGGTCCACTCAAGCATCAAGGCTTTGGCAGTGGCTCATGGTAGCCCCTCATCCCTAATAGCAGAGCCAACAGTCCAGTAGATGTCGACCTGATGCTGTCTGACCCACTGCCACACCTGCTTCCTGCTCTGGAAAGCGGGGAATAATGAAAATGTCACCCTCGCACACTTGTCATGAGGATCAAGTGAGCTGATACACGGAGCGCGTGTAGAACAGTGGCTGGCCGCAGTACCTGCTGCCTGAGTGTTTGAGTGTTACGATGGCATCATCTCATTGCTTCGGATAAGCAGTCACTCAGCATTACACTGTGTACGTACAAGCCTCCTTGCTCCTACAATTAAACCAGTGCTCAAGGTCAGGGAAAGGGTGGCTAGCAGGGAAGGGATGAGCACCTGCTTCCTCCCCGGGCTGGAAGATGCAGCAGACACTTTGGGAGGTGAAGGTGCGCCACCTGAGATCAGAACACTTCCACGGCCTGAGGCATCAGCCTGTGGTCTGGGGCTGAGTCACAGGTTAACTCCAGCCACTGACCTTGTGGGTCATTTACCAGGGGTGCAGAAGTGCTGCCTGCAGAGATGTCACAGGTCTGGTCCACCTGCTTCTCATCCACAACGCCACCCTGCCCAGGCAGGATACGAACTCCAGCACAGAGAGGCTGGAATCCTGAATTTTCTGTTTTGCGGTGTCACTTGTCCACGTTTTAATCCACATCTCCTCCTTCCATATTGCAACAAGACTTTTCTTTCCCCTGTATACGGAGCTTAGATTGGAAAAAAAGATGTTTGAATTGATGCTACCGTAAGTCATGTCTTCTTGGGACACAACTTCCAGGCAAAGGGGCTTAAATCAGTAGAGTGCCCCCTCTATCCCAGTCCAGGGAGAGGTGGCAGAGATGCATGCACTTGCATTAATTAGGCATCTACTGCATGCTATGCCTATGAAAGGCCCTGTCAACCTGCGGATACAGGAACAAGGTACAGCAACAGGACAGACCAAGAAACACAATGTCATGGCACCATGGGGTGCATGCCGGGACAGACCTCGGCCCTGGGTGCCTTGGGAAGCCAGTGGAGGGATACTTTCCAGCCTGGATGAGGAAGAGGTTGGGAACAGAGCCAGGAGGAGTCATTCCTGGGGAGTAGGCTAGCTTCGGTTTATAATGCAGATTCTGAGAGTCTTTGAGCTGAAAGAAACCTTTGTGCTCAGGACTTTTTGACAGTTGAAAAAAAAACTAACAGGGATTCCAGAAGTGAGAGGAGCGACTCACAGGCGGCTCTCTCCCTCCTGGTCCCCAAGAGCCTGGCCCTATCAGGGGTGCTCCCATTCCCAGGGCTTTGAGGGACGCTGGTCACCCAGGTCTCCCTGCCAGGAACTAGCTAGCAGGGGCAGGTGTAGGTGGCAGAGACGCCAAAGGTAAGCCAGAGGGTCTGCGCCTTGATGCTGGTTAGAATCACCCAAAGAGCTTTAACTCACTCCCCACCTGCAGCCAGGTGCTACTGGAATCCAGAGGCACTACGCTTGGTGCACAGAACCCTATATCCTGTGTCTTGTTTGTTTTTTCACTTCTAATAATTTTTATTGAAGTATAGTTGAATTACAATGTTGTGTTAATTTCTGCTGTACAGCAGAGTGATTCGGTTTTATATATATATATATATATACACACACAAACACATATATATACACACATTCTTTTCTTGTATATTCTTTTCCATTATGGCTTATCATAGGATACTGAATATAGTTCTCTGTGCTATACAGTAGGACTTTGTTGTTTATCTCCTCTGTCTTGTTTGAGGTGCAGCCTGCTGGATACTAGGGATAGAGGATGGTTTTTCCCATTTCATAGAGGAAGCAGATCCGTGAGGGCCAGGTGGCTTGTCAAATGTCACAGATGTGGCAAGAGAGGCATGGAGTCGAGTTTGCAAGCCCAGTGCCTGCTTCTCCGCTGGCCGGAGGTCCTGGCCTTGCGCTGACCCACTCACAGCCAGGGACCCAGTGGAACTGCTGCGAAGGGCACATTTTTCAGGTTCCCTGGAACTGCTCGCTTGTGAGAGTCCACAGAGCCCTGAGTCTCCTCAGGGCGAGCTGCTTTGTCACGAACCCTTATTGGGAACGGCAAGACTGAGCTGTCACGCTTCGTCCTGGCTCCACCTGCACAAGAGGCTGGGGCGAGGTCCGCAGGGGCCAAGGCCCTGAGAGCATCCGGGATCTGCCAGGGAGGAAAGGAAGCCAAGGAAGAGCCCCATCTGGCTGCCGAGCCCTTGCTCCTCAGGAGCAGGGAGGGGCACGCCAGGACCCCTGACCCTGCGTTGCTCTTCTACTCCTGCTGTACCCCGACAACCTCATGGCCTTCTGGGACCCACGGTCATCTCTCAGGGCCACCCAAGGCCATCGTCAGGCCCGAGAGGAGCAGAGGCACAGACTCACACCGAGGGAAAACGATTCGTGGAGACTCACAGGGAGAAGACAGCTGTGTGACGATGGAGGTAGGTCTTGGGATGCTGCATCCGCAAGCCAAGGAGTGCGGGCGGCTGAGAGCCGCCACCAGGAGCTGGAAAAGGCCAGGAAGGAGCTGCCCACACCCTGACCTCAGACTTCCAGCCTCCAGAACTGGGAGAGAAAAGATTTCTGTGGTCTTAAGGCCCCCAATTTGTGGTGTTTTATTACGGCAGCCCCAGGAAACTGACAGAGATGGGTAAAATGACAGCTGCATGTCAAGCCGTGCCAGGAGGAGGGCTCAGGAGGCTGGGGAAGACTGTCTGGTCCACCTCCAGCCACCCCAGAGCTTGTGAGGAGGCTGCACAGGAAGATGGACCGAGGTCGAGGGACCCTTAGAGGTGAGCTAGCCTATAGCCCATTCGACACGCAGGGCACAGCCCAGAGAGGGCAGCAGGGTAGAAGGGGGCTGAGGCCAGAGCCCACACCTGGGGGTTCTTTCCTGGGAAGCTGGGGGGTTGGGAGAAGACGTGCCTTGGCATCTTGGCCTCTCCAGCCCCGACTGGTGTCTGGGACACAGAAGAGGCTCAGAATAATTTGGTAGCTGTTTGCTGCCCCTAGGTTGGCCAGCACCCACACGACACCCTCTCCCCACCCCTGGCCTGGGAACACCGAAGCCTGAGAGATTTGAGAACAGCGCCCGGGCGCTCCCTCCCAGAATGAAATCAACTTCCCAGCCAGACGGAGGGAGGACCTTGGCCTCTGGAGGTGGGGCAGGAGCAGCTCAGGACAAAGTATGTGTTTATTTTCATGCAGCCTTACAACTCATCTGCCCAGCCCGACCCTGCCGGAAGTACTCCACGGATGGGACGGCGCCGGGAGCCCTTCCAGCCTCCTCTCCAGCCGCCACCAGCTCTCCCTGATTTGTTTCACTTGGAGAAATTTTTTTGTTTTAATTTAGCTTCATTTGGTCATTTCTTAAATAAGCCCCCTGGCCCAGGTCATTTGCTAGGTTGTCCGTCCCCCACGTGAGGACCTAAGGTCCCTGGGAACATTCCGGACGCCACCGGGCAACGGGGATTTAAACACCATGTTTGCACCAAGAAAGAGTGGGTTGACTTTGCACGGAAAATACAGTGTTCCACCAGAAGCAACTTGGGAAGTGGCCACCCGCTCAGGTTTTTTACAGATGAGGCCACTGAGGCCTAAAGAGCTGAGAGGACTTGCTCAAGGTCACACTCAAGGTCACAAGGTAGTGACAGCCAGGCGCACCGTGAGCGGTGTCCCTCCCTCCCCCTCTTCTTCCCCTTTCTTTCTCCAGCTACTTCACAGCCCCCCACCCCTGCCTCCCCCCCCCCCAGTCAAGTTCCCTGGCACATCCTCCCACCCATCCTCCCTCTCTAGCCTGGGCCTCTACATGGAATGAAAATGCATCCCTCCCAAGAGCGCCGGACACGTCCCAGCGCCGCCCCCCGACCGCGGCCTCCAGGGCGCCCACCGCTCCTTCCCAGACTCGGCGCTACAGACCCCGCTTTTGGACGCGAACCTGAATCGGCCAACTTTCTGCGGCAGGTGGGGCCGGGTCTTCTTAGCTCGCCGCCTCTTCCTCCCTCCATCCCGCCCCCTGCCCATCACGGAGACTCAATTCCAAGGGGAGGAGGGAGGAAGAAGGCCAGTCCCTGGCTCCTTGCTGAGGACGACACAGTCCCCCGAAGCCGACCCTGAGCCTCCGGCCCGCCGCCCGCGGGGCCCTCCGCCCGCGGTTCCGCCCTCCGCCTGCGGTTCCCGCCGGCTCAGCAGCGCTCGAGCCCGGAGGCGCGTGGCCGGGGCGCCGGCGTGGTGGGCCGCGGGCTCCCGGGCGCGCCCCTTCCCCCGACCGCGGTCCCGGTCCGGTCCCGTACACTCCCCTCGGCTGCCTTCACCATTTGACCACGAAGCGGGACCAGAGCAACTCTTATCAGCCGAGAGCTCGGGCCCCTCTGGTCCGGCGGGCGGCCCCTGGGGGAGGGTGTCGGCCCCCATCCCAGCGCCGGCCCCGGCCCCGCAGAAGACCCGCCAGCAGCGGCGGCCACGGGCACGGGCTGCCGGGGAGAAGTGCCCCAGACACTCACCGCAGGTGCCAGGGCGCGCCGGAGTTCACATGGGTCTTTCTGGAACCAGAACGGCGTTTTTCCTCTGAGAGCAGGTGTCAGGAGTCAGCCTTCCGCCGGGCTCGCCCCGCCCGGCCCTTGCACACACGCCAACACACAGGCACACACTTGCACACGCGCCCTGCGCATCGCACAGGCTCCCGGAGGCCCGGCCCGGGACCGCAGGGACTAGCCCTGGGGGGCGCGGGGGAAGGGTCTGCAGGTCTCCCCGCTCGCTCCGGGGAGTGAACCATTTCCAGTCTCGCGTGGGGACGGAGGTGTGGGCCGGGGTTGAAGACCCTGGAGCCCAAGAGGGCAGCCCGGAGGCCACCCCGGAGCCGCGGGGGGAGGGGGGTGTCGGGAAAAGCCGGTGCCCTCGGAGACGAGGGGTGGTGGGACTGGCCGAGGCTGGCCTTTGCCCGCGGGGCGCAGGGCGGGGATGGGGCCGGGGGTGGGGGGGGGCTGGGACCCGCGCACTCCCCCTCCCCCGCCAGCCTTGCCCGTGGCAGCGCAGTACTGTACGCCCGGCTTCGCCCAGATCCCCTCGGAGGAGGCGGAAGATGGAAGTTGGCTTTTGTCTGACCCGGTCAGACAGCCGTTTTGTGGGATAAAGGCTTAACGCTCGGTGAACACGCAGAAAAAGCTCAGCGCTGGCCCTCTGACAGTCCCATTGTCTGGGGCCTGAGCCCAGCGGTTTGGTCTGAAAGCGCCAAGTTCATGACATTTCAAAGAGAAATGATACTGGAGGTGGGGTGGGAAGGGGAGGGAAGGGTGGGCAGCAGAAACAAAACCCTAGGAGATAACAAAATTTGACTCCTTGACCGCGGGACTCCTCGGCAGCTCTCTCCGCACCCGTTCAGACCAAGTCCCCTTCTCAGGACACATCTGGATGGGGAGCCAGGCGGTTAGAGTCAGGATCACCAGGGGCTGCCGTTTGCAAGGTGAAGGTGTGAAAAGATGCCCAAAGAAGCACTGTGGAAGCTTCTAGGACTATTAGCAAAGCCCCGCAGCCAGCAACACAAGCTCCCATTGTCTGCACTGCCCTGCAAGATGAGACTTTGCCAAAAGGACTTTAGGTGACAAAATGAGTTTATTTTAAAGAGCTAGAGTGTTATTGTTTTCTTTCATTTTGATTACTGTTATTACCATAGCCTTTAAAAAAAACCACATTATTTTCTGAGCCAGGGAGCAAAGAAGCCTCCATTTTTAGTGTTTAATTTGTTTAATGTGCCTCTCTGCAAAAGCAAATAATTCGGGAGAGAAAGCGGAGCAGTCAGGAAATTGAATGTGTTTTGTCTCCAGCCAAGTTTCCCTTGAGTGATTTCGTTTGCTTTCTGTCTCGCCGAGCAGGCTCTGCTCTCGGACCTCCAGCAGGCTGGGCCAGGCCGGCAGGCGAGGGCCTCTGCACCCCTCAGCCCTTTGGCCAGGTAAGCCGTCCTCTGGAAGAACAAAACAGGCCTTGCAGAATCATGCTAACGCGAGGAGAAAATAGGATTAGGCAAAAGTATCAGCAAGGTAAGTCGGATTAACAGCAAGGTTCAATACATGTTGGCATTCTTGTGCAATTTTTAATTCTACAAAGGTGTATGTTTCCCTTCCCTGGTTTTATTTAAAGAGGCTGTTTGTTTGTGCCCAAGAGTGGTAAGGCTCTGCGCGGAATTGGAAACGTATAACCTTGCAAAATGACATTTCGCCCTGTGAAAGCGTGACACGCACGGGCAGATAAAGGCAGAGCGCAGACGCCCGTTCTTTGTTAACGCCTCTTGCCCCCTGGCGTCGCTTTGATGGAAGGACACTCCCACGCACTGCTGCGGAGTATCTGCCAACCGGCTCCTTCCCCACAGGCAACCAGGGAGATGCCTGCTAGCCGAGTCATTTTTTTTTTTTTCCGAGTCATTTTTTAAATACCCAAAGTCGGTGTTTAAACACTTATGAACAGGGACTGGAGATCACTCAGCCTTGGGAGCAAAGAGCTTGATGGCAAAAACTTGTTTATACTATTGAAAAAATATATATATCTGTATTGCATTTTGCCACATGCAAATTTAGTCTTCATTTGTTAATCAGGCTCCTCTGTGTGTCATAAATTAATACAATTTCTTTGGGGCAAGGCAAGGGAGCATTTATAATAGTTTCAGTTTATAAATCGTTTAGCAATAAACTTTGGGGGCAGAGGGCTGCAGTTCCCTGGGTAGCCAAGGCTGGTTCACGGACTATCGGGGAGCCATTGCATCTGACCGTCTGTGGCATTTCTGAAGGTCCTTTCCAAGATGAACTGCAGACAGAAAGCCAGAGTGGAAAGAATCAACCCAAAAGGTTTTTGAGGTTCTGACTGAGAGGGAAACACGTGTTTGCAAAAGCTTAAGGCCAAAGGAAAAGACAGTTCTGCTTGATCAGAGCTTTCCCCTTTGGAGGAGGTCTCGGAGAGAGGACAGCCATGGGGTTTCTGCTTCCATTTCAGACTCTGCCTGTTGTAGGTGATAGGGCATGGATGTGGAATGTGAATCTCCATAGATAGAGGTAGAGTCCCCAAGAAGACTGGGCAGGGTCAGAACTCTGGGAAAGTTGTGGTGGTTGTCTCTTCCAGCACTCCTGTCAGCTCTGTGGAATTGGACAGAGAAGTTTTCTCCATCTGAGGCTTGGCTCTGCTTGCCTTGCTACCTGTGAGCTTCCCGCAGAGAAGCTGGAGAATTCCTGATGGTGCGTTTCTATAGTGTTCTCTGGGTGATGCGTTTAGTAAACTCAAGAAGTCTGTAATTCCATTTTGATTACTCTAGCGAAAGGAGAGTCCAGGTTTTGTTTGTTTTTAAGAATTTCTTCCTCTTTTCCGGATTTAATGCAGATACGTGTGTATATAAGAGGAATGGACTTTTGCAAGGCCAAATCTCACCGGTTCCTTGTTTTAATGGCTTGGTCTGCGGATTCATGCACAAATGCCTCTTTTACAACTAATCAATAACCTAGCTCATTGCGGAGGCCGCAGAGCTCCAGGGCCTGTAGTTTTCTCTTTGGTGGGATAAGACTCACGACCTTTTGGGTCTAAGCACTGTTCTGGTTCCCCAGTACATACACTTTTAAAGTTATTTATTTCCATTTGATGCCTGACAGTTCTAAAGGCGTGGAGAGTCTGACCCTTTTTGCCCCCCTCCTCCTCTCATTATCTTTAGGCTCTAAAATCTTTCAGGAGTTTTCCTTTGCTTGAGCCCATATCTATAACTGAGGTTCCCAGATGTCAGCACCAGTACCTGAGTCCAGATGCTCTGTGGCAGGAGAAAGTGTGGTTCAGCGCACCCGGCTGCTCCCCTCCTGCGCCCATCTTTCTCCTCTGCCTCATTTTGCGGGAACCTTGAGCTTAATGTGACATGGAGGGGTTCCCGGACTGGGGCACGTTGAACAAATGTCCCCGTAGACAAGAAGGATGGACGAGCTGGCCGTGGGGCAGCAGAGTTCTAAAGCAGCTGTGAGTTGACCAAATGTGTAGAAAACATCAAAAGGTACACTCATTCGCACACCTTTCTTTGTGCCTGGGTCGTGTATCCCTCTGCTGGTTTCCCTGGGCTGGTTCGTAACTAGCAGATGTATTTATTAGAGGGATACTGTCCTTATTCCTACTAATAGCGTTGTTCGCTTACCTAGAAATTAAAAGTAAAGGTGAAGCATCCTCCCAGGTGAAAGGGGATAGCCGGAACTCCCTGGACAGAAACGAAACTGGCAGCAACTCTCCGTGAGTGGCGGTCCCTGTAGTAGATCCAGGGCTCAGTGGAGAAGCCCAGACCCCGGCCTTTTCCTTGAGGCCATTTAGTCTGCACTCCCTGCCTCCCATCACCAACCCACAGATACTGCCCGTAATAGCAACCACCAGCTCAGAGGCGGGCAGGCCCTTGGCCACCGTATGTGTGCCTTTGTTGGCCTTGGGGCAGGCAACCTCCAGCGTGCACAGTGGTGGTCTGCACCCGTGGGCCCAAGCTCCAATGATCTGGGGCCTGGGCTGCCGGCTGCACCACGGTGGGGAAACGCCGGCTGCTTCTGGGCGCTGGGGGCTTGTTGATTGCTGAGGGGCTGGGGGTTCTCAGTGGCGAAGCCCCTCCAGGGGCCAAGCCGTGGATCAGGCCTGAGCCTGAGCTCCTAGGGGTTTTGTTTTTGTTGGGAGAGGGGGTTTGGAGACAGGAAGTGCTTGCAGAGCGTAGGGGAAATATTTGGAGAAAGCTGACAAGAATTCAGCCCCAGATCCGAGGAGGTCAGTCATCTAGGCCAGACTTTAGGGAAGCCCAGCCAGGGAGGTGGGGAGTAGAGAGACACCATGTTAGGTCTGCAGGGTTGACACTTTGGGGGGCCCCTCCACCCCCCTTTAGGAACCTCCTTCCTCTGTAAGCTTGGAGGATGGGCATTGCGCACACAAGAGGCTCGGGCAGTCCAATGAGCCCTGCTTCCCACTGCTGGCCTGCTTAGGGGAAATGTGATCAAATCCATGCACAATCACAAACCCCTTTATCAGGTAGGAACCCCCACTCAAAAAGGAGAAATGGGAAGCTTTGGAAACCCACCACTCTAGTGATGAGGGATGGAGAAGGGCAAATTCATTTCCACTAGACTGCTGCAAAGTAGGTTGGGAGAGAACAAAGCAAAAATGTTTGTAAGTGTATGTATATATTTCATATTTGTCTTCTGTAAATATAGCTTTATTGGGTGTCTTAAACTCCTGAATTGAGCAGAGTCCAAAAAAGTCCACACACATCAGCTCTCTCCCTGGGCATCTCCATGCATTTTATTTATTCTTCAGTTTTTTCAAACTTATTCTTGAACCACGTGAAGGCAGTTTTATTTGGCTTGTAAAGACTGTTTAACCCATTGAGTATGCATTGTAAAAGTTTCACAGTCAAATGCCAGCCCGAATTCCAAATTGGGAAGTTAAATATTTGTTTTTAATTTTCTGGCTCAAAAATGTTAACTAACAGAAATGATTCTTTCTGCTCTAATGTGCTTGCATAAATGGGGTTGTTATTAGAACCTTCGCCTAAAACAACATTTGCTTCCTGTCCTGACACGTTGTGTTTGGAAACTCCATTCTTAGAAGAAATTTTAATATGTACAAATAAAAAGCAAGTGCTTGACCTTAGGGTGCTTTGGTACAAGAGGCAGGATGATGAGGACACAGCATTCATATTATTATTTGAGTAGCTTGATTATAGACCAGTTTAAGTAAAAGAATGTATTTTGTGGGAAATTGTAAAAGGGCTTCCTTTACAGAAAATATTGGCACCAAAGTCCCCTTAATGGTTGTCCTTTTTAATATTATAATTGAAGACTGAAAAAATAACTTAAATTTGGAATTTTATAAAGAATTTCAAGGTTTAATTTTCCAAATATTTTAGCTTTGTTGCATTTTTTCATTTACCTATTTATACATGTCACTTTCTTAAATTAAGCACATTGCTCTTTTCTTTACTGAGTGCAACTAAATGACAGAGAACACAAATAGGTTTGGAAATAACCTCACACATGACCCGCACATCGTTGGGAATGGAACCAGAGAAGACTGTCTTCTCTGGGGAGGTGTATTTCCAGGCAAATCAAATTGCAAACAGTTTAAAATACCCTGCTCAAACTAACACTTGCGTCTGATGGAAAAGGTACCGTCTGACCATAAACCAAGACGGGATCCCTCATAAAGAATCAGTATTCCCACATCCTCACATGTGACTTTTTAAAAAGGGCCCTTTGGGGGAATAGGCGCCTCTAACGCTTGGGGAGTTGAGGTACACATAACCTCCACAACAACCGCGTAGTAACTGTCTTAACTGGGGTGCCATTTACTTGCTCTCTGCTTTATCCTCCAATGTCTAAAGGAAACAAAGATGCCGCCTACCTACCTCTGCTAGGGGAAGCTCACTTCCGTTTGTTGTGGAACGCACACTAGGGACCCTCTCTTCCCCTAGACCTGGTGTTAACTCCCATGAGTAATGCCCGCTGCACCTCCTAGAGTGACCCGAACCGCTTACGTCTCTTTTCAGCCAAGCAGGGTTCATCTGAAGTCTGCCCTTTACGGCATCCACAGGTCTCCTGCATGAGACACACACGTGTAGAAGGTGGCCATGTATAACCAGAGCTAGGTAGGTTTTAGTGGGTCGAGTACAACCGTTCCTGGTCCCCTGGCAGCTTGAGTCCATGAAACCCCCTCCGCCTCTACCTCCTTCCTGTGGGAACCCAGGGAAGGAAAGGAAAAGGAGGCACAGCTTTCTGGTTTTCGAGGTGGGCAGGGATGGAGGGGCTTCTAGGGGGCAAGTCATTTCTTTCCACCAAACTCAGGGATTTAGCAGGTCACCAGGTAATTCATTCAGCCATGTACTCTGTAGCCAACACCATTTTTAATTTACCAGGAGACGCTTCCCTCTCTCTGAGATCTAGGACCGCCTTGGGGAAGCCCTCCCTGCCACACAGCTAAGGCAGACTTCCCCCGGGCACAGCCTTTCCTGGATCATTTTGAACCCCCTCCCCGGGATCTGTAGGCTGCTGTACTGGAGACTCATCAAGTCGTGTATGCTCCCACTCCTGTCCCGCTCCTGTCCTGGTGGGGTTGGAGGCTGAAAGGGGTGGGACAGGAAGGGACAAGGGGGTATTTCCCGTTTAGTTTTGCTTAATGCTTCCTCTTAAAGACAGCGGCGAGGGTAGACTGCGAGCTCCCCTATTAGGTTTCCACCCCGGCTGCCTTCCCCTCAGCTAGGAGAGCCCCTGTACTTTAAAATGCAACCTCCCCACCTTCCCCACACTGTTTGAAACGCGGCTGTGAGATCTGGCTGAATCGAGCTGCGTTTGCTGCCGGCACGTGGGTCCGGGCGTGGGCGCGTTTTGCGCGCACGGGGACGCGTGTGCACGGGGACAGCGTGCGGCGGCTGTCGTCCAGACCCGTTCCTACGGGCGCACCGCAGCAGCAGCCGCGGACTGCGCTGGGAAAGCGGACCGAGGGTGGAGGAGGTCGAAGGGGAAACTGGTCCAGGGGAAAGAACAGAGACAATTAGGGCCTGTCGGGGTGCCTGCACTTTCCCGCCTTCTCTAAGTGACCTTTACGCCCGCGGCGGCGAGGAAGTAAACAATATTGATTAGGTTCTTCCTTCGGTTCCACGGGGCCGCGCTCCGCTGTGCAAAATGAACCATCAGTGGACGCTATTGACCGAGCGCGCTGGCGGCCTCTCCCATTCACATGTCCGCGCGTAATGAATTCGTCCATTTAGAAACATTACAAGGAATATTGGAGATTGACTGCCAGAGGAAGTGACACTTGACCCTTGCATCCTGCGCCCCGGAGGGGACAGCAGCCCGATTTCAAAATAGCAGTCCTCGAGCAGCGCCGCGCGGCGGTGACCGGCCGCCGCCCTCCAGAACCTCTCCGGGCCCCCTTACTCGCCCCTCCCGCCTTGCGAGCCGCGTTCCCTGCTCGACACCTTCTCGCCGCCGCGTTTCAATCAGCCTCACTGGGATGGTACCGAGCAGGCGCCAGGGACAAGAAACAGGGCGCGAGCGACAACGCGCGAACACGCCGAGCCGCGCGATCCAGCGCCCCCAACCACGCGCGCGCTGCTCGCGGGGACCCCACCCGGCCCGGCCGGATCGCCGAAAGAGCTGGGGCCCGCAGGGTCGCCCCCGGGACGCAGGGACCCTCCCGGCTCCCGCGCCCCTCGCTTCAGTCTCCGGAACGAACTGGGCGGGCGCTTGCCCTTGGCGAGCCCGGGGCTGGGATGCCGGGCAGGGGGGATGAAGGGACGTCGCCCCCTAATCGCCGCGCTCCCAGTTCTGTTCCTGCGGGGACCGGAGCGAATAGTGGACCGAGATGCAGAAAGGGAGGAGAGAGAAAGGACAAGAGAGAGGAGACGAGGGAGGGGAGAAGGGCCTTGGCGTGCGTCCCGCCCTCGGGCCTCAGCGCCCCAAACGCCCCGCGCTTAGGGCGAGGTTGGGAAGGCTCCGAGACCGCGCGGCGCGGATCTGGGGCGCGTAGGACATTCACAAACATAATCGAGGTGCCGAACCGGGCTTCTTAATTTCGAAGTCGGGGCGGGCGGGTGTGGCTGGAGTGCGCGGGCCCCCGCGCTCCGAACGCTTCGCTCTGGTCTCCCTCAGGCCGCGCGAACCCGCCAAGGCTGCTCCGCCTGCAAGTCCGGCCGCGCTTGTTGTTCTGGCCGGTGGCCGTAATTTAACGTAAAATGCCTATTAGAATTACTGCTGCTGCTACACGAGTTTCTCGTTGTTTTGCCACCAACTAACAGGATTAGCCAACAAGAGCGAGATTTCAAATTAACCATAAAAATTACAAATTGCAATTCATTTAGCTGCCCATTTACTACATTAAAAAACATAAATAAATGAATCTGTGTTCGGAGGGTTGAAACGGCCGCGAGGAAGCCTGGGCAGTTGAACTCAGGCCTCGCTACTCGCCAGCCAGGGCTCGCCCCGGGAGTGCGGCGGTCGCCGATTGGCACCGTCCTCCAGGGGACCAGATAGAGGCAGTGTGCGCTGTAGAGTTCTTTCAGGGGACTTAGGGCGGGGAAGGAGGCCCCTGAGCGCAAGCATTCTGACTATCTAGATGATTCCCTAGGAAGGGGCTGTGCGGGGGAAGAGGTGTGGGCGCCGAGGAGTGGTCTAGGGGAGAGGGCTCTTCAGAAGGAAAGCTGGCAAATGCAGCAAAAATGATTTGCAAAACTGAGGGGGGGGGGTGATTCTCGTCTGGTGCCTAGAGTGTAAGGAGTGAGATGCTGGTGAAATCCGTGCTGCATTTGGCAGTGGACGTGCCTTTAGCCAAATTACTGTTTCCAGTCGGTTTGCAGGGGCAGGCGGGCCTTTTTAGGGAGCAGGCCATTCGTCTGGCCTGCGGGGTGGGTGTGTGGAGCTGAGCGGCCTTTCAAACCCAGTTTCTGCTTTCTCAATCATTGAAGTTTTATGCATTACAGAAGCCCAGAGTCCTAAAGTTTTGTGTGGGCAGTAGACTCAGTGGGAGGCTTGATTTATGGGGGATGCGCTGGGTCGGGGTGGGTGAGCAAAAGAGGATTCCCGCTTTGCTGGGGAAGGCGGACTGGGCAGGAGTTCTCTTTCCTTCTTGGCCAAACGTCACTTAGAGGCAAACGCTGACCACGCCTCGCTCCCACCTGGTTGGTTATTTGTTTGTTTCTTAGTTCGGGAGATTTTGTTTCTAAACCGAAGGGTCTTTGGTAACGGACACACGCTTTGCTTCTCTCTGCACCCGGCACCAGGCCTCCCCAGGGCAGGTGACGTTGCCCCACCGCGTGCGATCAGCAGGGGGCGCGCTGGGACGCCTCCCCCGCGCCAGCCGCCAGCCCCGCCGGCCACCCGTGGGGTGGGGAGCCTCGAGCTTCTTTCCCCGCAAGGTGGCCCGCGCCGGGGTTCTTCTACCCTACCGCGTGGGCTCCTATCCCGTGGGGCACTTCCCGGAACTGGGGCGAGGGGTGGTGCGCGCCCCGGCGCCCCGGCGAGGAGGGCGGGTCGGCCGGAGCCACGGGCAGGACCCGGCGTTGGCACCGAGCTGGCGACGCGCGCAGTGTGGCCGGGCTCCAGTGCCCGTGCTGTCCCAGGATCGGAAGAAAGTGCGCTAGGTTCCACTGGCCGCCACCAAGACGCGCACCCTAGTTCTTTACAGACGCACGTTCTTTGGCACCCTCCCATCCCCGCCGCCGCTCCTGCCCTAAACTCTCGGGCCAAATCCAGAGGAGGACATGCCTCCTCCCTAGAATGTTCTCGAATAAATCCTGAACTAGTCTGATTCCACCTGAGCCCGGGCCTCCCGCGGGTAACACCAGAGTCAGGAAGGCCGGGAGTGGGGTGATGGAGACGGTGAGAGGCGGGGCGGGCACTTGGTGCCCAGTGGATCCTGCGTGGCGCTGGCGCCGCTGTCCCACCGAATCTGACCTTCCTTGCCCTCCTGAACCTGTTCAAAGGTTGGGCGGGCCCCACAGAGAGGGTACCTCCAGCTTGGGCAGACCGGGACGCAGGGGCGCACGCAGACTTTTCCAGAACGCCTGCAGAACCATGGAGCCCTTGGCCTAGTGCTGGGCGAGGCCTTGGCGCCTCTGATGGCTCCCCGGCAAGGGTGGGCGGGGCGCCGGGGTTGCGCCCCGGGCCCTGGGCTGTAACCGCCCCCTCCCCGGCCTCGGTGCCCCAGGGGAGAGGAGCGCGGCTTCTTCCGCAAGCCCCGGAAAAAGGCGTAAGGGGAGGAGGGGAGTTGTCTTCCTGTCCTCCGGTCTCGCTCTATCATCCTTGAACACGGAGCCAGAAGACGCAAAGGAGAGTTTGTTCAACTCTCCACCGACAACCGCCGCTCAGTTACGTCTCATTTACTTCCTGCAGCTCCGCGTTCCCGGGTGCAGGGAGCGGGAGAAGCCTTTGTTCCGTTGACAAAGACCGGGAAGCTCGCCGGCCGGTAGGGATGGTCCAGGTTGAATGGGATCCCCGCGCCCCGCTGCAGGTTTCGGGGCTGCTGGGCTGATGGGTTAGGGGCACCTCCTCAGATCCCGACTGTGCTCTCCTGAGGCGCCGAACTGTTCCCTTGAGGCTGCCGGAGCCCTTGCAGAATCCTGGCAGAAATACCTAGCCCGCCCCAAACAGGGCCTTCCGCGGGGCTTGAGGGGGTCTGAGAATCATTCCCGTGACCGCAGGAGGACACTGCCTCCCAGTCGCCAGGCGGAGGCGGGCAGTGGCTGGGGAACGGGGGACCCGCGGCCGCGTTTACAGCAATCCCCAGGGTTCATCCGTGCTCACCAGGTGGCTTTCCCCCTCGCCAGGTGAGGTATTTTATGAAATCCCTCCAGGCGCTCACTGAGATAGGTATATTACCATCTCCATTGCACCGCTGAGGAACCAGGCCGGCGCAGCTAGTAAGTAGCTGAATTTGAGCACGACTTGCCCTTAGAACCGCTGCTCTGCTGACGCCCTCTGTGACCCCCACGTGGAGCCTGTTCTGGGCCTTGGGCCTCAGGCACCCGGCCTGTAAAATGATGAAGATCCATCCACCCTGCTGACTTCCTCGTGGAGTGAAGCCCGGATTCTGAGTAGAACTCTCTTAGCCCATGAGGTTTGCTCACGGTGGGTCAGGCAGGGTGTGGGTGTGGCCATGGCCCTCCCCCTCGGGGCAGTCGGGCCGGGCAGGCAGCACTTTGCACCTTGATGACTTTAAACCGTTGAAGTAATCAGAGAACGGAGCTCCACCGTCAGTCTGGAAGTCTTGGAGCTGGGACGGCGAGAGGGAGGGTGCGCTGGGGTCCTGAGGGGGAAACCATGCTGGACCCCCAGGTTTCCGGTATCCGTGATCAACAGGCTTTATTAAGCACCTGCCGTGGGTCCAACACCACGCTCGGTGCACTGGGGGTATGCAGGGCGTTGGGGGGCAGCCCCCAAGCTTGCTCCAGCCTCTGTGTTCTCTACCCAGAGGAGGGGTCCCGGAGCATAGCCTCCTAGTTACAGCTTGACACAAACGGAGCTCCCACCAGCCTGCCTGGAACCTTGCACACTACACCAAACAGACCAGCCCGTGTCTCACACTGGCGGCTTCTCTGCCTTCACGTCTGGTCCAGTGCCTGGCACACGAGGAGAGCTCAGTCCTTGTGGGCTAGGCTGGGAGGCACCTCTCCGGCTGCAGCGTTTCCTGTACATTTGAGTGAGCAAAGGGCAAGTGAGGGGATGGTCCCTCTGGGAGATGTATATGATGCATGTGCACAAAACAATCATGCTCTGCAACCTTCCTTGGAAGACAGACCCTTTACATCCCCGCGGGGTCTGAGCGCAGCGCTACCTGGAGCAGTCTCTCTGGTTCCCAGTGCAGATTTACCTCCACCCCTCCCCCACCTGCTCTGCATAAGTCCTGCCCCACCCCAGGACCACATCCACTGACCGGCAGAGCCCGTCTCTGGCCTGGAAACAAGAATGTCCCCTCCTCTCACCACTCCAAGCAGGCAGGTGTGTCATCCATGGATGTAAAAAGCTGGCAGGGCAGATGCGGTGGAGAAATGGGCAGCAGAGAAGAAGTGGAGGCTGTGCTCTCCCAGGGCCTTGCTTTGGGCAGAAGCAGCCTGTACCCCCATCTCCATTTTATAGATGGAGAAATGGGATCCTGGAAAGATTAAAGGATCAACTATTAGGAGGCCAACCAAGGGCCTGGAAGAGGGGAGCCCTGTCAGCTAATAATAACTCATACTTGGACAGCATTCCCTGTGCGCCTCAACCTCCTTGCACTTTATGGATGCAGCGCCCCAAAGAGCCTGGAAGATAGGTTCTAGTCTCATTCTTCCCATTTTACAGATGAGGAAACCGAGGCACCACGAGGTTTGGTGACTTGCCCAAGATCACACCGCCTGGTTAGTGGTGGAGCCTTGGTTTGTCACCACACTGTCCTGCCCTGCACAGCGTCACCTCTCACAAAGAGACGCCTGTCCCCAGGAGGAGCCCCACCGTCCACTGTGGACAGATGAGCAGAGACAAGAGAAGCGGCAGAGGAAGGCCCAGCCGCCCACCTGGCCCCTGGGTGCCTGCCTTTCATCCTCAGAGCCTCCTGGTCCCTCCAGGAGGGTGGACCTGATGAAGGGCGCCTTGAATCTTCCCAGATAAAAGGGCACAGCTGGCCTCACATGCCCCAATCACCCCTGCTGAGAGAGGTTCCACATGCTGACCCCGGCTCCCGCTCCCCCTCATCCTTAGCTTTGATCTAATGAGTCTTAATCCCCGCTGATGACCTGGCCTCTGTCCATCTGTTTCCGTCCACTCTCCAGGCAGCAGCGCCAGCCTCTTTGGGATTCTTTGGCCTGAACACCTGTTCCCACCAGCGACCCCCCCCCAGTAAATGTCCCTTAAACGATCAAGAAAAAGTCAAGCATATTTAATACACAGCAGAGAAAAGTCAGGAGGTGTGTTTAATAACAGATTAGATGATTTCCTCCAAAGTGGGTAAAATAATATTAAAAGTTGAGATGCTTTCTTATGAGACGTCTAGAAAACTTAGCTCCCCAAGAAAATAAAGGGTTTTGCTGTAGTTGATTTCAAGGCTTTTCAACCCAAACGACACCAGCGAGAACTTAGGAGGCTTCCGGGACCATGGCAACCAGCATGGCTTCTGGGGCCAAGCAGATCTGGTTTAGAGCCCCACGCTTCTCCTCACTAGCTGTGTGGCTTCGTGTAAATCTCCCACCCTCTCTGAGCCTTGTCTCCCACCTTCAAGTAGGGCAGGAACAGTAATCAGGGGGTTGCGTGAATGGAAGTGACATGCTTGGAGCTAGAAACCCCTTGCTAGCACTTTCCTCTCGGTCACTCTTCATGCTGGGACCTGGGCCCAGCAGAGCCTATGCGCCGCAGGTCCGGAGGCCGGGGCCAGGCACAGGGAGGGCAGGAGAGGGACGAGCAGGAGGTGGACAGTGCCGAGGACAAGCAAAGTACCCGGCTTGGGAAAACGCTGCGCTGCTGGCCTTCTCCAAGCTCCTTCTCAGCTAGAGGCTCGGGCCGCGGGCGTCCACTGCTGCCCGGCTCCTCTGGATGTGATAGAATCTGCGCCATGTTTCACCTGCCCCGTGAGCCTTGCTTCACTGTGCGTCTGTCCTCTCCTGCGGAGCCCGGGAGGTCAGGGTGCGCGAGCTGGATCTCCGCTGAGAGTGCCAGCTCAGCCGTGCGTCTGTGTTGTCTGTGTGGAACAAAGGTCCACCCCTTCTCCCAGCAACCGAGCCCTGAGGGTACCCCTCTTACCTGATGGCTGGAAAGCTGCACCCCAGTTGCCTGTGAAACAACTGCGCTTATATTAGGGTTCCAGGTTCCAAAGCTTCAGAGACCGCCCGGGATGGAAATAACCTTGATGACGTGTAGGGAGGGTACCCGCTTCAAGCGAGCTCTCCTTCACCCCAGCCCACGTAGATGGACGAGCCCTCCTTTATCCGAAGCCCCATGAACGGATGCAGCTGGGTTTGAATCTGGACCCTCTTGACAGGAGGGGAATCAGGCAGGTTTGGACTTGCCCTTCACAGCCCTCTTTGCGGACCCCCTGGAGGAGGTGCTGGTGAGCAGCCAGGGCTGGGGGCCTCTAGTCCCCAGGATCTCACGGCCCCCAGGGAACAGCTCTGACTCACCTGCTTCCTGCCTTTGCAACCTGTGTTGACTCACTTCATCTAAAAGAGATGAAAACCCTTGGGTGTCTCCCCCGGTCTTCCTGCTTCTGGGGTCATACCCGCCTCCCATGACCTTTCCTGGAACAAACCCCCTCGACAGTGACTGCATCTAGAGTTGGGAAATCGCAGTTTAAATTAAAAAGGGCCGAGCCCTTGCTGTGAAGGGGAAGGCCGTGCAGGGCTCCGGACTGGGGAGGGGGCGCCTTCTCACCTTGCAGATGGCAAATGGATTTTCATTCAGAGGAAATCAAATCCCCTAAGAGGGTGCCTAATGTGAGAAGCTGGGGCAGACACTGAAGCCTGGTCACTGAGCCACAGGCGAAACAGCTTCCAGGTGCCCCCGAGGCCCAGTCAGACGGGGCAGTGTTGTCAGATCCCCCCAGCCTGAGCGCCAAGGTGCCCTGCCCCTCCGTCCCTCCCCTCCAGGGACGTCCCCACCTCCCTCCGTCCCTCCCCTCCAGGGACGTCCCCACCTCCCCTCCGTCCCTCCCCTCCAGGGACATTCCCCATCCTCCCCTCCGTCCCTCCCCTCCAGGGACGTCCCCACCTCCCCTCCGTCCCTCTCCTCCAGGGACATCCCCATCTCCCCTCCGTCCCTCCCCTCCAGGGATGTCCCCACCTCCCCTCCGTCCCTCCCCTCCAGGGACGTCCCCACCTCCCCTCCGTCCCTCTCCTCCAGGAATGTCCCCATCTCCCCTCCGTCCCTCCCCTCCAGGGATGTCCCCACCTCCCCTCCGTCCCTCTCCTCCAGGAATGTCCCCATCTCCCCTCCGTCCCTCCCCTCCAGGGACGTCCCCACCTCCCCTCCGTCCCTCTCCTCCAGGAATGTCCCCATCTCCCCTCCGTCCCTCCCCTCCAGGGATGTCCCCACCTCCCCTCCGTCCCTCCCTTCCAGGGACATCCCCACCTCCCTCCGTCCCTCTCCTCCAGGGACGTCCCCATGTCCCCTCTGTCCCTCTCCTCCAGGAACGTCCCCACCTCCCCTCCGTCCCTCCCCTCCAGGAATGTCCCCACCTCCCCTCCGTCCCTCCCCTCCAGGGATGTCCCCACCTCCCTCCGTCCCTCTCCTCCGGGGACGTCCCCATGTCCCCTCTGTCCCTCTCCTCCAGGAACGTCCCCACCTCCCCTCCGTCCCTCTCCTCCAGGGACGTCCCCATGATAGAAGGCCAGGGGGACGGCTCTGCAGCAGGAACTTGATGACTCCACCTTCAGCATCCCATGAGGGTGTTTAAATCCAAACGTGGTGTGTAAATGCCGGGTGTTTCCTGAGGTCCTGGAGGTGCCGCTTGGGGCCTCCATGGCTCCTGGAGGGGCTCCCGACACAGCGCACACACTCCCAGTGATTCCCAGGAAACTGTGCCTCCTGAGGGCAGGGCCCCTCTCAGTCACGTCTGACAATCGGCCCATGAGGCATGAAGCTCCCACGTCCCTGGAGGAAGCACAGCTGACTTGTCACCACCTGTGCTGTCCGCGCGTGAATTGCTTTGTTTTAACCACTGGTGACAACTCAGGGGGACTCGGCCTTACCTGGGGACTCTTGCGCCTCCTCTCACTTTGGCATCTGGAGCTTCTGAAGGGCCATGGGGGTCCGTCTCCGCAGGACTCGTGGGCATCTGCGCCTGCCGGAAGCTTTGATGATTAACACCCACCTCTCGCTGATTTAAGTGCTGAATCCATTCTGAGCTGCTCGGAGAAAACAGACAATGAGGACTAACGGGCAAAGACAAGAAGAGAGAGGGTGGGGAGAAATGGGCATTTGCTGCTTTCCCTTGTTCCTGAAGCGGGGGCTCTTTCTCCTGCAGTGATGCTGTGGGTCAGGGGTGGATGGCGCAGGCCGTTCCGGATAATTCTGTCCGGTCGGGTAGTCCTGTGAGTGGGCACCAGGCAGCTTCACCACGGTGTCCGTGGACGGCTGTGATTCAGCAGGCCCTGACATCTGGAGCTTGGGAGCTGCCAGGGGAGGACCCCCAGCTGCCCTTCAATCGCCAGTTCGTTCCTTCCCTGTTTGTGTCTTCATTTGCAAACACTCACTGGCAGGAACTGAGTCGCCAGCCACTCCCAGAGACTAGAAATACATCGGAGGTGGACGATCGCAGGAGAGACGACCACTAGGAGCCTGGGACGGGCTCTGGGGGCGCCGGGAGGGAAGGTGTCCCACACAGCAAGGCCGCGCTGGCCCAGGACCAGGTGCCAATTTTAACCCTGCCCTGTCGCAGTCAACCGTGACCTCGGGCAGGCCAGTCACTTCTGTAACGTGGCCTCCTCCTGCCTCCCTGGGGTGATGCAGTGAGAACTCTGGGTCTGGAGGGAAATGGAGAGATTATCACTTGCTGTATCTTTTCTTTTCCCAGAGGCCAGAGAAGAGAGCCAGCCGTGCAATCCAGGCTCCTGTGTTTTGGGCCCCCCCTCTGGTTCAAGAGGACACAGCTTTGCTCACGCCCCACTTGGTGGTTTCTAACCGTCCCTCCCACGGAGATGGTGGAGAGGACTCCTGGCAGGGTAGGGGTCTTGAACAGAACATGCTTGTACTGGGGTGAATGCTCTCTCCCCTTCCGCAGTCATGTCCTCCCCAGAACCTCAGAATGTGACCTCATTTGGAAGTAGGGTCTTTGCAGATGCCACTAGTTAGGTGGGCCCTAAATACATGGGCTGGTGTTCTTATAAGAAGAAAAGAGGACACAGGGAGACCCCCCAGAGGACGCAGCCACGGGACGGCAGAGGCAGAGATTGGGGTGTCTCATCTATAAGCCGAGGAAGCCAAGGGTGGTGGAACCACTAGAAGCCGGGAGGGGCTTGACAGGTTTCAGAGGGCAGGTGGCCCTCCCACACCTTGATCTTGGACTTCCAGCCTCCAGCCGTGGAGAACACAGTTCTGCTGTTTAAGGCACCGAGTCTGCTGGGCTTTGCTACAGCAAACCCCGTGCGATGCTGAAATGCCCTGCAGGAGAGGACCAGGGGCGAGGCTAATGCGCGGCAGCGAGGCCAGGGGCTCAGGGGTCCCTCCCACTGGCCGTGATGTCGGTGTGGTCTCGGCGATGCCCCGTCTGCCCCCATGAAGCGTAAGCGCAAGGCCCCCGGGGCAAGAGGGTATGATTTGAGGGTGCTGGGAACTCCCTCTGCCTTTCCCTTCCACCTGCCCTCCCCCCCCACCTAAGTCTCCTCCCTGTCCTGCCTCTGTGTCCCAGCAGTGTCCATGGGGGCACGGTGTGGCGGAGCCCACAGGAGGAGACCAGAACGAGGCCCGGAAGGAGGGCGTTTCTTATGCTGCCGGGTGAGAGGGGTCCCAGCCCACCACACGGAGCCACGGGAGACCACAGTGTGGTTGGGAGGTGGAGGGGCGGCCGTGAGGGGGGCGCCTAGGTGCCCGACAGAGAGGCGGGCGGGGTGAGCAGCTCTGGGGTGGCTAGTCTGCACACTCTGGGGGCGCCAAGCTCTAGGGGTGGTTCCGAGCTGCCCGGCACCTGGGCCAGGGTAATGAAGGCAGACGGCTGCTGCCCCGTGGGGCGCTTGGGCAGAGAGGGGAGGGGTGGCTCTGGACGGTCGTCCTCTGCAGCTCTGCAGGACCCCACTGGCCCTTGCCTCTCCCCCCAGGAGGGGCAGTCTCTCCCCAGCCAGAAAGGTTTTCAAGATGTCAAATATCATAACATAGACAAAATCATATATATATATAGAGAGAGAGAGAGAGAGACAACACACAGTTGTTGAACGTCTGTCATTATCTCGCTTGGAACCGCATTTGACCCGGACTGCAGTCAGGACACCCAGCGTCACAGGGAGTGCCCTGGACTTACAGAACTGTTTCCCGGTGGAGGGAAGGAGAGAGTGCAGGGCTCAGAAGTGCTGGCTCTGAGGGGGATCCGAGGGCAGGGTAAGGGCTCCTGGGAAAGAGGCCGGGAGTGTGAGATGTGTTGGGGGCTTTTGTTTTATTTGCAAAGCTCTGCTTGCTTTGCAGGCCAGTGTCACAGCTTCATGGGAGCGCTGCGTACCCACGGTTCAGAGACCACGGGGGTCCTTGCGTGTCACCCTGGTGCCCGAGGACATGACATTGCTGCCCATCTGCTGCTGCCCGCTGTTCGCCCTCCTCCCCCCTGTGTCTGTGGGCACTTGCTTAGAGCAGGGAGGGGGCCGCGTGACCTTGAAAGGGGGACACGGCTTTGCGATATGCCAGGCTCCCTTCTGGGGGGCAGGCAGGGTCTGGCTGCACATCTGTCTGGAAATATGTGGATGAAAAGAGGTGCTGTCCGGGCAGTGACAGCACAGCTGGGGGCAGGGGAAGAGGGCCTGGTCCCCCACGGCCTGACTGCTGGGCTGCAGGGGGAGGGGAGGCCGAGGACTGGAGGAGGGGTCGGGTCCATGTAGCGGGTCCGTGTAGAGGTGCAGGACGGGTGCAGGACGGGCCCCGGCCTCACCCCTCCGCCTCCTTCCTTTCTTCCTCTGCTTCACGACTTGCTGTCTGCTCTGTGGTTTGCAAAGTGTGCCATGCACCTCGGGGCCTGCAGCATCTTCATCAAAATGATTGAAACTGTCGCTTGGAGCCAATGTCCACTTAGGCCTCCCTGTGCCTAGTTACCACCTCCTCGGGGCCCCAGGAACTTTCTGCTGAGTATGAATCGGCGCCAGTGTTTCCCAGGCGGTGTTCCTCGGAATACTGGTTTCTCCAGGGATTAATGTTGTTTGTCCTGCAGAGAGGCGGGGGAAGTTTCCATGGAAGAAGTGATCAGGCTTTCCCACCATCCAGGGCCTCCTTCTGTATGCATATTAAAGGCTCCGAGGGCCTTGTCAGGTGGTTAAGGCTCTGTGCTTCCACTGCAGGGGGCACGGGTTTGACCCTTGGCTGGGGAACTAGGATCCCGCATGCTGCGTGGTACGGCCAAAAAAAAAAAAAAGGCTCTGGTTTTATTTAACCAGGCATCTTCCCCAGAATCCTTGCCCAGGTAGCACCTATTGACACCTCTGCATCTGGAGCCCTCTGGGAGAACCCTGCTTCACAACATGGAGGGGAAATGGTCCGGGAGCAAATCAGCAGTGCATAGCGTTTCTGTTGTTGTGACCTAGTACCCAAGCAGCTTTGCCCACTGAAGGGTTTGTAAAGCTGTTATCTGGGCCGATCCTGAGGGAAATGACAGAGTAGAGACAGTTTGTCTCCACTGCTGTGGGCTTCTGTCCTCATCCACTTCTTTCCTTTCAGTGTCCCCTCTCCTCGACCTGCTTGGCGGCCCAGTGTTGTGATTCTGCCCATCTTTCATCTCCCTGAAATTATATCTTTCATGACCAGAATGGAAAGCTTGTTTACACTAACGTGTCAATGACTAGCCCGCTGATATTGCTTAAATTCAGCGTGGGCAGGAGGCTTTGTGCACACCACCCACAGGCCCTGGGATGTTTGCCTTTCAGCAGAGGACCACCCCCTATTTCCCCTCTGTTCTTCTCTTCCCTGCCCCCTGGTTCTCGGCCACCAGAGTTTGTCTGGCCCAGCCCAGCAGCACAGCCTGGGTCTCAGGACCACGTGCCTCAGCTCTCGGAGGAGGGGCGAGGGGGTGGGGCTCCCATGCGTCCGCCCACAAGCTCCCATCCCTCTCCCTGGCTGTCCTTGAGGTCTACAAGGCAGCTCCCTGACCCCACCATCTGGTGTTTGGGAACAGGAAGGCTTCCCCTTCCTGAGGCCTAAGTTCAAGCGCAGATGGGCCTTCGTTTTTCTTTTCTCCACTGTGTCCCATGGTGGGGTGATCAACCAGAAGGCCCGTGTAAGTTCTCGTTCAGTGCAGCAGAGCCAGGAACTGTCCGTCTCGACGCACGCAGCCTCTCTCCCTCTCATGGTAGACATGCCCTCATGTTTGCCATGGGCTTGGCTCCTGACAGGGGCCCATTCCCAATCCCCTCTCAACAGGGCAAGGCCAGGAGGCCACGTGGCAGGTGGGCAGTAGGTGGGAGGGATCCTTTCCACCCTCCTGCGGCTGGCGGTGCGCCACTTGCACTGGTGACCCTAGGACACAGCAGGGTGGCACACGGGAGACACCTGGGCACGGGGCACCTTGGGGAGCACAGCCACCAGCCCCCAGTCACCACACTTGGGAGACAAATACATCTTCACCTAAACCCTCTGGAGAGCTGCCTTGGGAACGCTCCCGTGAATCAGCATCGCTGACGTCCTAGGTGTCCATCACACCTGGTGGGGACTCAGGGCTGGCCAGCTGGGGGCAAAATGGGGTCTGGAGCAGCAGTGTTTGCAGGGGGCGAGCGACGGTGCAGGAAGAGCCGGTCAGGAAAGGTGGGGGCAGGTGGGGTGCCTATCCCAGGTGTCCCCGAATTCCCATGGCCTATCTTTGCTTCTGTACCTCTGTGGACGTGGGTGGTAGATAAGGGGGTGTCAGAGGCCCTGCCTTCCCAGCAGGAGAGGAAGCTGGGGGCTGCCGTGGGTCCCGGCTCGGGCACCCGGACAGGAGCAAATGACCCTTTGTGAATCTTGCCCTTCTGTCCTACTCTTGTTACCGACCCTCTCGAGTCAGTCCCCAACCAAGGGTCTCCTGCCCGGTGTCGCTGGAGCCAGAAGAAGGGGACGGAGCTCAGTTCAGAGGCAGAGGAAAGCTTTGCTCTCTGAGCTAAGAAAGACTTGGACTTCAGAGCCCGCGCTCTCCCGCCACGCCGGGGCGGGGCTGCTTTATAGGGTCTGGTCGGCGGAGGGGGCGGGGCTCTCGGGGGCGGGGCTCTCGGGGGCGGGGCAGCCGCGCCGCTCACGCTCCGGATCGCAAAGTGCCGGGCGCAGCGGTTCTGCACACGGCCCGCTGCCGCCATCTTGGATCGCGGTGTCGGGCGCAGCCTTTTTGCGTCAGAAACTCTGGTCTGAGCGGGTGAGGCCTCTGCACGCGACCCCCTGTGAGCAAGTGAAGACCAAGCACAAAGGAAGAAAAGGTTAGACTTATTACCCAGATTCTGTTTTCATTCTCCGGGAATCGTTGACGGGGTTTGCCGGTGACACTCAGCGTCGCAGGAGCTGCATGGGTGCAAGACGAAGCCGGTGAGGGGGGGTGCGTGTGCGCGTGTTGATGTGCGCACACGTGTGCGTGCGCGTGCGTGTGCTCTGACCGGGCCTTCCTGTGCCAGCAGAGAGAATCTGTTTCGTTCTGCAAGAGAACCTGTGCGTTTGGCGGGGATGCGAAGAGTCAGGCCTTTAAAAAAAAAAAGTCTCCGTGTTCTTTCGTGAATGTCAACAGAGCTGGGGGGGGTGGTGGACGGGTGGTCCTGGGCCAGAGGGACGGGAGTAATTGGCCACATGCAACATGGTTGTGATTGGTTCTGCGTGTAGCTGAGCAGCCACGAAGGCCCCGTGGATTATTAGATGGAAGGAATGAATTTTAAAAATTTATGCTTCCCGTGTTCTTCTCTTCATCGCACAGTCCTTTAAAAATATCCTCACCAGGCAATCTGAAATATTTAACAGGATCATTCTTGATTAAAATCTAATAAACGGGGGGGGGGAGGTCGCCTTCCACATACAATACGCGCCCTGTAACCCGAGGTGGGGCATGCCACGTGGGTCCTCCTGCCCATCTCCTCCGAGCAGTATGCCCGCGCTTCCTTCCATCGAGTGCAGGACGCCTGTGGCACATCCCTTCACTTGGGAGGTCTACACCAGCTCCCAGGATGGGGGTCCCGTTTCCTGCGGCTCCACAGTGCCCCACCCTCATCTGCCCTGTGAGCGGCTGGCGGGATCACATTCACCAGGCAGTTTGGTTAGGGTGAGGGGTGCAGCCAGTGGTCCCTGGGGTCCACTGTGCCCAGCCCAGGTGTGAGCCCACTGCCTGGACCCCACGCAGAAGCACAGCAGGGACACCCCCAGGGGTCATTTCCAAAGGTGAGCACTCAGATTTGCACCTGGACTTCTACCATCTCCGGGCAAGACTGCATGTGCTCTGGAGAAAATCAATTTTGTAGCGTCCTTTTGAGACAGAACCTGCATTTGCGTCTAAATAAAGCACTCTTTAAGTAATATTCTGTGATGTCTTGTCCAGCGGGTTCTCTGCATTGATGTTTTGGTGGTGGGAGTCTCTGCTATTTCATTGCTTTGAAATTGTTAAAAGCACTGAAATGACTGGTACCTCCCAGGGCCCAGGAGAGCCCTTGCAGCCTGAAAAATGGAATAGAGACAAATTAAATGATAATATTGCACCTGCTCCGATCTGTAATTTAGACTCTCTTAATGAAAAAACAGTGAATGGCTTCGTTTTCTGCCGTGTTGGAAGCTCTCCTCACAGTGGTTCAGGTTAAAGAGAAACGCCCCCCCACCTGCATCCTCCCCGGGCTTTGCAGTGCGGGGCCCCTTTAGAAGGCGCCCCCCAGGTTCAGGGCGCTGACACCATGCTCACCGGGTCTGGCCGTGGCGTCTGTGTCCCTGCAGAGGACAGAGCACGGAAGCCGCCTCCTGTAAATACTTGCCCAGAAGCTCGGGTCACCCGCGGGCTCAGGGGCACTCACAGCGTCCACCCGGCTGCTGGGGAGCTGGGGAGTGAGGCCTGCTGAGTGTGCCCCTGGTGCAGTCCCTGTTCTAGAAGGTTCTAAGAGGAAGAAAGGCCTCTGGGAGCAAGGAGTGGTCTCTGCCACAGCCCCCAAGGTGTGGGCAGTTATACTCAGCGGAGCTGCTGCTGTCCGCCAGCCGCCCGCGAGGGGACGTGCCTGCCTCTCGGTCACACCCCAGCATCGAGCTTCCCCAAGCGCCCCTCAGACCAGGGTCCCATGTCAGAAAGGGCTGGAGAGAGCTCTTCCCTGCCCCGTGGGTGGCCGATCCTTTGCTGGGCGGGAGGAGACGTGCCCCAGACAGGCTCCCCGGGCTCGAGGCTGCGTGGACACCGGCGGGCCCAGGTCCTTGGGAAGAGCCCTGGGTGAGGAGTTCTTGGGCCAGGGCTGCGCGCCCAGCTCGCGGAGGGCTGCGGGGGCCCGGGGCTGCGGGAACCAGGCTCCACAGCTGAGCGAGGGAAACAGAAATTCATTGTCTGGGGGCCAGAAGTGCACAAGGAAACAAACGGCATCATAATACACGGAGGGGCTGAGCTGTGAGCAGTATTCCCACAGTTATATTATAAGCACCCACTATCAGTCGAACGAGAAGCTGTGATGTGATGTGTTGGAAGGAAGCAGTGGAGAAAGCGAGAGGAGAGAGGCTACGGAGAGCCTGTCGCTGGTCCCCGGGGCAGAGGTACCGCGAAGGGGAGCAGGCGGGCTGCTCGTTTGCATCGAAAGTCGGCCGAACTGTGTTACTTTGAAAACTATTATTGTTTTGATAAAATGAAACAGAGATAAAATCCTTGGATCATTTGACATTTTTAAAAAGGTGGATGTATCAGAACGTGGCGCCGTGGGTGCAGCTGGTGGGGAGCCCCGAGGACTCAGACTCCGAGGGTTGGTTCCCGGGCCGCGCACGAGCGCCGCGGGGCCTGGGTCATTCTCTGCGGTGAGAGCTGTCCAGAGCGTGTGGGAGGCTGGCCAACAGATGCCAGCCGCACGTCCCCAGTCGGGACAGTCAAGACCCAGGGTCCCCGCGGACCCCTCACCTGTGCTGAGACCCTGGCTCGGCTGGCAGTGTGCTCCCTGGGGAGGCCCAGCCTGGGGACCGTGGTGGGACCGGACGGGAGGGGTTTGGGGTGGGGAGATGCCCTGAAGGCGCACCCCAAGAGCGTCAGCCCACCTTTTGCATCCTGGCCCTGGGCCTCTCGGAGCTGCCCCGAGGGCCGTGCCTCCGGCCAGAGCCCTACCCTGGACCCTTCGGGATCTGTACATCTGCAGCGACAGTCTCCTTGGTACCCAGTTACGCCTGCGGCGAGCACGCGGGGGACAGCAGGGCGGCCTGAGGTGACATGGCTTGCGGATTCCCCGGATTCCCGGGGGCCTGCAGGCAGCATTTGGGGACCCTGTGCCTTTTCTCAGAGAACTCTGTTTCTGTTCTCAGCGGCTGCTATGGCACCCAAATGGCTAAGAGCCACCCTTTCGCGTCAGGCTTGGCCGGGCTCTGTCCCTCCTCCAGCTCACGGGTCTGTCCTTGGCTGCAAAGGGCAAAGCTGTGCAGTGACACGGCAGCGGCGTGAGGGGAAAGCCAACCTGGAGCCTGGAGGGACCGAGCGGACGTTATCCTTCCCCTCTGGCGCTGAGGGACCCCTCCCAGTTGTTGGTGCGCGGGAAGAATTCTCAGCCTTTTCTCTGTTTTCCCCTTACTAATATGATTTCCAGCTGTTTGCCCCCATGAATGAAAAAGAAGTACAGGTTCCTTCATTAATGTGCCTGCTTCCAAAGCGACTCATTTAAAATTCATTCTGGCAGAGGCTGCAGCATCTGTTACCATTTTTACCTGGGCCCCAAGGGCGGAGGTTCTTACTTTGCTGGCTTCAGATGATGGTGCATAAACATCTTCTTTCCCTTCCTGGGTTTCGACAGCAGGCAGGAGCAGCTGGGAATTTATGGAGGCCCCAGTTCCCCACCAGGTCAAACAGAATTGGCAGCCAGAGACACCTGAAGGCAGGTGTGCACACCTGGCTGGAGCCCTGGCACCCCTTCCCTTCGTATCTGAATCCTGACAATGCCCACCGCATTGATTCCTCCGGGTCGAGCCCTTAGCTGGGGGCTTAGGCGAGAATGCACTTTCCTCCTGGGACACCGGGGGTGCCCGGGCGCTCCCCACGAGGCTCCTGCAGTCCCTGGAAACCCACCGAAGGGAGTCAGTTTACATCGCGTAGGCAGCTGGTTAAAAAACAACAGGCTGTAAGGTGGCTGGGGATGGGGTCTGGGTGGATCCGGTGGCTCTTTCTCCTGGATTATTAACTCAGCCTTCTGGTGGTTTTGGCCACTTACAGGTCCTCCCTTTCTCAAACTTTCATTTTCGTCAATCTGGAAAGCAAGCCCCAAGTCCCAGTCCCCCATAGCCTCAGTGAATAAATTGCCAAAAGCTCCGTCCAGGTCACATGCTGCTTAAGAAGTAGAAATAGAATACATACAACACTTTTTCGGCATCAAATTCCCAGTGAGATTTGCCTATTAAAAAATACCTATGAGCCCCCAGTTGATCTCTGATGAGGGAGTAGGCCGGGCGGGGGGTGGGAGGGCTGCAGTGGCCACCAGGGGGCGCGGGCACCACTCGGGGAATCTCGAAGCTCATCCCAGGGTGAGCCCCGTCCTTCCACCGAGGCCTTCCCGCCGGCGTCCCGCTGCAGCAGGAACTATGGGGGGTCGCGTGTCCACGGGGGCTTGGCCTGGTTCTAGGTGGGGTGCAGGGGCGTGAAGTGATGGAGGGGGTTCTTGGACAGGAACCCCCTTCTCCTCAAACGCAGCCACTGGGTATTCCAGGAAAGCCTCAGTTGCACAGAACACGCTGACCAAAAACAAACCAGGGACGACGCGTGGCGGCAGTGGGCACGTTTTAGAAGCAGAGGCGGGCAGCTCTCTGATGGGCTCACAGCAGTGGGAAGTGGTTTCCGGGGAGGTGGGTCCTGAGTCGTCAGAGATCTGCGTGTGCTCTGTGCTCGCTGGGAGACAGGAGGAGGGCGGGTCTTTCTGGAGTGCTGGTCTGAGGAACCCTTGGTCAAGCAGGCTCCCCTTCGCTTCCCCAGCCGTGCGATGGGGCGCAGGTCGGTGAGGCCTAGGGTTAGGGTCAGGGCACTGGCTGCGGGGCTGGCCATGCCACAGGCAGACAGGTGAACTGTCTGTGCTTCAGTCCCTGAGACGTTACCCCCAGGGGACATTGAGCACGTCTGGGGACATCTTTCGTCCGGAGAGAGGCGGTGGGGAGAGGCCAGACAGAGATGCTGCAACACCCCGAAGGGCCCAGCACAGCCCGGGCTAACAGTTTTCTGGTCCACACATCCAGTGCTAGGCTGGGGAGCCCCAGTCTAGAGGGGTCGCCCTGACAGTGGGTCCCCAGGGCTGGGTGAGCACAAGGGTCACATTCCAGACGCCTCCCCTGGGCAGCGGGCACGGCTCCCTCTCCCCTTGGCTCTGGGCACTGGATTTGCCCCTTTCTTGCACCACCTGGACTCCACCCACCACCACTCAGTGCGTGCCTACAGGGCACCTGCTCTGTGCCAGGCAGGGGTGAGGGGAGAGAGACGGGGTGTCTCTCTCGGCAGGGGAGTTACGCAGGGGGAGGACCCCAAAGCTGCCCACGACTATGCTGAGTTGGTGACCAGTATGGGACCTGGACAGTTACCATTGTTCAGAGACAAGGGAGTAACAATGGGGAGAAGCGTGTACACTGAGTGCAGAAGGTAGAAAGTATTCCAAGAGAGAAGACATGTGATTTCATAAACTCTTTACCAGGAAATCGGGAGTGGGAGTGAGAATGAAGCAGGGGAGTGAGGACACGTGAGCTGTCTGGGTGGGGCCTCCAGTGCGATTCTTTCTTGCCCTTGGTAGCCAGAGCTGCATTAGCCCCTCGGGGCCATAACATACACCGCAGACGGGCCTGAGTCTCTCCCAGGTCCGAGGTCCGGTGCCAGCTGGGGTGGGTTTTGGGGACAGCCTCTCCCGGTGATCCTCCCGGGTCAGGACCCCCTCTCATGACCTCATTTAACCCTAATTACTTCCCGAGAGGCCCCGTCTCCAGATACAGCCGCGCTGGGGGCAGGGCTTCGACGTATGAATTTGGGGACACAGACGTCTGTCCATAACGAGCCTTCAGGGCAGCAGGCCTCATGCAAAGGAACCTGCATGAAGCAAAACAGAGACAGTGTGGGCAAGACGGTGGGAAACCAACATCCATGTAAATGGTTTGTTTGCATTTGTGTTAGAATTTGCCTATTCGGAGACATCTTTGTATTTTTAAAATGCATTACAAATAAACATTAAAAACAAAACTGAACTTCCAGAGACGGAAGAGAGCTGATTGACTTGGGTGGGAGGGGAGTTCCGAGATGTTAGGGTTGATCCGGTCCCTCCAAATTCATTTGTTGGAGTCCTGACCCCCAGTAGCTCAGAAAGCCATCTGATTTGGAGGCAGGGTGTGTACAGAGGTCGTGGAGATAAAGTGAGGTCATTGGCTTGGGTCTCGTCCACTGTTTCTGTTGTCCTTGTGTAAAGGGGAAGCTTAGACATGGACACACACACAGGGAGACCCCATGTGAAGACGAAGATGGCCGTCTGGGAGCCACGGAGAGATCCCTTGGGAGGAATCCACCCTGCCCACACCTTGATCTTGGACATCTGAACTCCAGAACCATGAGACTATCCGTTTCTGTAGCTTAAGCTGCCCAGGCTGTGGTGCTTTGTTACAACAGCCCTAGTGAATGATTCACAAGTCAGAGGGGCGTTGTCTTGGGATTTTGTTTTATTTTGTGGATTTGTGTGTGTGAATGAATGGGAGAGACTTGAACATATTCATAGGCTGCAAATAGACAGCGAGAGCCTAGATACTGGTGAGATAAGTGTGATCCAGCCCTACATTGGAATATTATGCAGCCCGGAAAAGGAAGCAGATCCTGACACATCCTACGACGTGGATGAACCTTGAGGATGTTATGCTCAGTGAAATAAGCCAGACACAAAAGGACAAATCTGTGTGATTCCACTTACGTGAGGTTCCTAATCAAATTTACAGACACAGAAAGGAGAAGGGTGGGTGCTAGGGTCCGGGGGACTGGGGATGGGGAGTTGGTGTTTAATGGGGACAGAGTTTCAGTTTGGGAAGATGAAAAAGTTCTGGAGATGATGGTGGTGATGGTCGCTCAACAGTATGGATGTACTGGATGTCGCTAAACTGTGCACTTAAAGGTGGTTAAACTGGTAAATTTTGGTGTTATCTATATTCTACTGCAGTTAAAAAAAAACAGTAAAATAAGTGCTGGTGAGAGGGTGTTATTCGCCAGTGTCTGAAGACAGAGGGGCAGTGAGAAGGGCAGTGGGTCCCTGTCCCTGTCAGGAAACTCAGGGGATTCTGCCCAGTTGAGCTGGGACACAGACCTCGCAAGGTGCCTCCGTCTCTGAACTTTGCTGGGTCCGTACTCCTGGGTCCTCATGCAGGACCTCAAGCCAAGCTGGTCAGACAAATCAGCCACAGGCCTGGGCCTGTCTCTGTGGCCGTCTGGCTGGGGAGAGAAGGCCTGCGGCCTTGTACCGGCCTCTTTGCCTCGGAGCTGGGGAGGGAAGGCCTGTGGCCTTGTACCGGCCTCTTTGCCTCAGAGCTCTCCAGGGCCCCTGGAAGTGGACAGGGTTTCAAGTTGGAGCCCACGGTGTGGGTTTGGGACGAGGTCCGGCTGAGCCTCTGTCCCCGTGACCTGCAAACCAGGGGCCAGAACCTCATGGTCAGCATGCCTGGCCCTCCCCTTGGCCCACGCTTGCTGCCCTGCCCCTCCCACCAGGCCCCGTCCTCTGCTCAACCCCAGCCCTCGTCCCTCGGGACGAGGGTGCTCGGCAGACAGCACGTCTTCGGGGTGGTCCTCCTCTGGCTCCCCCATGTTGTCCCTAAACTGGTTGAAGTTATCGGGCCTTCGATCTAAAGCTGGCTAGGGCAGCGACCGGGACAGAGGGGTCTGTGCGTCGGCTCCAGCACAGCGTGTAGGGAGGGTCTCAGCTGTAGGTCCTGGAAGGCAGGATGGGGGCTCTCTCCAGCCTGGGCAGCCTGGCCCTGAATGCCTGGCCACCGATGGCACAGGCCGGCTGGCCCCGTTGCCGGCCACGCTCCGTGTGAGTTAGGGCCGGACCAGCGGCTCCCACTGGAAGTGGGGGCTGAGGAGGGCCTCCCTGAGTCAGCGGGGCAGAAGGGGGTCTCACTCAAGGTCTCCCCCTTTGGAAGAAGCCCCCTGTTCTCGAGGACCTGAAGCACATTGGGACGATGCGCATCTCTCCTGCTGTGGGAGAGAGCAGCCTTCCCTCCTCTCCACAAACTCCGCCCCTCCCTCCATACAGCTTGGGAGGCCGGGGGTGTTGCTGAAGTTCATGTGCTCTTTTCCATACGGATATCTGCACAAAGCAAGGTCTACTCGGGAGAGGAGAAAGGACTTGCTTCCAGCTCTGGCTCTGAAATTTAAATTTTAAAAGCTTAGATGGATGAAACAGCTGTGCATATCTGACAGAGCACTGGGATTTCCAAAGCATAACCTCAGTGAGTTCTGTTTTCTTTTAGTAAAGTAAGCGTTTCCTTGACAGCCACTGGGAGGTCACAGGCCACGCTGAACACATGACACCCCATCACTGAGCCAACAAAGCCACAGCCAGCAGGGCTGCATGGCAGGGACCACGTGACACTGCTTGGGGGCCACTGAGTCCCCAGAAATGGAAAGCGAGCTGGGCGGCCCAAACTGGACATTCCCCTGGATGCTGTGATTTAGCAACAAACATTATACTTCCTGGAGATCGAGAGCAAGAGAGACAGAGAGGTGGAGAGAAGAGGGAGAGACAGGAGAGGAAGAAGAAGGGAGAAGAGAGAAGCAGGTGAGAACGGGAGAAGAGAGAAGATGTTAAAAAGAAGCAGAAAGAAGAAAGAATTGGAAGGAGCTTCAGTTTCCCAGGGCCGTCGTCATGAATTACCACCACCCACCAGGTGGCTCAAAACAGCAGAAATGCACTCTCTCACAGTTCTGGGGGCCAGGAGCCAAAAATCAAGCCGCCAGCAGGGTTGGCGCTCACAGGGAGGACCTGTGGCATCTTCTCCCCCAGCTTCTGGTGTGGCTCACGGTCCCTGGTGTTCATGCCGGCGGCGGCATCCCTCCAGTGGCACGTCCGCTGCTGCGTGGCCATCTCCCTCTGTGGGTCTTCTTTTCCCGTGAGGTCCCCAGTCATCACGCAGAAGGACCCACCTGCTCCAGGACGACCTCGTCTTAACTAACCGCATCTGCAGGACCCTGCTTCCACACTAGCTCACTTTGTGCGGTTCCTGCGGTCAGGACTCCAACATATCGTTTAGGGGGTAATTCATCCCACAGCAGAGGGAGGAAAAGAAGAGGAGGAGTGAGAAGAGGGAAGGAAGAAACAGTGAGGGAAGAGGGATGCCCTGGGGGTGAAACCTCAGTGAAGGGCTGGCTGGGGAGACGGCCGGCTCTAGGGTCCCACCCTCTGGGGGGTGCCCACCCCCACCAGGTGGCTGAGCAGGACGGGCAGGGGGCACGGCTGCCCTGACCCCACCTGTGGCCCCTGGGAGCCACACGTGCGTCTAAACACAGCCCCGCACCCTTATTGTCACCTTTGCCACAGACAGCAGCCAGGTGGCCCCGAGGCCACATGAGTGACTGTCTTGTCCAAACAAGCCATGGCGTGGCGGCCAGGAGCCCCCAGCAGCAGGACCCTCTGCGGTCCCCTCCCAAGCACGCCCCTAGGGCACAGGATGTTCTCAGGCCCTCGCTGGTCAGATGTCCGGCTCAGTTTAGACCCAGTCGTGCCACGTTCTAACAAAGTGACCTCGATCTGGGAAAGAAGACGAAGCCCCAGGCTGCGTGTGACATGCTGCCCGTCAGCAAGGCCCCGTGAGATGGCTCCCGTTACTCGGTCAGAGTAACACCGAGCCGGCCTTGCTGCCTGTGCCGGACGTGCAGCGGCCGAGGGGCTTGGGAGGGCGGGACTCCCACCGACACGGCTTCTGCATCGACAGCTCCCGCTTTGGAGACGGCCGGCAGGAGCCCCGTCCACCCCAGGCCGCGTGGGGCACCCACGGCCCGCCCAGCTCTGTGGTGGGTGATGGACAGGGAGGGGGAGGTCGCAGAGGACAGCGTCCATTTGTAGGAACCCTGAGACACTAGCTCCTTTAGTTACATTGTAACTCTTGCTTGTATCATGTTCTGCGGTTTTTACTTCTATAAATGTGCCCAGAACTGTGAAGGGTCTGAGATTGTTTTCTTCTTGCACGGTAGCGAGTCACCTGCCCAGGTTTCAAGGATGCAGGCAGAAGCCACATCTGGTCAGAGACAAAGGACAGTGCATCACTCACAGCGGGAGCGGCCACCGGAGTATCAGTCTTTATCCCTGTCTGTGATCGCCGAGGACCAGAGGGGGGCCTGGATCCTTTCTCTGCGGGGGACCCTTTGTCTCTCAACAAAATACGAAATCGTTTGCTGCTGTCATTACTTATCGACCAACCGCACGCTGAAGAGTCATGCTGCTCACCGACACCCAGAGACCAGTGCAGACTGGGTAGACTGGGAGGGCCGCATGGCTGTAGGCACTGAGGGCAAGGCTCTGGGAAGGCGGCGTGTCACAGCCTCACGTCAAGGTGACACCCCATGGGCACGCGAGGTCAGCAGCGGTCCACGTGGGAGGGGGTTCCCGTTGTCTCTTGACCCCTGGAGCCTGCCGTGGCCCCCGCTCTCAGGGCCCCCCACCCCTGCCTCCGGCCAGATGCCACAGCAGGTGGCGCTGGCCCATCACGGACTGCTGCTCCAGAGGCCCCTGGTGAGGAAGGCTGGGTCCCACTCCAGCGCCAGTGCCTGCCCGAGTGACCTCCTCGGCCGCTGTCCTGCTCTGCGTCCTCAGTGCGACCCCCCAACCCTTGCCCGAGCGCCTGGCGCTGTCGTGAGCGTCTTTCCGTGGAAGCAGATGTCCGTGTACGGTGTCGTGGCGGGTGTTTGATGCGGTGTCCAGTGATTGCAGTCCGAGGTGATCACCTCCGAGCTTGCACGTCGCGCTCTCTGGATCTCTCCTTGCTTCACTGCTGTTTCTCTGTCTCCTCGGACGGCCTTCCCCATCCCCTCCACCTGCCGAGGGTCTTCCCAATGCCTCCGTCGTCTGGTCCCCGAGGTCTCACTGTCCCAGGGTGGCAGCCCTGCCCAGACCTCGCTCTCCGTCTCATCGCCCCCCCCATCACCACCCCTCAACCCGCCTGCTCCTGAGCCCCCATTTCTACTCTAAAGCCAGCACTGCTGGCCGTGGGCTGCCTTCTCCCCGCCTTCCAGGCTGAAACTTAGAAAAATGTTTGGTACGTATAGTTGGAGTTTTGAGTCATGCTGAGTGTGAAGTCTGTTCTTGCAGAGCTCTGTGCACTTTCTGCCGCCTGAAGCCCAGTGCAGTGCCTTGGACTCAGCTCATCTCGAAAATCCATCCCCGCCCCAGGCCAGGTCAGCAGGTCTCTTCTGTAGCCAAGAGTGAAACCTTTCTGCTTAGCTTAGGCAGAAAATGACTGTACTGGCAGGGTGGGGCATCGGGAGGACTGGAGACCCAGGCCAGGGAGTCAGTGCCAGACCCCAGAACACAGAAGGGGGTCCGGCTGCGGCACATCACCCATTCCCACCACCATGCCTTCACCGGCTTGTGTTCCTATTCACCTTTCTGCCCCAGTTGTCGGGGTCACTGGGGTCCAGCCCATCCTGCCTTCTGACCTCAGCCTCTGTCTCTTCGGGTTCCCGTCGCATCTGCATTCAGATCCGTTGAGTGTTCTCTGACTGCCTAACTAGTTGTTTCTTTACATAAGGCACAGTTTCTTAAGAGGCGTCCTACAGGTTCTCACATTCCTTACCACCACGCCAGGCAGGTGCTTCTGCTGCTACCGTCCCTGTTGAAGAGATTTCTCAGCCAGACTGTGGCGGTGTGGTTGCAGCCACCTCAGTTGAGCAGACCAGCGTTCCGGACCTGTCTCTAGGTGAGGCAGGCGTGGGTAGCTCTCCACTAAAATCCATCTTCTCTTCTTCCACAACAGCAGGACTGCAGCTGAGTCACGGCTGCGGCATTTCCCAGCCTCACTTGTAGCTAATTGTGGCACATGGCTGAGTTCTCCCTGGGAGTGTAAGTAGAGCTCTGCTTGGGTGGCCATAGCAAAGGACCGCAGACTGGTGGCTGAAATGACAGAAATTTATTTTCTCACAGTTCTAGAGGCTGGAAATCCATAATCCAGGTGTTGGCAGGGCTGGTTCCTCCTGAGGCTTCTCTCCTGGTTTTGCAGACAGGCACCTTCTCACTGTGTCCTCGCATGGTCGTCCCTCTGAGCATGTCTGTGTCCTGATCTCCTTTTCTTAGGAGATATGACCATATGACCTCATTTTACCTTAATCACTTTGTTTAAGGCCCCATCTCCAAATACAGTCCCATGCTGAGATTCTAGGGGTTAAAACTTCAACACATGAATTTTCGAGGAGCCACAACTCAGCCCACAACAGAGATAGGTCCAACTTCTGTTCCCTTGCCTAAGAGGAAACCTCGTGCCCTGTGGCCCCTTCCCACTGGCTGGAATGGCAGCGACTCAGGCAGCCTCAGAAGCCACGTGGTCAAGTCGGCAGAGGCCCTGTGCACTGGCCCCTGAGTGACCGCACGAGCTGCGCTGTCCGCCGCCTCTGCCAGGCGCCTGGGCGAGAAGTGCCGTCTTTGTCCTGGGATGCGCATTTCTGTTGGGATCTCTTGTTGCAGGGGCTCCTCTTGCCGAATGAGAACACAAGGTGCAGATTAAAAGGGGGAAAATGCAGCTCAGGGGCACTGAGTCCATCACCTGCTCCGCTGTGTGCGTCGGTAGAGCAGTGATGCCCCAGCCGTCTCACGGGGCCGAGTTCAGAGATCCTGGAAGTGATCCCACCGGCCGGAGAGCGCCGGACAGGAAGTGTGTGACAGGGCTACTGCTGGAGTATCTTAGCCTTGCGAGAAACGTGCCTGACACGAAGCTTTGTTTTCTTTTTCTACTTATTTCAGATATTTTAATACATAAAAATATGTGTAACGTATAAGTAATAAAACACAAAGAGTGAACCCCTGGGTCCCAGCTCTCAAGCTGAGAACTGACACGTTACAGTGGGCTGCATCCCTGCTCTGTGCTCTCCCTGGGTAACCATTGTCTTTACGGTGGAATTAGTTTTTTCAGTTGTCCACCGGGACTAATGAGGGTCTGACTTTTCATGAAGATGATCGGTATAACAAAGTTAATTTGTAGCCAGAAGGATTTAAGATTAACGGGGCAGCTATTTGCAGCTCACTTGGTGAGTGCTGCGGAGTGCGGCCGGGTGACGGTGCGCAGAGCTTTAGCGTCAGAAGCTCGTGTGCCTGATTATGAACCTTTGGCCTCTAAAAAAGTTTATTTTCTGTGGGGAAATTACTTCCTCAATACATTTCTGTTGTCGTTTTGCCGCGCCGAGCAGCTTGTGGGATCTCAGTTCCCCGACCAGGGATTGAAGCCGGGCCATGGCAGTGCAAGCCCGGAATCCTAACCACTAGGCCACCAGGGAACGCCCACATTTCTGTTATTTTTACGCAGAGCTATTGAATCTTTTTTCTATTCCTTTTGGTGCTAGTCTAGAGATAAAAGATAAAGATGTGTTTTTGTTTCTATACTACTGCTACTGATATTCATGATTATACATTAGAAGTGCAAAAAGTGAGTAACTCTATTATTATCATCTTTGAAATTTAATGTCAGCTAATGGCTTACTCTCTCTGTGCGTTAGTTAGTATTTGCAGTTTATTTAATAATCTAAAATCTGTTACCTTAACTGATCTCGTAACAGTAGTGTGAATATTTAATTAATTTATTTATTTATGGCTGTGTTGGGTCTTCGTTTCTGTGCGAGGGCCTTCTCTAGTTGCGGCGAGCGGGGGCCACTCTTCATCGCGGTGCGCGGGCCTCTCACTATCGCGGCCTCTCTTGTTGCGGAGCACGGGCTCCAGACGCGCAGGCTCAGTAGTGTGGCTCACGGGCCTAGTTGCTCTGCGGCATGTGGGATCTTCCCAGACCAGGACTCGAACCCGTGTCCCCTGCATTAGCAGGCAGATTCTCAACCACTGCACCACCAGGGAAGCCCAGTGTGAATGTTTTTCTTCTCCCAATTTTACAAACGAAGAAACTTATCTCAGGAATTGGATGGTGAGTCATAATGTAGTGAGAATCAGAGATTGGACTCAAAATCAGGTATTTTGGTTAAATAAAATGTGCTCGCTCGCTCTCTCTCTCTCTACGATTTTTCCCCAGTGGCTTTGTTTTCAGCTCAGTAACAAGCATTCTGATGTTCTGGAGCGGGCTGGGCGGTCACCGTCACCATGGAATAGATCAGTGTCTTGTGGGTGCTGTAACCACTTGCCAAAAGCTTGGTGGCTTAAAACAATAGAAGTTTATTCTCTCACAGTTTGGTATCACGGGGCCCTGTTCAGGGTGTCTGCTCACGTCTGCCGTGAAGTTTCTGCACCCACCCCACAAGTGGGACAGAAGTGGGTGGGTGTAGGTGGGAGCAGGGCACAGACACCCCTCAGGAATGCCCCAAGGTGGCTTATGCAGGCTCCTGTGTGTGACAGTTTTGTCTAAGGAGTTGATAAGATCCGAGTGACTGTGGGCACCTTCCTTGGAAAACCCTCCTCCATAGGGCCTGATCTTGAATTTGTTCCCTGGTAGCTTGGAGGCCTTTGCTTAGATTTGGTCTAATGGCCTGTGGACCTGAGCAGAGCTCGAAGGCAGGTGTCAGCACCCAGGGGAGAGAATGGCATGTCGTGTCATTAGGGTCATGTGGTCACAGCCCCAATCCCGTAACCCGGTTACAGGTGCAGCTCCATCAATACCAGTTATCAGGAACTTGGCCTTCAAGGTTTTCAAGACAAGAACAGAATTCACCTTGCCATAATGTACCTTAAAAAAAAAAAAAAAAAAAAAAAAGCAACAAAACCCACCCCTGGATATAATTCTGAGTGAATCAAGGACTATGGGGTCGACTTCATTTCCTTGACTGTAGCCAGGTAGCTGGAAATTCCCGGCCTGGGAGGCCAGAGGGCACAACTTGAGCTCTTGTCCCAAATCCGGCACAGGCAGCTGATGAGGGTTTGTTCTTGAATGTTACACACCTGTTCCCTGTTAATATAAGTGTTAAGTTGGCCAGGCATTTGATCTTGATTACTGGTCCCTGAGCTCCAGGGCCTAAGGATGCCTTTACTTGGGTTGGCTTAGATTCTGAAAGGTTGTTTATAAAGTTAATATGACTTAGAAGATGCAGTCTATAGAGGCATTTCCATGAAACTGGACTTTGAGTCAGTCCTTTAAAGCTTTTAGACCAGGCACTCGCTTGTCTTCTTTGTTCTACTTGTTCTTGGCCCCCAGGTTTTCATCTGTGTTGAAAAGCTGTTGAGGTGCACAAGCTACTCTTATTCTGACCTGTGGTTATGACTAACCCCAGCTCTGCCGTTTGCTGTGTTTCCTTGGACAAGTTATGTGACCTCTCTGTGCCTTGTTTCCTAATCTTAAAATGGGAGTAGTCGCTACTTCATCAGGTTATTATGAGGATTAAGCGAGATGATGTAGATAGTAGCCAGTGCACATCGAGGCCCCAGTAGAGCTGCTGTGGGCATGCTGGTCATTATCAGCTTCAGTGCTGTGGCCTCCGTGCTGGCCACTCCACGGTCACTTGGAGTGACCCGTGGCTTTCAACTAGGGCTTCATCATCAGTACCTTCAGCGTGCCCGTCCGTCAGGCTCCAGAACAAATACCGCTGTGTTCCTGGGCGCTAGGTGGTGAGGAGGCCCTGGCTGCCCATCCCCCGAACTTTTCATGTACTCTGGCGTCTTCTCCGTGCTCTCTGCGATTGCTGATTGCGTCACAGAGCGTGTGGCTGGTACGGTACACGGCGCAAGGTTCTGTTCTTCAGAACACTTCGGAGGAGGGGAGGTTAGGGGGTGCTTCGTTCTGCTTAGTTCAAGGCCTTGATTCAGATCTGATTTTTCTTTGGTCCGTTCCCGCCATTTCACCTTCAACTAAAGACTTAATCAACAGAAACATCCTATTGCTTGGTTCCTCCATCCATTTGTTCATCGATTCAGCAAACATTTACTGATTATCCATGCTAAGTAATATAACAATGTATTGTACATAGATGGCTGAAGGGTCTATCTGGTGATTTTTCTTAAAACTAAGAGCTCCTCCAAAGGAGAATTGAAATGTTTACCTCCAGTGACAGACAGCTTCCTCAACTTATAGACAGTCTATTAATGTGTTTTTATACTTGGTCTTTGTAAATAAGACTCGGGAACCTAGAGAGAGCCATACGGAACCAGGGTGTTACGTTAGATATTGTTTATCACTCCAGCTCAGGCGCTTTGGAGTGTAAAGGTGGAGCTATTAGTAATTATGCTAAGAAAACAGGCAGGAGCTGGGACTGGCCCAGGAAGCCAGGACATACGGTCCACTGTGCAGAAAGACGGAGTGAACACTGCTAATACGCAAATAGGCCCTAGAAGTGAGAAATAGTAACAACTAAAGAACAAACAACCTTGTAGAAAAATGGGCCAGAAGCTGATCAGAAAATTCGCAGGAGAAATACAAATGGTTAATAAACATACTCAGAAATTCTCAGTCTACTAGTGATCAGCGAACTGCAAGGTAAAAGGAGGAACCATTTTCACCTGTAGATGGGCAAACACTGAAGGTCAAGTGGTTCCGCGTGTCAGCACAGGTGGGAGAGTCCCAGTCGCGGGAGTGTAAACAGGGACAGCACACTGAAGGGAACATTCACGGTATCTGTTCAAAAATCAGATGTGCGTGTGCTATAAACCCAGAAGTGTTGCTGCTAGAGCACTGGCAGTTGAAGCAGGCCGGCAAGGTGGCGAGGGAGCACAGACACGTGTGGCTGCCTGACCGTTGGTAGTCATGGTGAACCACCGGAGATGACCCAGCTGCTGCCTAGAAGGGGACACTTAAGTGGTCTAAAATGTACTCTGTAAAAGAGTGTGTGGCTACTAAAAAGGAAGCGATCGCCCTGAGAGTGATGCAGTGAATGGTCTGAGTCAGACACACCTCCCCTGATCTCGAACTGAGCCCACCTGCCTGCTTTCTGCCACTTGGAGACCGACCCGTGTGGCCAGGGCGCTCTGTCTGAGGCTGGCCAGCCACGCCGGGAGTCTCTGGTCCCTCCCACCCTCTCGGGTCCCATATGAAGTACCAAGTCCGAGGCAAGGGGTCTGCTTCCTGCAGAAGCTGCCAAAGCGTCCAAGTGACACAGTACGGAGACGGGGGACAGAACTCCATGGAGCCAAATGCAACTCAGGGAGGTAGCAGAGAGCAGGCAGCTAGATTCCTCCCTCCCTCTCCTGTGGACCGTCCCCAAGCATGGCTCTTCCATACAACCTGCCTGGAGATGTCCCATGTGGCTGGAGCCCCACGTGCAGCTCCCCGGCCTGAAACAAAGCGGGGTCAGCCCCGAGTCAGCTTCTTGAGCTCCCCTGGCTTTGTGCCCTCCCCACCTCACTTCCCATCCTCACCCTTGTTGCCCTGGGATTGCTCCTGCCCAGGAAGAAGCATCAGCACCACACCTCACTTCAGGCTGTGTTTTCCAGGGAACAGGGACTGAGCCACCTTCTTAGTGAGGTTTTCATTTCAACCAACCTACTTAAAATTGCAACCCACCTGCCCCCCCTCCCTCTTAGTTCTCCTGACTCTGCTCTACTTTTTTCCCCCATAGCACTTGTCATCTCCTAAAATACTATATCATTTATTTCTTTAGTGTTTAGTGTCCATGTCCTCTGGCTAGAAAAGAGGCTTCAAGAAGGCAGGAATCTTTGTTTTGTTCACCAATATATCTCAAAATGCCTAGAACATGGCACTTTAAAAAAACCCAAACACTCATTGAATAAATAGATGAATGAATTTGTGTGGTTGACGTGAAAAGATATTCACGATACATTGTTGGGTAAAAAGCATAGTTTTCAACATCCTGTGTTCGTAGATTGGAAGACTTAACATTGTTAAGATCTCAATACTATCCAAAGTCATCTACAGATTCAACCCAATCTCTTATCAAAATCCCAATGGCATTTTTTCGCAGAAATTGAAAAAAAAAATCCTAAAATTCAAATGGAATCTCAAGGGACCCCCAAATAGCCAAAACAATTTTTAAAAACAAGAACGAAGTTGGAGGACTCACACTTTATGATCTCAAAACATATTACAAAGCTATAGTAATCAAAACAGTGTGGTAATGGCATAAAGATAGACAGATCGACCAATAGAAGAGAATAGAGAGCCCAGAAATAAACCCTTGTGTATATGGTCAGTGATCTCCAACAAGCGTGCTAAGACCACTCAGTGGGGAAAGGACTGTCTCTTCAACAAATGGTGCTGGGAAAACTGGATATCCACGTGCAAAAGAATGAAGCTGGGCCATTATCTTAACACCATATGCAAAAATTAACTCAGAATGGATTAGAGCCCTGAACATAAGACGCAAAACTATAAAATTCCTAGAAGAAAACATAGGGGAAAATCTTCGTGACTTTGGACTTTGCAATGATTTCTCGGACACAATGGTAAACACACCAGCAACAAAAGAAAAAACAGACAGATAGGACTACCTCAAACTTAAAAACTTTTGTACATGAAAGAACACAATGAAAAGAGTGAAAAGGCAAGCTAAGAACGGGAAAAATACTTGCAAATAATATATCAGATAAGGTGATAATACCCAGAGTATATAAAGAACTCCTAGAATTCAACAACAACAAAATTAACTGGATTAAAAAACGGGCAAAGGCCTTGAACAGACATTTCTCTAAAGATGGTATACAAATAGCCAGTAAGGATATGGAAATATGCTCAATATCACTAAAATCAGAGAAATGCACATCAAAACCATGGTGAGATGTCAGCTCACACTTACTAGGGGGACTCCTGTCAGAGCCCAGGAGGGCGGCAGGAAGTGCATGGGCCTCCCCAGAAGCACAGGCTTCTGCCATCCGTAAGGTCAGTGCTTCGGCCCCTGGGGTCATGTCTGGGACGAGGCGTGGGCTGCCGGGGGAGGCCCAGTGATGTGAACTGGGACACACAGTGCTCACAAGGGGAGCACAGAAGCATACCCACCTCCTGTTTTATGGCAACAGGGTGCCCCAGTGCAGGGGAAGGAGAGACAGCGCAGCACCTGCACCCTTGGCTGCACTGCCTGCCAGGGGTCACTAGAAGCAGTGCCCGGCCCAGGGGTCAGGGCTGGGGCTCCCCAGCAGGGGGAACAGCTTGGGCACCTGGGGCTGCTTGGACTGGATGCAGGAGCCGGGAGTTACCAGAGAGGTGGACGTGGGGCCACCATGACCTTGGGCTTGGACACGGGGCTGCAGTGGCTACAGACTCGGCTCATCCAGTCTCCTCTTGGGCGGTCAGCTCCTCAGTTGTGAAGTGGAGGTGGGAAAGCGGAGGGTGTGGACGATCCCTGAGACATTCCTCTATGATGTGATCATATTCCCAGTAATAGAAAAGCATTCCAGCCATGTGTTTCCACGGCTGGGATGTCTTTGGGCCCCAGGAAGGGAGAACTGTAGGGCAGTAGTACAGGGGATTTGGCTGCCAAACCTGGGTGGAGCCTGGGGTGAGGTGCCCCCAGGGGAGGGCGCCTCTGCTTTCCCTATTTTATTTGTTTGCCAGTCAGTTGCCCTAAGGGCCAGTTGCAGAGAGGAGATTAACTGCGCTTCTCAGCAGGAGAACCTGACACTGGGTGTTGAAGTTCTACCTGGTTAGTGCTGGTTTTAATCTAAACCAATTATGTTTACAAAGACCACCACACTTTTCCTGTTGACTAAGCAGAGCCTCTTAGTTTCCCACTTGATTTGCCCGGCAGCATTCCCCCACCCATCTCTCCCACTCCCTGAGAAAGAAAGTGGGTCCATACAAGAGCATTTTCCAAACAACAGAAATCTAGCATAGTGAATTCTATAGTGAATATTTACTGTCATTTTCAACTATCTGTAATACAGCATGGGTATCCCACCTTAGGATGGCATGGATAATTTGGATTAGATTTCAATATACTGTACAGGAAAAGAAACTAGAAGTTCAGACGAAATGGGTGAATACATAGAACATCCTTTTATGCTCCTGGAGAAGTAAAAATCGTTGGAAACAAAGCGAGAGAGATTGTCTACGGTTCTGGAGGCCAGGTCTCAAGTCAAGGTGTGCAGGACCACACTCCCTCTGAAGGCCCCAGGGCTCTCATCCTTGGGGCAGCCTCAGGCATTCCTTGGGGCCAACCCTCTGTCCTCACTGGAGTCCTCCCCACTGCCTTCACTTTGTCTGCATCCATGGTTCTCCCTTTTGGGGGTGGGTTGTGTGTGTGTGTGTGTGCGGGATCTTAGTTCCCTGACCAAGGATTGAACCCAGGCCCTGGCAGTAAAAGCGCCGTGTCCTAACCACTGGACCGCCAGGGAATTCCCCCATGGTTCCCCTTTTGACGAGGACACTAATCCTATTGGATCAGGGCCCACCCTTGTGACCTCATCTTAACTTGGTTAAATCTTCAAAGACTCTTTCCAAATGAGGTCACATTCTGAGGTGTTGGGGGTAGACCTTCCACTTATCTTCTTTGGGGGGACACAGTGCAGCCCATAACACAGGCTGAAGGGCAATGAGATCCCTGGAGAAACAAGTCCATGAGGAAGGAGCCTTTGGATTAAAAACAGGAGGCAACACTATTTGGAAAAAGGAAGCTTTCCCAACTTTTCTTCTTCCTTCTTGGAGAGCCAAGGTTCTCAGGTAGTAATTACGTGGTGCTTTTAACTGACAACCAAGTACTAAGTCCAGGTGCTAGATTTAAAACTATAGGCTCTTTTAAGTTAAAAATTGGTTTCATAATGCCCGGCAGGTCAGTGTTTGACAACCTACCTACCTACCCATCTTCCTCCTTCCTAAATTCCTTTCAAATACCTGTTACGGAGAAGGATTGGGGTTACTAAGATGAAACAGAAACAGGGTCCCCAAAGAGCTGTATGTCTTTGGAAGCGTAAACTAGATCTCCCTGGTGAACAGGTGCTCCAGCACCAGAGCAGGAATCTATGTGGCTCCCAGTGCACACAGCGTAATTTCTGGCACACATCGAGTAACATTTTTTACATCGAGTTACGTTTTTTTTTTTTTTTTTTTTTATTAAACATCTTTATTGAAGTATAATTGCCTTACAATAGTGTGTTAGCTTCTCCTTTATAACAAAGTGAATCAGTTATACATATACAATATGTTCCCATTTCTCTTCCCTCTTGCATCTCCCTCCCTCCCACCCTCCCCATCCCACCCCTCTAGGTGGTCACAAAGCACCGAGCTGATCTCCCTGTGCTATGCGGCTGCTTCCCACTAGCTATCTATTTTACATTTGGTAGTGTATATATGTCCATGACATCGAGTTACGTTTTTCGGTGACATTTTTTCTATGTTTTTCGACGACCGTTTAAACAAATGCAAAGAGCTGTCTATGGATCTCAAGAAACACAACAGTTTCCTTTATGAGAAGCCCCTGACAGGGCTTTCCCGTGTGCCCAGATTTCCAAGAGGACCCGAAGGCCGTTTCTGATCCTGTGAGGTGGAGTAAAGTGCAGACTCTCCCTCCTCAGACCTGGGAAACTTTGAAATGATCTTTCCAGTGATTTGTTGGCATGTTGACCTTTTTTCAGCGGGCTTCCCCAGAACTGGCCCGACAAGTCGGTCACGTGGAGGGCTATTGATCAGCCTCGTCAGGCCCGCACACCTCTGGGGCTGCAGGAAGCAATTCATTAGGCGCTGACCTGACTTGAGGGGCTCCTCCTCACCCTGGACTCTTTTTCAGAGCTTATCTGCTCGCGTTCCCCTTGCCCTAGTTGGGTCTTGGCAACTAATGTGATTGACGCAAAATTAGGGGAAAGGGTGATGCCAGCTGTTCACACTGGCATGGGTCACCAGGAGAGTTAGGATGGGTCTGAGAGCCGTCAGGTGGCAAATGAGACACAATCTGAAGGGCGGCCGGATGTCAGTCACGTGTCAAAGTACACAGCATTCTGCAGTGAAAAGACAAATTCTGAGGGCGTCAGTGTGCACATGAGAAAGACAAGCAAGCAGCTGGGGGGCGGCCCCAGGCCCTAGTGACAGCCTCTGAGTTGGCAGCAGTGGGTGCTACCCAGGGTTGGCAGCGAGGCTGAGGGCATGGAGGACCCAACGCAGTCTGACCCTATGCCCGGGTCACCTCCCCGAGCTGGGGCACCGGTGACACAATAACCCAGGGCAGTAAGACCCTCGTTAGGGGGGCGGTGAGGAAAGCAAACCAACGCTGTTGTTGGAAACAACGCCTGCACTCAACTCTGCTTGGAGGAGCTCTCCTGCCATCCCTACTCAGATCTCTCATTTTGTGAATGGTCCTAACAACTGTGGTTTCACAGCAGATTGGAGGGGCCAGAGGGCTGGGCAGCAAAATGGCAGTGGGCAGAGTGCCTGCCCTCCTATCAGAAAATGTTTGTTGAATGGCTGATAAGTGGATGAGTGGATGATTTATGCAGCAGTCTTCCTGAGTAAGAATGAGGAGGCAGACCCTGAGGCTGAGGGCAGACAGGACGGCTGACCGAGAGGCACGTCTCCCCTCACGCGCACACCGCTGGACGGGGGGCCAGAGCACAGACACGGCCAGAGCGGCCAGGCGACAGGGCCCTGCTGCCTTAGGAACTTGGGGGAGGCTTGATGTGATGAGGAAAGTGAGAAAATGACACTTCAGCTGAGGTCTGATGGATGAATAAGAATAAACTCTACAATTTCAAATAGAAAACCTACCTGAGAGGGGACTTCCCCGGCGGTCCAGTGGTAAAGAATCCGCCTTCCAATGCAGGGAACACGGGTTCGATCCCCGGTCGGGGAACTAAGATCCCACATGCCGCGGACCAGCTGAGCCGCGCGCCACAACTACTGAGCACGCGTGCTTCAATTATAGAGCCTGCGTGCCGCAAACTACAGAGCCCATGTGCTCTGGAGCCCGCGCGCCACCACGGAAGATCCTGCATGCTGCAACTGAGACCCGACACAGCCGGAAAAAAAACCTACCCGAGAGAAGACACAGAACAAACACGAAGAGCTAGGTTCTAATGAGAAAATTACTTTAGTGGACTTTTAACTCATTGTCCTTGGCTGTCTTGTGTTCCTGAACTGGGGAATGTATATCACACGGGACAACAAAAACTGTAGCGCACTTATATAAGGAGGCAAAGCACTAGAAAAACAGTGGCTAATGAATGAAAATAGTGATGCGATACTGCTTCTCACATGCTACTGTCTCGTCTTAAATCACAGACCTAGGCAGGAACTCCCGCCCTGTCTCAGCACATCCGCTCTTTCCAGACCAGTCGGCCTTGTACCAGGCGCTCGTGTTATAATTGTTCAGTAAGAGATTCTTCAGGTGTGAATCTTTGAAGATCTATATGGAAAATCCACAAAGGACCAAGTTTGGGTCCTAGGACTTGGATGCAGATTTCATGCATCTTTCTTTGCATATTTTGGGTTTTTTGGTGGTTTTTTTTTTGTTTATTTTTTGTTTTTTTGCACGTTTTTTTGGTCGCACCACAGGGCATGTGGGATCCTAGTTCCCTGACCAGGGATCGAAGCCACGCCCTCTGCAGTGGAAATGCATAGTCTTAACTACTGGACCACCAGGGAGGTTCTTTCTTTGCATATTTTGGCTGCATTCAGGTGTCAATATGAAATCCCCCTGTGGCTAATTTACTGTTGATCAGCATGCCTCCTCTCCAAGAGCAAGCGTGATGGTAGATGAGTGGGTAGTTGGCCAGCTTCCTAGTGTGTAAGATAAACGTGTTACAGCTGAACTTAAATATCTTTGTTAACATTTTATATATTAATACTTTTCAGAGTATATCCCAACTCTAAGGCTTTATCTGCTAGTTACATTATTACAAAGAGATCATCTGAAACTCTCAGAAAGTGAACATTCTTAGCAAAAGGTCTATTTAAAACATGAAGTAGAAAAAGCAAGTTTAGATTTAAATAGGCCCCCTTCGCTCCTCTCTTTTTACCACCAAGATAAAGGGAATGTCTATAATTCAAGGGTGGGTGGTTCCCGGGCACCAGATGACTTGATTATGTCTAATCCAGGTCTTTAGACGAACTGCCAGAAACACTCCTCAGGTAAGATCGCAGCAGACTTTGAAAACTGGCTAAATAAACACAGTACCCTCATCCCCATCCTGAGCTCCTGTTCACTCAGCCTCGCTTTAGCAGCTGAAGAGACGGGACACGGAAATCTTTTGTGTACCTTTAGTGAAATGGGATAATTCAGTCACCTGCTCACAAACCAGAGCAATTCCAGGAAAAGTTTCAGTCCCCAAACTTACTCTGAAACACAGACTTAGACTAGTTCAGAGCAGGCATTACCCTGTTAGAGCCTCATAAACTGGGTCAATCTCAGGCAAAGTCTTCCAGTCTCTGTGGTGAGGGAAATGTAGCAGCTCTCAGTTTTCCCTACATCAACAGCTGTGTTCCATGCAGGAGAAACTTACGGGTCTGGACTGTATTATAAATGTATCGGGTTGAGTATAACAAGGTAAGGGCTTTCTCTACTGCCATTGCAATGCTATTTCACGACTGAAAATAACTTTTGCAAAGCTGCGTCGCATAGTTGCCGGGGCGGGCGGGGGGGGGGGGGCGGTTCGCGGGGGTGGGGGGGTGGGACAGGCGTCCTCTTGTCCCGCGGGCTCAGGGCTGCTGTAGGGGAAGTCAGCGGAACCAGGGACCGCAGCTCGGCTCCAGCCCTGCCTCCCTTCCCAGAAGCCTGTTCTCTTTTCAAGCTTCCCTGTGCACATCGCTCGGGGGAGAGGGCAATTCCAGGGCATTTCCCGCAGCGCGGGGCCCTGGTTCACCTGTGGGACGGTGCGGGTCGGGTCGTGCGGGATGGCTTCTCGGGCTGCTCTGGGTGCCAAACTGCGCACGGTTGTTACTTCTTTAATTAAGGAATCAAACAGCACCCACTCTTCGCTGTCTCGGTGGTGCCCTTCACACCTGCCTCCCCCGGCCTGGCACTGGAGCCCTGGGATGAGAGCCTCTGAGGCCAGTTCTCTTGTCCAACCCAGCACCCGGCGCTGGCAGAGCAGACATTCAGCGGACTTGTGCGGAGGGCAGCGTGTGCGGTGGGGCCCTGACACCTTCGTCACCTGGGGCGGCTCTGCATCCGGCAGGGACCAAGGGAAGTGGACCTCGGGCAGGACGCTGCTCCTTTGCTGTGTGGGCTGCCACTCGGGGCCCCTGGACATGCTGGCTGTTGCTTGGGCCGGATGCTCTACCCTTTCCCTGGGCTCTGTTTTCTGGGTGCCCAGACCCCCCCCACCTCCCCTTTCTAGTACAGGGAGAAAGGGCCCTCTCTCCCCGAGAGAGAGGATAGCATTCCTGGGAGAGGACAGAACAAGGCCCAAGAAGACGCCCAACTTCCCAGGGTCAGTGGGAGGGGCAGGAGGAAGTTAAACTGGGCTAACTACATGTCACTTTCCACCATGAGGAAAACAAATTTTCCCAAGAGGTTGTGTTGAAACTTAGTACATTTTGAAAAGCTACAAAATAGTCTTCCATTCCAAATCTGAATATCCTACAGAGAGAATCCCCCCCTTTTCAAAGAAAAACCCATAAATACGATGGTTGGTTTTGAACCTTTAATAAAAGTAAAAAATGAATGCAAAAGAACACAATGCTGAAAACTTAGTGTGAATGTGAATCTCACTAGATGTTCAAACCTGGTATAGTGCAAATTTTGTTCATACTATTTTACATTTTTACAAACTCAAATGACTTTGGTTCATATACTTGCTATAAAGTATTGGCAACAAAATTCTTCAGATTCACATCTTTTGGCTACATTGTTTCTAACAGATACAGATTTTATTTCCAGTTTAAGAGAAAAAAATACTCACTGTGCATGATCAAGTATATTTGAAAGATTCAATGCCTGCTCTCATCTAATAACTTCTGGTTTTTCATAAAATGCTGATGGCCTCATTGAAAACTCTTTTCACATAGCTGTTTGATTTCAGAAAAATGTGTAAGGGGGTCGGTCATTGCAAAGTTCAGAATGATCCTATTTTCTTTTAAACAAAATTCCTCTAAAACAAATTAGCTACAGTAACCTAAAATTTACTCCAGGATATCTTCCTCAAAACAAAACCCAACTGCAACGAGGACCATCACGTGAGGGGAGCCGAGGGCACAGCCCACGGCTGCCGGCAGTGGCTCTGACCGCTAGCTGCTCAAGGGGAAGGGGTCTTCTCATCAAGCCATGTTCACAGAGCGTAAAACAACCAAAACACTTAAATTGCAAAATACAAAAAGGTAAATTTGTGAGTAAAAATTACAAGTTTACTAAACGCACAAAACTGGAGTATTTCAAAGGACCGGCTCAGTGGAGAGCACAGCAACGAAGTAACTGCACAACCGAGAGGGGCTGTTGCTGAATTTGGCCCCCATGCAGCTCTGAAATGGAGAACCCTCTGTAACACCTCATACGTTAAAAAAATAAATATTTAAGAGGATACAAGGCTCAGGTTGGTTTTCATATACATTGCACTTGAAGTTGAAGACCCAGTACTTGCAAACTGGGTCTAACAAACATGGTCTATGCCATTAAATGAATACATTGTGCTCACCACGTCTTTGAGTATTTAGAAACACCAAATGTTTAATACAGTGACATACGCACTCTTCTTTTTACAAGGCAATCACAGATTGCAAATCCCATAGGGCTGTGGAAAAAAACCAGTCATCTCTGTTCTGGAGTATCAAAGAAACAACACATGATTTCGGCTCACTAAGACTGCCACACGGCAGGCAGGTGCCCCTCCTAGCTGATTGCGGATTCTGGAGAAACTGCATAAATACTGAGGTGGACGTTCCAGCACATCACGGTGCGGAACGAGGACCTCTCACTGCCCTCGGCTCTCAGTAAGATTGTCTACATGCGACTCCCCGGAGGAATGAAAAGCACAGCCGTACGCTGGGACACACGCGCAGCTGCGGGACGGGGCGCCCGGCACTGCCACCCTAAGCTCGCCGCCCCTGCCTTTCTCTTTTTTTACACAACCCTATTTTAGAAATCTTTTGGATAAGTAATATTCCTATTTTATCACACTTCATCTTTGTAAGCACCATCGAGCTCTCCCCTGGGCGCTGATACAAAACCAGAGCTGGTAGTTAGGCTTTAGTTCAAGGCTTGGAAATATGGCAACTTGCTTTTAATGACACATGAAACCGAATCCTCGGGACCCTGCAGCCGGCCGGCCTGCACTTGGTGCCTCCTGAGCAGACCCAGGCATGAATGCCGTCAGGCAAGGTGCCATCTCAACACAAGTGGTCATCTTCCCAGCCTGCTACCCTAAAACAGGTGAACTGTTTTCCCGGCGTCACTTGTACAGTCAGCCCAATCTAAAAAGATTATTGAGGGGAAAAGATAATCTTTGTCACAATCCAGGATCACAGATTTTCTCCCAAATCTTGCCATTCTTCAGGATCAGCGGGTTTGAAGATTCAATCGCTATGTGGCTTTTCAGGAACACCCTGCATGTAAAAAGAGAAAAAGGAGCGAGAGAAAATCAGCACTCAATGTATACATATTTTAATTAGCAATTAAGCCGATCCTAAAACGTGAAAGATAGAAAATTCCTTTGAGTCGGATAAGATGATGGAGACGAGAAATGCGGAGCAGCAGACAAGCTCCAACAACCCCAGCGCCGTCCTCTCCCTGCCCGGGGCTAGGAGGGCCGGGAGCCACCGCTTCACCCAGAGGACAGGGCGCGGCCCTCTCAGGCGGGGGAGGGGGGTAACAGCTCAGGAGCCGGTTCCGCACACGCTTCCTCACTGACTGCACAGAAACTCAGGGAGATGAACCCTGCCCTTGTCACTGCTGTCCAGGCCCGGCCCGGCCGGTCCTCAGCAGAGGACAGATGTTCCACTGGAGGAGCAGATCCAAGGCCAGATGACCTTCCTGAGGTCACGGGGCTGCATGAGGAGAGACCTCCACGCCTCCTGCCACGGAGCCAGGGCCCAGCGCACGGTCTGGCCTCTGGCTTAGCGGCGTGCAGGGGCAGCTCCGCACGCGCCCGAGGCTCCAGCTCCAGCCCAGCCCAGCGCTGCACCCGCTCGGGCAGGTGGTCAGCCTCCTGCGTCTGGATCTCCCCATCTCTCAAGCGGGCTGACAGCAGTCCCTACCTCCAGACTGCCGTTACAGGACTCAGTCAGCTGACAGTGAAACTACTGAGCACAACACCTTGAGCGCAAAAGAAGTGCTAATTAACGTTGTTATTACTACCAGCAGCCGCTGGATGGCAAACAGGAAAGGCAAACTGAATTCCACGTGCCAGGGAGCGCACCTGTAACCAGGTGTCCGGGGCCTGGGCCCCAGGAAGCAGGGCCATGCTCTTCGCCGTGGCAGCTGGAAGCCTTACTTTTTTTGAGAAAAGACTTTAAGCTACAAACAGCAACAGATACAAATTCTATAAAATGATGCTACGGACTCACTTTTAAACATGCAGGCTGACAACGAATACCACAAAGAAAAAGCCACTCGGACCATTTAACGCTCAAGCAAAGCCCACCTGTAGGTTTGGGGCGTGGCGGCCCTTGACGGTAACCACATTTGTTTTAAGGGCGGTGGGAACTGAGAAGGCGCGAGGGGGAGGGGTGCAGAGGCGCTGGGACGGTCGCCCTCAGAGGGGACAGAGCCACATCGCACTGGACTCGGGCAGCTCTGGTCACCGTGCTGACCAGCGCCCACCTCAGGTCTCCACCTTCAGACCTGCGTCTTCTTCACTCGAATCACGTCCCACCACAAAAGCCTTACTTGGTGAAGTTTTAAACCAAGAATTCACTCTTAAACGCTGCCCCTAAAATACCACGTCAGATCCATCTTCCGTCTAGCGGCACAGCCAGAGGAAAAGAAATGGGCGGTGCTGACCAATCCCATTTCTAAGGCACGGAGCCATTTCCTGGGTTTTAAGGATGGAAATGAGTTTTCAAATTCTTAACAAAGAATAAGCTCACTTTTACAAATAAGCTGTTAATTTTTCCCCTTTCTTTGAAGAAAGAAAGACTTGGCTTAAGTATTTTAACTCCTTCTTTAAAAAGAAAATGTTTAACTTGCTCTTTTTAAAGACGTTCTTGGGTGAGAAAGATTCTAGCAAGGTGCCACTCTGTCCCAGCCTAAACTTTCAAGACTCCCCAAAGAGAATAAACATAAGGTTAACAATTCTGGGACACAAATACACAACAGCGGGGCACCCAGCCCAGTGTGTTAGGAAGCGCGAGCCTCAGTGCCCCTGGCTTACGTGCTAGGGTCCGGCAGCCCAGGCCCACGGGACCTTCTCCAGGAGACTGGGACCTGAAACAGCAGTGGTCAGGCAGGTGGAGGAGGGGAGCAGCCGCACCTGCAGACGCTCTTCCTGCAGTGCCCTCGCTCCAGCCCCTCACATCCACCTGTTGCTGCTTGGTGGGGAAAGCCCGCCCAACAAAAGGTCCTGGGAAAGACTACAGTTGGGCAGGGACACTCAATGTCATGGGGAGTCACAGTTTTCTAAGACAAACCATATTATAAATGTAGCTGAGTCATTCTTCAGCTCTGATATAATCTGAAGCAAATTTAATTTCTTACACTTCCAATTCTGTTCTCATGAAAAATACAATTTTGGCTTCATGCACTTATCTTTTACTGCTGCAACAGCATATTTTAGAAGGGCCGTCTGCCAACCCATGGGAGTGGCAAGAAAGGCAGCATCCTCAGTTCAAGCCAAAGTGGACAGAGGATTTGTTAAGAGGAGGGGTAGGTTGAAAGGTTCAAGAGTCAGCGGAATTGGACGTGAAGGCTATGCAATTCCTGTTGGACAAAGGTGGACGTTTTATTAAGATTCTCTACTGCTTTCAGGGTAGATTCGTTTACAGATACTTTGAAGGATGGAAGAAGAGAGAAACAAAAAGGCAGAGACCAGTCTGGACAGACTCAGGGAGCGGCTGCTGGGGTAGGGATGAGAGTCTGGGAGCTCTGGGGGGACTGATTCGCTGCTTTGTCATCCGCAACCCAAGGCCAAGGCTTTGCTCCCAGTAAACAGACAGCACAGAGGCAGCGGGACCGGAGTCCTGCAGTGACCTCCACGTAAACGATCTCAACAGGGCACGGCAGCAGGTCTGCTCACCTCCTGCCACACATCCATCCGCTGCGGAGACCTCAGTCACAAACTCCTGTCACACCTTAGCGCTTCGGGTTATACAAGCACAGCTGGCCCTTGAACAACACAGGTTTGAACAGCACGGTTCCACTTATACGCGGATTTTTTTCAATAGTAAATACTACAGTGCTGCATGGTCTGTGGCTGGTTAAATCCACGGATGCAGAGGGCCGACTCTACGTTACACTCGGATTTTCAACTTCTCGGAGGGCTAGTGCCCCAACCCACATGCTCTTCGACGGTCAACTGCCATGTTTTCATTGTAAATTTTAAAAATGCAAAAGAGAAAAAACCCCCAAACTACCTGCAGTTCTCCTTCTCAGAAATCGCCACTTTCGTTCCTTTACACACCCCGGTCCTGTTCCCTACCATGGGAGCAAGTGCTGCACGCCTTTGCCAATCTGACTGACCGATCCTTTAAAACTACTTAAACCTGGTTCCTCAATCTCAGGCCTCAAGTAACTATAATAGGAGTAAGTCTCCCTCATTCGCTCGCCTGACTTCTGGCAGAAACACAGCTGTGACATGATCCGTGATCGTTTTGCCTTTATTCACGCTGACTGTGCCCTCCGCTGGGTTTGGAAACCTGGAGGAAAGGGACTTAGCTCTTTTCTCCCTTGGAGCAGGGGGCAGCGGGCGCTCGCTACCACATCTGTTCCGAGGACCCACGCTGGATGCAGCAGCCAGAGGGGGAATCGGTAACACCAGCTGCGACCGCTCCTCCAGCTGGAAAGGGCCTGCCACTTCCCCCTTCAGCTGGGCTCCAGGCGTAAGGGTTTAAATTTTCACGGATGTAAATATGGCAGGAGCGCTGGGCTCAGAGACCCGGGAGGGTTGTTTCCCTTCGATGACCTGGGATGTTCATCACCCTCCTCCAGTATCAAGACACAACAGTAACATCCAAATACAAGTTTTTTCCCCAACTTTAAAGAGTGAAAAAGAAGAGAAAGCTTAAGTAGGGAGAATTACAGTTATGCCAGCTATCTTAAGTTAGGTTTAAAACTTTCATCTTTTCAAAAACGAAAATGCCTACGACAAGGATGGAATGATCGCTGATAAAACCACCTTCATTCGGCATCGTGACCAAAGGTGTGATTGTGCCACTCTTGTAAAATAAGTTACCTTCAACCATTTCTAGGTGTTAGGAACTTGTGCAAGATGTGCAGTGTCTACCTCTATCAAAAAGACCCTTACTAAAATAAAAACTAAAAGACCCTTACTAAAATAAAAACTAAAAGACCCTTACTAAAATAAAAACTAAAAGACCCTTACTAAAATAAAAACTAAAAGACCCTTACTAAAATAAAAACTAAAAGACCCTTACTAAAATAAAAAATAAAAGACCCTTACTAAAATAAAAAATAAAAGACCCTTACTAAAATAAAAAATAAAAGACCCTTTCTTACTAAAATAAAAAATAAAAGACCCTTACTAAAATAAAAAATAAAAGACCCTTACTAAAATAAAAAAAGACCCTTTCTTACTAAAATAAAAAATAAAAGACCCTTACTAAAATAAAAAATAAAAGACCCTTACTAAAATAAAAAATAAAAGACCCTTTCTTACTAAAATAAAAAATAAAAGACCCTTACTAAAATAAAAAATAAAAGACCCTTACTAAAATAAAAAATAAAAGACCCTTTCTTACTAAAATAAAAAATAAAAGACCCTTACTAAAATAAAAAATAAAAGACCCTTTCGTACTAAAGCTGGTTAAAAACCTTCATCTTAAATGCATGGCAGCGTCAGCCCAGCCTCCCGAAGTTATAACCAACTGGCTGAATGCTGTCAGTTTTAACTCCACGCAGAGTCACGGGGGTTGAAGACAACTTATCTCAAAAGCCTTATTAGGAATCCTCAACTAAATGGCACTGAAATAAAAATCTCAAAGCAGTAAGGGATCATAGAGCTGCCTCGTTCTACTCTGAACCATAAAGGGCTCCAGGGAGCAGCACAGGGGCACCACGAGACTGTGGCCACTGTGAGTGTGAGAAGAGCCAGGTCCTCTGTTGCTCATGAGGGGTCGAGAAAGAAAGTTTTTTCAGTTGAGTCTTTTCGTTTTGGCCAGCAGATCCACACAGAGTCACAAAAGGGTGGAAGGCAAGGATGGTTTGGGCGCAGGAACCGGTGGAACACATGACAAGTTCCACCTTTCTGAAATCACTTCCATTTTTATGGACCAGCCAAGCAGCCTTCAGATCCGGCTCTCCCACGCCAGTAAGTAGCAGCTGGCACAAATAAACGTCCTGTTTTTAAAAACACCGTATGAGGAACCAAGTCACGTTTTTGAGAAAGCCCCCAGAGTGTCTCTGAGAGAAATGGCCCTTACAAGATTCTAGTTTCTTTTGTTTTTAGTTCATTTTATTTAAGCCTTCGAGTCAAAGTCTATTCAAAATGACAGTTAAATGTCCACATTTCATCAAAGTGCTTAAGTGTCGATCGTTAACTCCCGAAAAGAACTGCTAAGTTATCCTGACTTCGTTTGTTTTTCTGGCTCTCGGGAAATGGCTCTGTGCGGGGGTCCCGTTTCTCTCTCTTTAGTTATTAGACAGGGTCCAGGCTGGAGTCCACCTACCCAGGGACGCTGAGCCCCCTCCCAGCCTGGTCCACACTCTCATGGGCCTGGCCTGGGGTCCTTTCCCTAGCATAGCATCATCTGTACCTGCGTGAAGGCGGGGAGGAAACTCATTAGAAATCATTCATTTAGCCATTCAGTAACTTTTCTCTGCCAGTTATCACAGGAGCTGCAGTTCATCTGTAACATGAGTGGAACTCTAGTTCCTTTTAGTGCTCATTGTGAGCTTACAATTCCCTGAATCTTTATAATTTAGCAAAGAGTTACCTGGGTATTGTACCTATTTTTTTTTAATACGCTTTTCTGAATAATTGCTGCGAGTCTCAACTAGATATTCATCAACACCAATCATAATGTATTACGTACACTAAGCCTATCAAGCTGGAAACCACAGTTGGGCACGCAGGTGACAATTGTACGTACCATGGCCAGCTGTCGTCCTATGTTTCCCACGGTCACACCTCCCGAGAAGAAGATGCACGGGAGCCAGGAGCGGATGTACAGAAAATCCGGGGACGTGTACCTGGAGAGAAGGAGACATGAGCCCCAGGGCAGCCGGCTCCCCTGGCGCAGGCGGGGCAGGCACACGGCGCACCAACAGCGTTAGTGTGTGACATCCACGCTCACCGCCACTGCTCGGTTTTCCTTTACATTAAATTACGCACGGTGCATTTTTAACACGTGAATCAACAATAAGCAGCATTTTTGAGAATTTCATGTCTAAGTTTATGCTATGTAATTACAGAAAAAAACATGACATCTCAGTTTAGAAGGTATTTTTTTAAAAAGTTAAGTAACAGCTTCCGGACGGAGGTGATATTTGAGAGCATGTGCTTACTGATAGACACCATTGTACACCAGCAGCTGAGTGATCACAGTGGCAAGGAAGGCGATGGTGATCCCAAGCCCAAGGCCACTTCTTGAACGGTCAAATGTCCACCAAAGGCCCAAAGACAGGGCTGCTAATGTCAAGGAGAGCTGAACGTTATTGGCAAAATCCAATTTCTGGCGATGCAAAGTTAAGGAAAAGCATAACGATTTTTAATACGGTCAAAACCAAAAAAGCCCCAGGGCCTACCATTATGTGTGCACCACATAATTCTTCATCCATAGAAGCTGCCAGGTGAGCTGCAGAGAGCATCTGTTGGATACAAGGTTCCCGTGACCAAGATGACCTGGAACTTCTCTGGGATCCCTGGGTCAAAAACTTGACTTTACCAGTAAACTTTCTGAAAGCCACATATAAAATTCTGCTGGTATTTCAACCACAACACAACATATTTTGCTAGTAAGTCATCTATAGTTCCCCTTTTACTTCTTGTTTTTATTAGTAGTTGAACTGAGCAAGCAAAGTCGCTGCTCCACGTCTGCAAGAAGACACCTCACCAGAATGGCATCTAACACGACGTGGTTGCAGCTGGTGGAGACACGACTGGCTTCCGTCACAACACTGCTTATCAGCTGCGGACGAAACAAGTTTGTCAGAGCCCTGACCTCTTATAATACCCTTTTCTGACATTCTTATCATTAAAATCAGGGTAGAGCAGATTTAAGAAGCAGTAACTCTAAAAATAACTTTCTCCAGGATTTAAAAATATAATCTAGTTGTGCTAAAGAAACCATAAATCTTTTGAGACCTGGTAAACCACGGCCCGTCTTCCTGAAAAACGCACTGTGTACAGACATGCAGCATGTTTTGCGTCATGCATTCCACCCATGGATGCCAGAACCTGATCCTGAAGTTAACCTAACTAAGAACCCTATTCCAGAGGCCACCGCTTCTGACTGGCCCTGGGCCTTCCGCGGTCATGCCAGGGAGGGACAGAGAAGCAGACAGGCTTCTCCTCCACCTTCTGGAAGGATCAGCCAGGAAGAGTGATGCTCTCGCCACTTCTCACTGGGCCACAGGAACCAGGTCTTCACGGTGGAAGGATGTAAGGTAGAAATGTAAAGGGAATTCACAGAAGGATCTCTGAGGATCCAGCAGATACTGCCTGAGAAAGGACAGAACAAAGACGTCCACTCTGTTCCTGGTGGTAACTGTTTCCTGAAATGAACTGAAAGGACTCCAAGAACCATTTTGAAAATTGCTGAGAGTAAACTGAGCAACGTGCTCTGAAATAATATACTCGGAAGAAGATGGTTCAACTGCCTGATGATGTGATATATACTCATTAAAAGTAACGAAACTTTCAACGTGTAACGTAAGAAGCTTCTCTGGACAGCACACCCACTGAAGGATACAGCACTGGCGTGATTGATACCAACAAAAACTGCCACACAGCGCATCACACTGGCCCACTCCCTCTTAAACTTGTGTGGCTCTCCAAGGTGACTGTCAATGCAGGGGTAAAGCAAGCCGACAACAGCTGTTGAAGAAAGACAAGGGAGCAGCGTTAGAGAACACCGGCTGAAAATGATGTGATCTCTACCTGGCAATTATTAACATATTTTTCAAACCATTCCTTTTCCTAGAAGATTTATCAGCTACAATGTAATATTTGAATTAAAACTAATTTTACATTTTTGTTCTCTTTGAATACAAACAAAAATCATTGTTTCGAAAAATTTAAAATAAAATCGCAGTTCTTTGGTTTGAAGCACAGAAGGAATGGAGCCAGGGGTTAATTATCCATAAGCAAACCACTCCTGCACCTACACAGGGAGCCTCCAGTTTGCATGTGTCGTTCCATCGTACAGTGGGGAGGGGAGCTTCCACGAGGGCCTTGAGGCCACAGCACCAGTGTGTATAGCCATATACTGAAAGGGTTTAGAAAAACAAAGTAGGAGCCTATCTTTCCAAGAACAAAAATGAGAACACTGCCCCACTGCTTGGTAACCACGGCATCCCTCCCGTGACACGTCCCGGCTGGAACACAGCTCTCCACTCCAGCCTCGTGCTGAGAAGGCAGCGTGTTTCCACAGCGCAGGGGACACACCCAGACTCCAAGGGGCAGTAGGCAGAGTTAAGAACAGTGGGCCTGTCACTCAGCTGTGCCCCCTTGGACACGGTTGCTTAACCTTTCTGTAATTCAGTTTCCATGTCTGTAAAATGGAGCTACAGCAGAGTCCTGTTGTAAGGACGAAAGGCAGCAAAACATATAGAAATGCACGGTAAGCAGTCTATAAACATCAGCTACGAAGCGAACAGGAGGGCATCCCTCTTGTAGCGCCGTGGTCGCTTAGGTACACGCTTGTTCTGCCCCCCAGACCAGGATGCTTGACGGGGGCGGTCTGCTCACTCTGCACTTCCAGCAGCTGGGAGAGCTGAGGCTACAGAAAGCATCTGGCAAATGTCTGCTCATCAGTGGATGCTGTGTGACTAGAGAAGTACTGTGACCTTCTGGGCTGAGACCAATTCAGCAAGTTTATAAAACCAGCCAAATGACCAAGAAATTCTACTCAAAAAAGACAGTCTGCCCGTCCACAGTTTGGACTGCTAACCCTGGGTCATGTTTTGTGGCTGGCCAGGTGTACTACAATGTAAACTCTGAACAAGGGATTTGTTTTCCTTCATCTGTGGAGCCCAACGTTTTAGGGGGAAGGCCTGGCTTTGGCACGTTCACAGGGCATCCCGAAAAAGGAAGTGCGGGAGGCCGCTGGGGCAGCAGCTCTGCCCACTCGGCCCACGTGACGGTTTGTTTTCGGTTACCCAGCGCTGTAGCATGTTCGCTGGGGCAGCCAATCGCACTGCAGTTCCCTCGCTCACCAGTTCTGCCAGCGGCCAATTGCACAGCTCGCTTGGGATGACAGCTGCGGGCTCCCCCACCACTGTCCTCAGGGCCGGATCAGTAAGAGGGAAGGACCTCGGTCAGCCTGGCACAAGCGTGAAACAGCCAATCATCTCCCCACCTGGTCCCCAATCGCTGGGCTTCTTCCAGCCTCCAGAGACTGGCATTGCGAATCACCATCCTCTGCCCCCCCTCCTTCTCTAAATACAGTCACTGGAGATGGCACACTTCCCCTCTGCGGATGGTTCGATTTTCAAATGAATGGTTCTCAGAGGCTGAAAATGGTTCTTCACCAAACATCTTCAGTTTCTACTCACCAGCTGCTGTCCCACAGCACGGGGGAACCCACCAGGCGGAGGAGAAGATGGTGGCGATGACCTCCTCAGGGAACAGGGTGACGTTCCTCTGGACCTGCAGCAGGTTCAGCACCAGGGCCAGGACCACGCCCACTGAGAACAGCACCAGGCTCCTTTGCACCCAGTGGTGATGCCAGCTGTTGATGTGGCCGCTGCCGCCATGGCCTCCCACGCCAGCGCTCGCGGGCCCGTGAGCCGGGTCGGTGCCCCGGGCACTGTGGGCCACCAGGGGAGAGGGGCCTGACACTGGGGAGTTGATCATTTCTCCCACTTTGGCCTCCAGCCCTCTGGCACTGGCCCTCAGGTGGCTTCTGTGCTTCGCGCCCTTAGCGCAGGGACCGCTCCAGGGGTGGTCGTCCAGTCTGGGCATCAGCCACCAGTCTGACAGGCTCTCCTAGAAGGAAGAGGGGGTGTGGAGGTGGAACCCCGATCAAGTTCACTTCCAAAGGACATGGCAGGTCCAGGGAGGCCCAGTCAGAGCGAGGGCTCTGCTCGCCTTCATCGCCGGCACGTCCAGGGAAACCCCCACGGCCTCGGAGTCAGCCGCTCAGGGGAGCCCACGGGCGGGCACCGCGGGGGAGGGCTGCAAGGACCCTGCCCACACACCCCGCCGGGGAGCTGCACAGGCTGTTTGCAGCGGCAGCCAGGTTAGGTACACCTGAGCGTTGAGCGCCCGCCGCAGTGCCCCTCTGCACAAGCCCCGAAGTTCTGGCCCGTCCAGTCCAGAAGTTTTTCAGACCCCGTCCGTCTGCAGGAGGCAGACCCAGCCAGGCTAGCCTGGAGGCAGGCCGCCCCAGGACAAGGTGCTGGGGTCCTCCGGACTGAGAGGAGCACTGGCAGAGCCCGCCTGGGGTCGGGGGTGCAGCCCCCCGCTGCGGGGCTCGGCTTGGGGTCACGGCGTGCGCCCAGCCCCGAGGGTCGGTGCCGAGGATCCCAGTGGAAGGCCGTCTCGAGGGGCGGCTGCCAGGAGTGGAGGCGCCGGGACCCCGACATCCCCGCCCGGCCCGACCCCGGGACCCCACCCCCGCCGCCCCCGGCCCGGGTCTCCTCGCTGCGCCTCGCGTACCTGGCTGAGGGGCGCCCGCCCGCGGGCTCGCCGAGGGAGGAGATCGCTGAGGAGCTTCACGGCCCAGACCGCCTAGAGTTGAGCCCGCGGCGTTCAGCGCGCCGCGCAGCTTATAAGGCGGGCGGCGGGGCCCCGGGTCACGTGACCCCGCCCCGGCCTGCCGCCCGGCCCGCGCGCCAGGGGGCGTGGCCTCCGCGCGCCCCGCCCCTCCCGCGCGCCCGTCCGCTCGTGGTCTGGTGAGGCGGCCGCGACCAATCGGGGGCGGGCGACCCATATGACGTCATCACACGCCACCGCAGCCCTGCGTCCGGCGCACTGACTCGGGAGCGCGGACGGACGGCGGACTGACACCGCCGGGGGCCAGACGGGGGGAGCCGGCCGTGGGGGGGCCGGACGGGGAGGGACTGACGGACGGGGCTGGGGGGGAGGGGACGACGGGCTGGGGGACCGACGGATGGGAATGCGGGGAATGCCCGACGGACGGACCGATGGACGGCGCTGCGGGGCTGCGTCGACAGGCTGGGGGACTGACCGACGGACGGGGCTGGCGGGTGGGGCACAGGCTGACGGACGGGGCTGGCCGAGAGCGCCCCGGACCTCGGGCGGCCTCTCCCCGCGTAGGTTGGGACCGGACGGCGGCGGGAGGGCCGTTTCCAGCAATTGGCAGCCGCGGGCCTGGCGTCGGGTGGTTGAACACCTTAGTCCCCAGACCCTGACGCAGGCGTGGCCTATTCCAGAGCTTCCCCAGTGAGGCCTCGCCAGCTGGTCATTCTTCGCACCTGCGTGTCACCTGATGATGCTCTGATCTCTGTTCCCTGACCTGCTCCCTGAGGCTCCTGGCAGTCAGCACAGCTGCTAATTTAAAGCGGGTTCATGTGTGCAGTGACCGGAAGGTGCTGGCATGCGCAGTAAGGGCTCGGAGATACGAGTTGTTTATCGTGTGTGCAAGGATGTGCGTGTTGTGAAGGGTACTTTTATGTTTCCCAGCCACCAGAGGGGTTCAGAAAACTTAACGACATAAGATCCTTTATGAAAATGAAAATGATGAAATTTTCATAAAATAATTTCTTCTAGTTTCTAATTATCTTTCTTTTCATGGGAAAACAAACCATCAAAACCACTCATGAAAAAATAAGGTGTTGTTTTATCTTGCTGATGTAATGTGTTTATACGCTGTTTGCCACATGGGTCTCACCATCTAAAGAGGAGGGCAGGCCCCTCGCCAACTGAAAACCCACATCTTGTTGAGCAAGAACGTATTATTAAGATGTCCTTGAAAAACAGTAGAGAAAGTCTACGGTCTTTTGTACTGTCTGCGGGTGAGCAGAGATTGAGAGGAACTTTGTGCTCTAAATAGCAAATTCTCTCACGGCCAAGAGACCCTACAGGCTTAGGCAGTGTGAAATACCATATTGTGTGGCATCTTCCACATCAGGGTTTCTGGCTTTATGCCTTAAACCTGAACATCTTCCAGAGGTATCAGCATTTCTCAAATTTGATTTGGGGGGTGGGGTAGGATTCACACGAATTTCTAATGGTAATCAGGAGACTTCAAGGAAAAGTAATGCTGGCAGTGGATGTGTTTACTCTCCCAGACCATAACGGTGTTTCCTCAGGAAACCTGAGAAGCGCTACAAAAGACAGCTGCCTTGTTAACGTGTTCCTGTTGCCCCAGGGTCAGAACTGGTTTCTCTTCTTTGTCTCCTTTACCTGACGGGCTAGACACAGCCTGGTTGTGTGGATGTCCTAGCCACGCCCCCCCCCCCCCCCCCCCCCCCGTCCATGATGCCAACGTGGCATAAACTTAACCTAATCTTCTACTTCTGTGAAAACATAAAAGACTGTTGTCACTGTGGATTATGACCAAAGTTGCTCTCGAATGGTTATGTTCAATCGAGACAGCATTTGCTAGTAATGTGACTTGTTTTCATTTCTTGAGCCTGACTCAGACAAAGCAGGAGTTGGTGGAGAGGAGGGTTCCGTCTTGAGCTCTGCCTGTGGGCAGGCAGGACCAGGCTTTCCTCTCTCTGCCCTGGTCACAACTATGTACTTTGTTCCCAAGGGTTCAAAGCAGTTTTGACTCCAAGGAATCCAAGAAAGGCTTGGAGCCTTGAAAGGCTCCAAGTGGCCTTTCTCTCCACTTCCTGCATAAGTACACGAAGATATGTTTCTCTGTGTGTGTGTGTACCTTCACAGTAATGTTGGAACCCACAAAGTTCCAAAAAGCTGCCCAGCTATCAACCAACAGGAAACTGGTCCAATAAATGATGGCACATCAGTACGATGAGATACTGTATAACTGAGAGTCATCCCTTCTTCAACCATCAGAAGCCTGTGCTGGGTCTCCCCTACCCCACTCTCAAGTTCAGGTCCCATACACACAGGTGAGGAAGCACTGATATAAGTCAAGCTCTTAACCTCATGGAGATGCGTATACATCACAGCCTTGACCCGGAGATGTAGGCGTGTCATGGATTCAGTTGGGAAACACCAGCAGATACAGGAAGCTTTAGCACATCTGCTTTCAAAACCTGGTGTATTCAGATATATGAGGCCCAGTAAACCAAGGTGACAGCTCTTTGCTTACCTACTGAACTGCGGTAGACAGGGATTCCCGGCAGCACAGAAATCAGTGTATCTGTCTTCTGGGATCTAAGATCGTTTTCTTCATCTTTCTTCTCTTGCCGTTCTGCGTGGCCATGCAGACTATCCCAATATCTGAATATTTCAGTTTCAGTGTTCCTTATGTCCAAGTACATATCTTATAAGAACACTTTATGGGTTCCTGTGTTGTCTGTCTGCTGTGCAGAAAAGGGCTGTTAATTCCATTAGCTAATTGGTGTGTTAGGGTCTGTTCACTCAGTTACCTTTTTCTCTCTACCGGAGCAGATGTTAATGCAGCCCAGCCTCTGACTCTCCACCCCCTCTGGCGTCTGTACCGGGACTCTGTGAGCCAGGGGGCTCCTGGAGCCACACAGAGGCCCCGGGGACCCGGTGGAAGGCGGGAGGGATGCCTGGGAGCTGCATTCTGTCTGGTCCCTGCCGAGGGCTGTCAGCATGGCCTCCATCTCAGGTAGCGTTGGTCACTGCATCCCCAGGGTGTGTGGTCTGCCTAAATGCCTGTGGAGTCTGGCCCCATGAAAGAAGTCAGTCTAGGGGAATGACAATGGAAGGATTTGGATTTACTGTCTGGAGACTGCAGCCTCGATATCAGAAACCATATTCAAATATTTTGAGAGTTTGAAATGCCATTATCTCCAGCGCGGCTGTTATTGATGCAGTTTCTCTGTTCAACATAATGGCCTCTATTCTCTCCAGCCCCAGTCAGTGACTCTGAGTTAAGTATCTGGGGAAATGTGTTCATGAGGGTCCCATTTAGTTCTTAATTGTACCACTTTATATTAATCATTATAGATGTGCTATTACGCAAGGGGAGTTTACTGTTCCTTATGAACTAAACCCAGTCCCGTGCCTTCTCCCCAGACCACTCACTAAGGGCACGATGCTCGGTAGCTCTTCTGGACCCAGACGAAATCGTGGGATCGTGGGCGGTGTGTGTGGGGGGGGCCCGTTCTAAGAACTTTAAGACATCGTGTAGTGGGCAGTCTAGGGCTCTTAGTCTGTATTCCTACTGTCCTTTTAATTATAACACTAATAATCATTGAAAAAATAACCTATTTAAATAACCTATTTTTGAAAATAGGGTAGATGATTAAGTATATTATTATTATTTTTTAATTAATTAATTAATTTATTTTTGGCTGCTTTGGGTCTTTGTTCCTGTGCGCGGGCTTTCTCTAGTTGCGGCGATAGGGGGCTACTCTTTGTTGCGGTGCGCGGGCCTCTCAATGCGGTGGCTTCTCTTGTTGCGGAGCACAGGCTCTAGGCATGCGGGCTTTAGTAGTTGTGGCTCGCAGGCTCGGTAGTTGGTGGCTCATGGGCTCTAGAGCGCAGGCTCAGTAGTTGTGGCGCACGGGCTTAGTTGTTCTGCGGCATGCGGGATCTTCCCGGACCAGGACTCGAACCCGTGTCCCCTGCATCGCCAGGTGGATTCTTAATCACTACGCCACCAGGGAAGCCCCGTATATTATTTTTAAATAGAAAAACATCACGTGCTTATTGTAAAACATTCAGAAAACATGTGAAAATACATTTTAAAAAAATCCATAATTCCCACCACCTAGAGACACTCACTATAACTTTTTGGGGTATTTCCAGATATTTTTCCTATGCATGTATGTGTGTGTTTTTCAAAAAAAACAAACAGAAAGACACAAGTAGGATCATACTTTGCGTATAGTGGAACCAGGCCTTCGGAGATCATGCATAGACCGTGTCATCACTTTTTAACAGCTTTGTTGAGACAAAATTCACTAATCATGTAATTCACCCATCTAAAGTGTACGACTCAGTGGCTCTTAGTATATGCACAGAGTTGCGCAACCATCAGGACAGCCAGTTGTAGAACATTTTGTCACCCTGAAAGAAGCTCCCGTGTGCCGAGCCATCATTCCCCTCACGCGCCGCCTCCCACCCCACCCTCCGGCTTCCACTCCCCAGCCCTAGGCAACTACTAATCTCTTTTCTGTCTCTATAGGTTTTCCTGTTCTGGAGTTGCATATGAACGGAATTATATAATATGTGGTCTTTTGTGTTTAGATTCTATCACTTAGCATGATTTTTCAAGGTTCATCCTCATTGTACCATGTACCAGTACTTCATTCCTTTTTATGGCTGAATAATATCCCATTATGTGGAAATACCACATTTTGTTTACTCACCAGTGGATGGGCAATTGTGTTGTTTCTCCTGTTTGTCTGTGATGAATAATGCTTCTTACAAACATTTGTGAGTGAGTTTCTGTGTGGACATATGTGTTCACTTCTCTTGGGGGGAACTGCTGAGAGTGGACTTGCTGACCATCTAGTAACTATCTTTAATTGTTTATGGAACTGCTGGACTCTCTTCCAAAGCAGCTGTACCATTTCACATTCCCACCAGCAGCATATGAAGGTTCTGATTTCTCCACATCCTCACCAATGCTGGTTGTTATCTGACTTTTTGATTCTAGTTATCCCAGTGGGTGTGAAGTGTGTGTGTGGTCGTCTTGATAGCAGGTTGGTATTCTTCCTGTATGTTGGGGAGTGTCTTAGCTTGTTTGCTAAGACTTTATTGATAAGTGTCATCTCAACACGAGTGAGGGAATGAAGTGAGTGAACCAATGAAGGAGGAAATACAAGGCAGAGCCTTACCGACATGGCTGCAGCTGTCCGAGGAAACACATCCACTTGCCTGGTCGTGCACCATGTCTCCCATACAGGCTGCGGAGAACAAACATGTTTTACAAGAACAGTCCTTTGGGGAAAAGAAAAAAAAAAGAGTATCTTTAGTTTTCTGTCTCCCTTCTCTGGTTGGTCAAGTCTGTCCCTTGGTCACTACGTCCTCCGCTGTCCTGATTCTGGTTCTCAGCCCCTCCCCGTAGCTGCTGGGCATCCAGAGTCCACAGCCAGCAGCGAGTGCATCGTCGGAGTCTGAAGCGGTAGGAAGAGCCCAGGGCTGCTTCTGTAGGTCCAGTTGGGTCAGATGGTCCGTTCCTGTGTCGGTCACTCAGAAAGGGAATAGAAGATTCGTGAGAGCCCAACCCTTTGACGTACAGAGACCGCTGCAAATGGCGGCCAGAGTCTTTGGAGGATGCACCAAGGCAGGGTGCGTGGGGTGACGAATGAATGAGCGTCGGCGGCCCTCGGGGCGGAGAGAAGGAGAAGGCTGCACAGGGCGCTGGGGTGGAAGGTCCAGAAACAGGAAGAGGTGTGTGGTCAGGAAGCCCAGGGAGGTGCTCCCGTTCGCAGCACAGACACTAAATGGAACGACACGGAGATCAGCCTGGGCCCTGAGCAAGGATGACGTGCAAATCTGTAAACGCTTCTTCCGTGTTAAAGGGACAACAAAAAAGAAATCCGGAGAGGTGTGTTCCACGAAGGAGAGCCAGCAGAGGCAAAGGCCAGCTCCTGTCCGAAGGAGGCAGTGATGGGACGTGGGGACCTTGGGGGGGACAGCGCGGAGTCAGGCGGCTGCTTCATAAGGAGCCAAGTTGGACAAGGAGGGGAGAACAGGGCTGGAGGGGAACATGGGCTGGAGGGGTTTTCTTTTGTTTTAAAGACGGGAGAGACACACATTTAAATGCTGATGGAAGATTCCAGTAGAAAGAGAGAGAAAAGGGGGAGAAAGTGTGGGTAACTCCTGAAGAGTCCTGCTGAGGAGGGACGGGTGTGGAGTGAGTAAGGGTTGGCTGTCCCCAGGAGGGCGCCCCTGAGGAAGGCCTGGGCCCGCAGGCGGTGGTCCTGGAGGGCGGGCTCCAGGGCGCTGCCCTCATGGCTTTCGGGTTTGCTGGAGGCTTCGGAGCGAGGGGTGAGCTGGCGGAGCGAGGGCCTGCTTGGGCTTCGTGCCGGGACTCCACAGGGTCTGCAGGGTGGCGCGATGATTCCTTTGTGCACCATCTGGGGGCGTCAGAAACTGGGTTTTTCCAGGTGCAACAAAGGAAGGACACCGGGGCAGGGAGGGTTAGCGTATGGAGTGGTTCATGGCAGTGGAGCGGAGGCCCGGGGAGGGGGCAGCGGCCCCCCGGGAGGGAGAATCGTGCAGAGTGCCGTGAGAACTCGGTGTTCCCTCCCCCGTGCGGGCATCTGTGTTCTGTCCACTGGCACAACCCAAGCACCTACACGTGCGTTACTGGACACACGATCTGGAGGAGAGACTCCGGTCACGCGGGGGGTTCACAGGGACAGCAGCTGTGGATGATGGTGACAAGCCACGGAGTGGCCCTGGAGTTGCGTGGCCGAAGTGGTGAGGAAGAGCCATGCGGGCCACGGGGTCAGGCGAGGAGAGGCCGAGGCGTGGCTCAGTCGCACTTGTGTGGGAGGACAGAGTTGCTTAGGCAGGATGGGCTGTGGAGGAGGCCGTGTGCCTGGCCCCCGGTCCCCAGGGAGTGACGACAGTGGACTCGGACGATGGCAGGTGGCTGTGGCTAAGAGGCTGCACTGGGTTGAATAGCGTCCCCCCAAATTCGTGTCCTTCCTGGGACCTCAGACTACAACCTTATTTGGAAATTGGGTCATTGCAGCTGTGATTAGTCAAGATGAGGTCATGCCGGAGCAGGGCTGGCCCTTAAGCCAACATGACTGGTGTCCTAATAAGAAGAGGGACAGAGCCACAGAGAGAGTGAGGACACAGAGAAAGGCCACGTGATGATGGAGGCAGAGAGTGGAGAGATGCAGCTGCAAGCCGAGGAAGCCGAGGGTGGCCGGGAGCCCCCGCAGCTGAAAGGGGCGGGAAGGGCCCTCCCCTAGAGCCTTCAGAGGGAGCACGGTGCTGACGGCACCTTGACTTCACGCTGCTGCTCTCCAGAGCTGAGAGACAATAAATGCCTGTTGTTTTAAGGCCCCCAGTTTGTGGTGCTTCGTTACAGAGGCCCCAGGAAACTAACGCTGAGGGAAGGACAGGTCTGTGGGACAGCTGCACAGCAGGTGGCACGGGACAGCCAGCCCCTGCCAAGGCCCGGAGGCGTGGGCGAGGGCGGGGAAGAGGCCGAGATAGCGGGGCGAGTTCGCTGTCCAGACGCGGATTTCTAGAGGGCGGGGCGTAGCCGGGAGGAGGACGGGGAATCAGGGAAGAGCAGAGGTGGGCGGGCAGCTTCTCATCGTGCCTCGCAGCCCTGTCTTCCCTGGTTTTTGTCCAAAATGCAGACGCCCAACGTGGCCTCTGTTATCATTATTATTTTTTAATATTTATTTGTTTGTCTGCACCGGGTCTCCGTTGCAGCATGTGGACGCTTAGTTGCGGCGTGCATGCAGGATCTAGTTCCCTGACCGGGGATCAAACCCGGGCCCTCTGCATTGGGAGCGCGGGGTCTTAACCTCTGGACCACCAGGGAAGTCCCTAGCCTCTGTTATTCAACCTTCACAAACACCTGAAGGATAGGTGTCATCTGTTACCTAGCTGTGAAGAAGTTGAGTCCCGAATTAAGAAATTTGCTCAGAGCTGTTGCACGTGAGTGACAGAGCAGGGATTCAAATCCAGGTCCATCTGAGTCGGAAGCTGCTGCCCTCCCTCCTCCTTCCTAGCCCCCCAAACCCTCATTGAGCATCTGCTGTATACAGTGTCTACAGAAGCTCAGGCATCTACATGTGTCCTGTACAAGCTCACAAGCTGGTAGAGAAGGGCATCATGTGAGCTTCACAGGGCTGTAGTAGCAAATTGTCATAAACTTGTGGCTCAAAATAAAGCACATTTATTGTCTTAAGAGTTCTGGAGGCTGGAAGTCCGAAATGGGCTTCAGTGAGTTAAAATCGAGGCATCACAAGCTGCGCTCCTTCTGGAGGCTCCCTGCCTCTCCCAGCTGCTGGAGACCCCCCCACCCTGGGTTCGTGGCCCCTCCTATACCAGCCTGACCTCTGCTTCTGTCCTCCTGTCTCCTTCGCTGACTCTGCGGCTTCCCTCTGTCACTTCTGAGGACCCTCCTGGGTAATCCAGGACAATCTCCCCATCTCAAGAGCCTTGAGTTAACCGCATGTGCAGAGTCCCGTGGTCGTGCAGGGCACCATGGTCCCAGGCTCCAGGGATTAGGGCAGGGACAAATGGGAGGAGCACCGTGTCCTGCAGCCGGAGACGTGGCACCGCCGTCCGATGTAGGTTTCCTCGCAGAGGTTCACGCAGGATGCCATGGAAACACAGACGTGCCCCTCAGGGCTGAGATGCTCTAGCCTGTCACGTGGAGACAGCGGCAGTGGGGCCGGGTGTGAGCACGGCTGGGGGGTGGGGTCAGTGTCTGGAGGAGGGAGGGAAGTTCGTAGGGCCAAACCCCGAGGGACATGCTCAGTAACTTAGGCTTTATCCCCTGGGCTGATGTCTGCAGACCTTAATTTTTTCTGGAGAAGGAAGGATTTATTACTACTTGCAGCAAGTAAGGAGAACACCGGGGATCTTTCCCAAAGCAGTATCTCCTCTCTGCAGACCTTTTCTGATCACATGTTTCTGTTGGTTAAACGAGGGTTAGCTCTCACCCTAACTAAGCGTGTCAGTGTATTTAAAAATTATATGTGTATCGCTATACTAATACCTTGTGTACTTTTATAAGACATATAAAACAGGAATTTACTAACAGAACGCCCTGAATTTTAGCTGGACACGTGATGACACTTCCCAGGCTCGCTTGAGGTCAGGTGTGGCCATGGGCCAATGGGATGTGAGCAGATGTGCCTGGGCCACTTCTGGGTCATCTCTTTTTAAAAATTAATTAATTAATTAATGTATTTATGTACGTACGTATGTATGTATTTATTTTTGGCTGCGTTGGGTCTTCGTTGCTGCGTGCAGGCTTTCTCTAGTTGAGGCGAGCGGGGGCTACTCTTTGTTCCGGTGCATGAGCTTCTCATTGTGGTGGCTTCTCTTGTTGCAGAGCATGGGCTCTAGGTGCGTGGGCTTCAGTAGTTGCAGCGTGCGGGCTCAGTAGTTGTGGCTCGCGGGCTCTAGAGCACGCGGGCTCCATTAGTTGTGGAGCGCGGGCTCAGCAGTTGTGGCGCACGGGCTGAGTTGCTCCTCGGCACGTGGGATCTTCCCGGACCAGGGATCGAAGCCGTGTCCCCTGCCTTGGCAGGCGGATTCTTAACCACTGCGCCACCAGGGAAGTCCCTGGGACATCTCTTTAAAGACAAAGTGCTTTCCTGAGTCCCTTCTTAGTCTCCCCTTATTCCTGCAACAGAGAATGTGGATGGGAAGGTGAGCCAGCTTCTCCCCTGCAGACAAGATGACACTGTCAGGGCAGAGGAGACACAGGCCCTGTCGAATGACCCGTGAAGCACAGTCCGCTCATGTCCACATGATTTCAGGAAAGAGAGCTAAACATCTGCCTAAGTCTGTCATCTTTCATCGCCCAGTTACAGCAGCTTTGGTTTTACCCTGATGCGTATACTGTGTTCAAGTTCATGTTTAAGCTCAAGTTGTTTTTCCTGAGTGCTTTGCCGTGAGATGTATAACAAAGCTCCGCCTGGCAGAAAATATGTTCATGGCCACTTCCCATCTCCTTACAGGGGATGGTAAGGATTTTATTGCTATTATATACACACAAGAAGGACACGGATTATGAAGTGGTTTTTGAGTTAAGATGACCTATAAGCCACATCAGGGGCTGCAGTGTGGTAGCCGTGGGCTGAAATACACACGGGGGGTGTGACCCACGTGTGCCTGGACGTGTCACGTCAGGCGTGGCCTGCAGCTGCCGGTCTGGCTGAGCGGAGTTGCCGCTGTCAACCTGTTTGGTGAAAGTTAGCAGAACTGGATTTCTGTTTAGAAACACTTTGCAGAGCCCTGGGGTGCCTTGCCGCTCCAGGCGTGGGGCGTCTCGGGAGCTCGGGAGTGGTTGTGCTCTCACTCTTTGCTCTGGGAGATGATCAGACCTGGATGGGCCAAGACCAGGTGCAGCAGTAACTGCCTGGGGGGACGGGCCACGGCGCGATGTTGGCTCACCTGGGGGCTGAAGGGGAGCTGGGAGGCGGGAGCTCTGGGGTAGAGTGTGGGGTTCGCTGTGCCTTCTCTCCCCTCCGTGCCTGGGACCAGGTGCAGCTGGTGGGGTCTGTGGCCCATTGGGATGAGCGCCCTCCCGCCAGAAGGTCTCAGGGAGCACAGAGCCCATGACCCCTGCCGAGTGGCCCTTCGGTCCAGGGTCCGTGAGGGAGAAGAGGGCATTGTGTCTTCTACTCAGCCGCGGCCGGAGACAGGGTGGGGCAGAGACCCCCATCCTCAGGACCGAAGGTGGAAAGGCCTGGCTCCACTTCCTGCCTCAGAAGTGAGCGAGGGGTACAGCCTGGGGACAGCGGCTCTGAGAATGTCTGTGCTTCCCTGGTTTGTTGCTGTTTTTAATCCTTTGTCGCCTTCCCTGTGGTTATTGGCAACAAAATCTTTAAAACAGAAAAAGGGTGTTCATATGTGCCCTTGTTCAAGATTAACAAGAAAGAGGAAAAGTGGAAAAATGACAACCTGCTTTTCAGCCAGGTTTGGGGTGAGCTGGGGGGAATGGGGGACAGGGCCCCAAGGGATAAAGTGGGTGACGGTAGTAACACAGAGAGGACAGAGTCTGCCCGGGGTATGAGTCTGGCCCAGCTGCCTAACAGGGAGGGTTTCTGGAATTCCTCGGGGATGCAGAGGGAAGGGGGAAGTTCCCAGTGGGTCTGGCAGGTGGTGCTGCCATCCAGCTGGCTGGTGACCGGGGGTCCTCGGGGAGGAGCAGGTCGGGCTGTGGGATCGGGCGAGGGTGGGAGGGAGGGTGGGGGATGCTGGGAAGGTGCTTGGACACGTAGAGGTCTGGACCCCAGCAGATTTCAACAGGAATGTGTGTAAAAGATGGAGGAAGCAAAGGAGACATAGTGACGGCCAATAAGCACATGAAAACATGTTCAACATCGCTAATCATCAGGGAAACGCAAATCAACCCCGTCATGAGATGCCACCTCACACGCACGAGGTTGGCTATTACTAAAAACAGAAACAAAAGACAGGTGTTGGCGAGGACGTGGAGCAGTTGGAACCCTGTGTATCGGTGGTGGTGACGTAAAATGGTGCCATCCGGATGGAAAATAGAGGAGCGACTTGTCAAAAAGTTAAACATAAAATTACCGTACAAGTCAGCAAGTCCACTTCCGGATTTATACCTGAAAGAGGCGAAAGCAGGGATTCGAACAGGTATGTGTATACTGTGTTCGTGGCGGCATTATTCACTGTAGCCAAAAGGTGGAAGCACCCTAGGTGTCCGTCAGTGGATGATGGATAGACAAAATGAGGTCCATCCACACAATGGAATATGATTCAGCCTTAAAAAGGAAGGACGTTCTGTCACCTGCTGCAAGAGAGATAGACCTTGAGGACAATACGCCAAGTGAAACAAATGAGTCACAGAAAGAGTAATACTTGGAGATTCACTTATATGAGGTCCCTAGAGGAGTCAAATTCATAGTCAGAAAGTAGATGGTGGAACTTCCCTGGCGGTCCAGTGGTTAAGAATCTGCCTTCCAATGCAGGGGATGCGGGTTTGATCCCTGGTTGGGGAACTAAGATTCCACATCCCTCAGGGCAACTAAGCCCACGCACTGCAACTACTGAGCCCACGCGCCACAACTAGAGAGGAGCCCGCATGCCGCAGAAACGATCCCGCGTGCCGCAACTAAAATGCGACGCAGCCAAATAAATAATTAATTAAAATTTTAAAAGTCAGTATTTAACAAAAAAAAAAAGAAAGTAGATGGTGGTTACCAGGGGCTGGGGGGAGGGGAGAATGGGGGGAGGGCTAGTGTTTAATGTGGACAGAGTTACACTTTAGGAAGGTTCTGGAGATGGATGGTGGTGATGGTTGCAGAACAGTATAAATGTACTTAACACCACTGAACTGTGCACTTAAAAGTGGTTAAAATGGTAAATTTTATGTTACGTATAATTTACCACAGTTTTTTAAAATGTGGCGAAAAAAGACAGACCTGAAGAAGAGGAAGGCAGACCTGACGGTGGCCTGGTTTTTCGCTTTGCATCTGATGACAGCGCGCCTGCCTTCCGCGGCCCCTGGTCACAGTGAGGAGAGAGAGACGAAGGGGAGGCCCTTGTCCAGACCCTCGGCTGCCACGCTCAGCGTCGTCCTGGGGCTGCAAGGCCTCTGTTACGCGTCGTCTTCTCTTTAAGCTTCTTTTCTTGGTACTCGTCAGCCTCTCTTCCATGCTCTCCCAGCGCTTGACCTCTGGACTTCAATGATCTTTGCACACTGAGTGCTAGCATTTGCTAAAAGGCCAGCTGTGTTACAAGAGCGCTCTCGGGTCACCGGGAGATTCCGCGACGCCTTGGGGTCATCCCTTGGTGGGTCCTCTCAGGATATTGCCCGGAGCTCCTTATCACCTGCGCCGCCCATCTGCTCTCACCCTGCTGATAGGTCTGCCCCGCAGGCTGCCCCCCGAGACCGCATCTCTCTGACCCCCTTGCTGGCTGCCTGGGGGTGGGGTCTGGCCAATGGGAGGCACTGGCCAGAGATGGGAGGGTGGGGGGCATGGGACGCCCCGTTCCTCTCCCTCCTTGCCCACAGCCGTGCCCTCCGGTGGCCCCTCCAGCTCCATCGGCTCTGGGCGTGGGAATGGCCCCTGGTCTACTGCCTGTCTGTGGACGCCTCACCATCCCTTATTTGTTCCTTTCACCCTGGCCACCCCTCTAAGTATTTTCAGCAAAGCTTCTTTCTTTAAATGGTCCAGGAGACCTGAGTCCTGTTGGGGCTCCGTGGGACCACCACCACCTCTTCTACTCCCAGCAAGAGGCTTCCAGAAGTCTCTGCGAGGCCGCAAGCCAGTGCCATCACTTCAGGTTACCAGTGACGACACTGAAGCTTCTGAAAACCGTCCCCAAGGCCTAACGGATGCTGCTGTGGGTGTGCAGGCTTCCCAGGAGAAGTGGGTGACGCAGCCACTTCTCCCGGGGTCCCTAGAGGGCCAGTTACCGAGTGCCGAGAGTTAAGGGGTTAGGATCACAGAAGGAGAGCCGTCCAATAATATTAGGAAAGCCCCAGGCACGATAAAATTTGCATGTGTCTTTTTACTGTGCTTGGACAGTAGGTATAGTAGGGTTATGGAGAGTAGGGTTAGTAGGCATCAAGGTGTGAGCAGGGCCATTCTACCTCCAAAGGTTCTAGTGGAGAATCCTTCCCGCGTCTTCCAGCTTCTGGTGGCTGCCGGCATCTTCCCCTCCCAGCTGCGTCACCTGAAGTCTGCCTCTGCCACCCCACGGCCGTCCGCCCCGTGTGTCTGTGTCTTCACGCGGTGTGTCTCTCCTCTTCTCCGAAACGCACCAGTCACGTTGGATCAAGGGCCCCCCGTTCCAGTGTGGCTTCATCTTCACTAATTCCATCCACAACAACCCGAGTTCCAAATAAGGTCGTCTTCACAGGTGCTGGGGGTTAGGACGTAGGCGTGTCCTCTGGGGGACCCAGTTCAACCCCTGTGGTACCCACTCCATTCCCGGCAGGTGAGACCTCAGGAAGGCCAAATCGTAACGCAAAGGCCAGGGTGCCCGGCGTGAACTCTGGCTGGCGTCTGGAAAGCATCTTTTCTAACTGAGGCCAGATGGTGGGTCTGTCCAGAGCAGGGGGTTTTAGCCACGCTCTAAATGATTGGGCTTGAGGGTACCTAATTCAGAGAATATGTTTATTAGTAGTCTTAAAAACACTATGGAAATTTCACTGGAATAAATAATTTAATAAAGAATTTAAGGATGTTAGAAGTAGGAAATACCCTGGCAGGTCACCATAAAATTGTTTGTGTGTGTGGTTAATTATGTACATAACTCATGTTCACGTAGGAAACTCAGAAGTAAAAACAGGAACAAAAAAGTCACCTATAATCCCCAAACCCAGGGATGGTCATGGGTAGCATTTTGGTATACACACGGCCAGATCCTTTTGTGTATATAATTACATATGTAAGTTTCTGGACAAGATTTTACTCTCAGGACTATACCGTACATAATATTCTGTGTCTTGTTTCCCAGTTTACTCCTCCCCCAACAATCCAGGGCAAACATCATTCAGGATAAGAAACATACCTTTTCAACAAGTTTTCTGCTGCATAGGGACGTGCGTGTGTGTGTCATTTCTTAGCCTGTCTTATCACTGGACATTTATAGACAGCCTCATATTTTTTAGTATCATAAACAAAGCTTCAACAAACATCTTCATAGCTAAATACTTATGCGCATCTTTATCCTTTTTTCCTTAGGATAAATTCCAGCACGTTCTGATAAAATAATTCAATTGCACATCCAGCCAAATGCTTGCAATTCTTGATGCCATGTTACCAGTCCGTCTGATTTCTGACTGTGGAATTAATATTCCTCACCAGTTCTCATCTCTGGTGCAGTGCTGCTCTGGTTCCTCAGATGTAAGCAAGGTATAATTAGTGATAATCTCACAACTCCATCTTGGGTCAGTCACTCGTGGGACAAATGGCTCTTGTTCTACTTTTCATTCACAGTGATTTCCTTGTTCCCTATTTTCTTTAAAATCAGAGCTGAGCTTAAATCGCTTAAACTGTGGTTTAATAGGAACCCCTTCAACTGCTTATACTTTTAAATATTCAGTTGCTGTTCTAAAATAAGAGCGTATAAAGCTCGTGGCTGTTAATGAACAGGATAGGCACACTTCACTGGGGCTAGATTTAGTTTGCTTTTGTTGCATATTTAATTTTGCTGAAAAGCAATTTAATCTGCTAATGGAATTCTTCCTTTTTGCAGTAAGTAAAATTTTGGGAATTGTAATTTAATAATTATAATTGAGTATTGGACTAATTTCCTCCTCAGATACAGGAGGTGCTGGGTATAAAATTAAGAGCTGAGAAAAGAGATGAGCCTCCACCTTCCCCAAACTCAGGGTCATTGCTATTCTCTGATCAGAGGGTCGTGCCCAAAGGGGGAAGAACCACGAGGATTTTGGGTGTGCAGATGAACTCCACCTCTAAGCGAGACTGGACCACCTCCAGAACGACCCCCTGCCATGCCTGGGGTCAGTGTCAGCTTACCTATGAGACCCATCAGGAGCTGAAAACAATAAACCTTTTTTTTTTTTTTTTTTTAAAGTGACCAATTACCAACCTCTAGTGTTTTTTGTTTTTTTTTTAATTTTTTTTTTTAAATTTAAACTTTGGATTTATTTATTTATTTACTTATTTATTTTTGGCTGTGTTGGGTCTTCGTTTCTGTGCGAGGGCTTTCTCTAGTTGTGGCAAGCGGGGGCCACTCTTCATCGCGGTGCGCGGGCCTCTCACTATCGTGGCCTCTCTTGTTGCGGAGCACAGGCTCCAGACGCGCAGGCTCAGTAGTTGTGGCTCACGGGCTCAGTTGCTCCGCGGCATGTGGGATCCTCCCAGACCAGGGCTCGAACCCGTGTCCCCTGCGTTGGCAGGCAGACTCTCAACCACTGCGCCACCAGGGAAGCCCCAATAAACCTTTTACAACCAAACTTACCACCAGGAACCCACCTGCAAGATTTTACTTCCTGTAAGAGTAGCAAAGGCTGGGGAGCGGAGAAGTTCCTCTGATTCCGAGTTCATCTGATCTGGTTGGGAGCTCTAATCACAGGAGGGGAAAGAGTTTTTCTCTTGATCTGTGGGCAGTTCGTGCAGAATGTACCCAGGGGCTGCCGACCGGGAGACCTGTCTCTCTGTGCCGACCCGCACGCACGCACGCGGGGTCTGTTGAGTCCTGCCCCACGTATGTCGAAGCTCTGTTATTAAGCTCATACACGTTTGTGACCGTTAGGACTTCGTGATAAATTGACCCTTTTGTTATTATGAAATGTCCCTCTTTATTTCTGGTGATACTCTGTCTGCAAGTGTCTTTGATCTGATGTTAATACAGCAACTGATGCTGTGTGCCTTTTCCCACTCTTTTGCTTTCGGCTTATCTGTGTATTGAATTTAAAGTGCATCCCTTGTAGACAGCATATCATTGGGTCTCCCTTCTTAAAATCCACTCTGAATATCTCTGTCTTTTCTTTGGAGAGTCTAATCCACTCCATTTATTGTAATTATTGCTATGATATGAGGTCTATCATTTTGCTGTTTGTATTCTGATTGTCCTTTTTAAGCTGGTTGATTTTTAGAATTCCATTTTAATTTATCTATTGTCTTTTGGAGCTGTATCTTTTTTGCCTTTTCTTAGTGGTTGCTCGAGGGACTACAGCGTACGTCCTCTACCCGTCCCTGTTAGAGTTAAGGTTGTATCATTAGACTTAAAATTGTGTCATTTAGAGTTAATATTGTATCATTTCACATAAATGTAAAAATTGGCAACTGTTAAAAAAAAAACCTGTTTACCCCCTACCTACTTATGCTATGGTTGTTGCATGTATTACATCTACACTGATATAAACCGCGTAATGTTGTGGTTGTTTATTTGAGCAGCTACACACATTATAAAGAAGAGAAGGCGCCCGGATCTGGGAGCTGCGTGAAGCCCTTTTCTGTGTCGTGCTGGCGCCTCACGCCGCGGTGTTTCGGCCCCTCTCGTCTTTACTGGGCTACAGTTCTTTGTGACGGGTGCCCTGAAAGCGTAGGCAGGGCTGGAGGGTCTCTTACAGGCCTGTGATGGCTGCACGGTCAGAGCTCAGTCAAGAGCAAAGGGGGCTCTGCTCCCCTCATACAGGGTTTGTGAAACTTGTCTCTGCAAGTCCTGTGGTTGATCCAAACTGGTTCTGAAAGGTGTGCAGGAAGAAAAGCGTTTGAAATGGAGCCTTGTTTATGAGGCGGAGAAGGATTTTATATTCTTGCAGTCACTACATGTTATTCTTAAACCAGGACTACACACACCTTTGATTTACCAGCAAGGTGCTAAGGGTACGGCTCATGTTCTACGACTTATGTCAGAAAACAACACCCAGCAACCTGCAAGCAAATGAGAAGACGAAACTATTAGAAGCATCAGAATACTAGGCCAGCCCCTAGGAAAGCCATCAATAATGCAGCAGACTGTGAGGGCGTTTTTCTCACTAAAGAGAATATCATAGCTGCATTTACCCTGAGCAGGGAACAACCCTCCCAGCAGAGAAGGCGGGCTGCTCAGCAGGGCTGCTTTGAGTCCCTTCTACATAAAACATGGATTTTCATCTTTTGCAAAGCCGTCAGCTTCCCCAGCTCTTATCTCTGCGTAGCAGAGCAATGCCGGGAGAAGCTTGCTGCACGGAGGGTCTCCCCTATTCTCACAGCTCCACTGCTGGGCCGTGCCCACCCACCCCCAAGCCCCGTGGTGTCTGCAGAATTAACCTTGGCAGCCGCTTCTGGTTTCCCGGGCAAGTGATCTCATCCTGGACTTGCTCTCATGGAGGGCTCCTGACGCCCAAGGACTGCCTCAGTTTCCTTACTTCCCTACCCAGCTTTTGTCCACCCCACCCCCGTCCTGTGTGCAGAGGCCCCCAGTGACCCCTCTCTCGCCTGCACCCTCCAAACCTCTCTCCCTGCTGCTTTCTAAATTTCAAATTTCCCTTAACTTCAAGAAATTTGGTGTAGGATTCTGTCTGTCAAGAGATTTTTCAAAATCTCCTTCCCATGGTGTGAAAAAGTGGCTAGTTGTTATTTTAATTTAAATCAATCTATTTAGGAAGGGTAAAATGAGTTCCTCCTTTTTTTTTTTTAAATGCCTACTACAGTGCCATACTTACAGAAAGCATTTAAGAATTGCTCAATATTGTTGTTGTGGATAATAATATACCTCTTTTGACAGCAGTTGGTTTTTCATTGCATAAAAAGGCGAAAGAGTAGGAAATCCAGCCTGTTCACCAGATACTTAATCAAGTCTCGTCTAACGCATTGCTTCTCAAACTCTAAGGGGAATGCAAATTCCCAGGGGATCCTGTTAAAATGCGGATCCTGATGCCTGGGTCGGGGTGGGGCCTGAGACTCTGCATTCCTAGCAAGCCCCCAGGTGATGTGGACCCAGGACTACATTGCTGTGATCTGGGAGCGGGTGTCCAGTTACTGGCACGTTAACCCACTCCCTGTCTACTTGGGAACACTGAGAATTTTCCAAGTGTTTTTTTATTAGAGCCTTAATTTTCAGCTCTTGACACGGAGTGAGGCAACATTTCATAACTGTTTTTGTTGTATGTTTAATTGTTTTTCAATCCATAATACTGATGCTAGTAAATCATGTTGGTAGAAAATTATTTCCGCTCGATTTTGTTACTAACGATTCAATCACGGACCCGCATAACAACGATCTTAACCAGAGAGAGGCCTGTGGTTTTAGTGGAGGCGAAAATGGCTGATTATACATGCCAATGAAAAGGACACCATCCAGCCACGGGGAACATAAACAGGTGTTTGACAGGGACGGTGTTTGTCGTAGACCTGCCTTAAACAGAAAGCCAGAAACCTCACTGGTATCAGGCCAGAGATTCTCAAAGTTGAGCCTGCATTGGAGCACCACTGGGGTGAGGGAGGGGTGCTTGTGAAAATGCGGGTCTCTGGGTCACACTCACCCTCAGCCTGTCCGGTCAGGAGGATGGGCCCCAGCATTTGCATTTCTGAAAAGTCCCAGAAGATGCCGACATGCTCTCCTGGGACCACACTTTGAGAACCACAGGCTTTAGCCCATTCATTCAGGGTGTTATCTTATGAGGCACTTGGCAAGCGTCTTCTGTTATCTCCTACCCTAGGCTCTTGGAGGCTATTTTGGATAGTAAATATTGTTTTATGGCTTTTATTGCTAGTTTATTTAAAACATTCCTATTTCCGTAGCATTTCTCGAAAAGCTCTAAATATTTTTTAATCGTTCTCAGACACGAGATTCTTGCAGAAGAACTAGAATAATATGTTTAATTTAGAATATCCCTCATTTCCCCTTTTACCAGAGAAGAACCTAGGAAGAACAAGACTTCTCTCTGCCCAGTCCCTCCCTTGAATATGTCCAAGAGTCATCTTTAGTGTGTTCTTCTTGTTTACTAGAACTTTCTATAGGTCTGTAACTAAGGCCGTGCGTGTGTGTTTAATTTTAAAGGCCGTGTGTTGGAAAGGCAGGTCAGCCTCTGCATTAGGAGTTCTGAGTTCTGGCTCTGACTCGGCCACTCATCATGTGACCTGGAGTAAGTTATAAACTTCTTTGAACTTCAGTCTCTTCCAACTTGAGGGGACAATCCGGAAAGCATCAGACGGTGTTGAAGACCATGTCCAGCTCTAAGAGTCTGATTCCCTTACTCCTCCCATTTTTGGCTTCGGATGTTTTAAGCATTTTTACATAAACTCCCAGAAAGAAGTTATACACACGTGTGTGTGTGTATGATTAAACTATTGAAAAACTTTCACTTGAGGTTAGAAATATTCTTATGATCTTGTGCTTCAGCAATAAACACACTGTACGTCCCACGTGTTGGATTTGATATCTGTGGTGCCCTGACCCCTCACTGCCTTATCCACTCCCCCACTCTTTGGATGGAATTGTTTCAACCCTATTAAACAGATACAGGTGCACATCCGGCTCCTGCACTCACCAGTGGGTACCGTCTGGAAGCCTCGAGTTCCCGTGAGAGCTCATCTCTAAACGGTCCTGTGCCCGGGGTGGCAGCTGGCGCCAGCTCGGTGCCCCCCAAACCCCCCGCTGGCCTACTGCAGCCCGCACCTGCAGTCTGCCGTCCCTCACGGTAAAAACGTAGCTGCAGAGAGAAAAGCTCCTCTAATGCAACGAAGCAGATTTACTCTATCAGATGTGATGGCTTCACGGGCACCTGATGGTCTGAGCGAAGCTGGAGGATGGGCGTCGTCTTGTGCGTGTCTGGCAGGCGGTCCCCTTCCTGCCCTCTCTCTGGTCATGACCTTCAGCGGCTGCGTCAGAGCATTTGTTTGGTTCAGGGTTATCGATCGACCCTGTGGTGTCCCTTTCCCGAGCTGGGAGAGCGTCGACACAACAAATTCGAGAAAGGACGCCTTCCAGGAGGTGGCCACGGAGGTCCTCTTCCTGGCCACTCCAGCGGGTGCTGGGAGGTGAATGCGGGGTGGGGGGATGCTGGTCTGGGGGATGCGGGTGTCTGCACTTCCCACAGCTGCATTTTAAAACGGTGCCGTTCAGACTTCAGTGTCTCTTCACATCCCCCGGGGACCTTGTCCACCTGCAGGTTCTCACCAGGCAGGTCTCGGGGGGCCCAGATCCTGCATCCTAGCAAGCTCCCAGGCAGTGCTGCTGCTGCTGGTCCGCGGACCACACTTTGAGTAGCAAGGCTTTAGGAGAAACCTCATCATAGTCCTTTGTGTTTTCGTTTTAATTGTCTTCTGTTGTGTGAACTTGAGCACTGTTTTGGTAAGTATAAACTATTGAATAAAAATATTCATCCAAAAATAGACATTATGCTGTTTTCCCTCAGCCTTATCTTTTCCTGGATTTTTTTCCCCTCACATCTTGGCAAACCAAGTTGGGAGAGAATTAAAAAATCCTTATCTGTCATGTATTTCCTTGTGAATCAGGAAGTCAAGATTGCCCATGAGTCACTAGCATGTTTATATATTGAATGTAATCAAATAACCAATGAACAGATTATTGGGGACCCCCTTCTGGCTAGATTCTGTGTTAGGTGTTCAGTCCCTGCCCTTAATGAGCTCACTTGGTGGAATCACACTAAGAAACAAATAGTTGTCACCAGGTGTTAAATATTAGGACAGAGGTACGCCCAGTTTGCTATGTGCTATAACATCTTACGAGGCAAAAATTAAGATGTAATTTGTAATTATTGAAGTTGCTTCTAGAACTGAGAAGAACTGGGAGAATGTTTCAAGGCTCAGCTCGGCTGTCCCACCGGGACCCTCTCGGGAAGAGAGGGTTCCCCCCTCCTTGCTGTCCTACCACACGTCCCTGATTCTTAATTAATCAGCACTAGTGGTATGTGGGTGCTTCCCTGTTAAACCATAAACCTTGTGAAAGTGGGGTTTGTGCCTTAGCCTCTGGTTCCCCACCGTACCTGCCACAAAGAGGTGCTCAGAAATCCCCATTGGACGGTAGCCACTGCGCCCTGGAGCTTGGAGTTGCTTTGCTCTGGACCAACGTTAGGTGGGACCCGCTGGACCATAGGAAGGGGGAGAGGGTTTCCCTCCTTCCCCTTCCCTGTGGTCGAAGACCCAGGGATGTGTTACCAGAAAGGCGCCTCCAAACTACACGCCTTCCGGTGGAGAGGTCTTTGGCTTGAGGAGGGTGCTGTGAGCGTGGAAGTGTTGGCTGATTCTCAGGCTGGAAGCGTGCGGGGGCCGCTGGGCGAGGTCTGATGTCAGTGGCTGAGTTACCACATAGACGTTAACTGGCATTTGGAAGATGTGTACTCTTTTCCTAACCTTAGCTGGGAAAAACAAAATATTGATTGCTTCCCAAAAGCTCTGGCTGTTCCAGAGCATGTTTGTTGGCACAGGATGAGCTTCTGCAGTCTCAATTCTGCAGCGACACGCACAAACTTAAAAGCTTGTTTTCACTTAGAAGAGAGGAGAGAAAAGCAGAGGGAAAACACTCACTGTTAAACTTGAATGAAGCCCATTTGGGAGGAAAATTTTTTAAAGCTTTCTCAAACTTCACAGTGCTTTTTTCCCTTCTTCTTCCAGCCAACTTAAGGTTCTTCCCAGGGCTGAATCTGTTCATTTCCTTGGAGAAGTACCTTAGCCAAGGGTTTTGATTTTTTTTTAAAGTACGTTTAGGGGACCTTTTTTTTCAGTGAAATACTACACCACACCTGTTATCTAAGGAACCCAAATATCCACAGCTTCTCCAGCCTGTGCCATCATTTTTCCTCACTTGGCAAATAACCAAGCAAATGCAGACCTCTTATGAATGCAGGAGGGGCAGCCTTTTATCAGGGCCCCCTCCCCGCATATTTCTGTCCATTCCCAGGGAAGACGCACCTATTCTAGGACCTCTCTGGGCTGGGGCTTTTCACCCTAGAAACGCCTCTCACTGCAGCTGGAGCCACCCCGCTGCTGTCCTAGCACACATGCCCACCCTCCCCTAATTCTCCCAAATACCACTGACTGAGGCTGTCAGGGACAGGACATCTTACTGAAGGTTGATGGGGAAGCACCTGCCCCCCAGCAAGGGGCACCCAGGGAGCACCGCCTCCACCTGCACTCACACATGTGTGGCCGACCTGCAGTGCCCCTCTGTTGAGACACTCAGATTTGTCATCTCTTCTGTGACATGCCTCTCACTGGCATCTTCCATAGCACCTGTTGTCCAGCTCTCTAATAGAACTATTATCAAAATAGCTTTATTTCTTGTAAATATATCTACGTATCTTCACTCCCTGATAGGCTGTCCCCTTGAGGACAGAAACCCCATCTTATTAATCTGTTGGTGGATTAGCTGGGAGTGAGTTCAGTGGCAGATGTGAGCAAACCACACTCTAGTGATAGAAATCACTACCATTTGCTTATTCATCCCACGGCATGAGGTCCACAGGCAGATGGTCCAGGATCGGCCCAACTGTTCAACAGTGCTGAGGGGGGCCCAGCTCTTTCCTTCTGAGCTGCTCTCAGGGTCCCAGCAGAAAAAGACAATAAAAGGATGGCACTCTCAAATGGGTGGGTGAGGAGAATTAAACAAAGGCGTGATCTAGTGATCGATTATACAAAGGGTGGGAAGGGTTCTGGGAAACCATCACGGGATGGAGACGCATCCCCGGAGCTGTTCCCACCTCCAGCCTGATGGGGCAGTGAGCACGATGTGGAGGGATTTGCAGCTGTGGCTGCAGCTCTTGGAGGGCCATCCATCGGAAAGGAGCTGTGGCTGCAGCTCTTGGAGGGCCGTCGGAAAGGAGCTGTGGCTTTCAGAAGAGGAACACTGTCAGGAAAGAGCAAGAAATTAACCTGGTTTTCGTCCCCGCCTCCACTCTCCCATTGGTGCCTCCCAACTCCCTCTTGAATGAACCAACTGGAAGCCAGAGGTTAAGGAAGCACTGATGCCATCCATGCAGGATAGCATCTTAGGGCCCTGAGCCGAGTGGAGGTGAGTGAACAGTGAATCAGGAGGAGCAGTGGAGTACATCCAGCCCTCTGCCATCCTTACAGTGTGGGCTTTCTACCTGGTACTTGTCTAGCACCTCATGGTTTCAATAGGGCTGCAGAACTCTGGGCATCATGCACATGTTCCAGCCAGTGATAATTGGGGAAAGCAAGGAGACAAAGGCTCACGTCAACTGTGTTTGACCCTTTGTATCAGGAAAGTGAAGATTTCATGGAAGCCCCACCAGCAGACACCCCATGGGCCAGAAATGGGTCCATAGTTTTCCCTCTTAAGACTCTTAACATGAGAGGCCATCAATTCCCAGAGAAGTTCCGCATGTTAGGCCATCCATCAGGGGCCTAAGAACTGGCAATCTATCAAGCCTGCTTGGCAGAAGTGGGTAATAAGTAAACTACGAATCAGTGAATAAACACAAGAAAGTGTTTGTGGTTACACTATTAGACACTACAAAGATCTGCAAAATGAAAAACAGAAACAATTTATGATCTTAAATTAACAGCGCAGGCTGGATGTTACAAAGAGGAAGTTGTAATGTATCGTCCTTTTTCCATATAATCTAGGGGAGAGAGCATTTGCATTCAGCATCTATCAAAAGGACCATTTTTAATGCAATATTTTGTTTCAAAAGGACCATTTTTTAAAGCAGCACTTCAAGTGGCACCATGAGAAGATTTTACTCTAATACGGAAGGACTTGGGGCAGAAACCCCTGCACGACTTCTTGCTCTTCTCGGCTGCTTGGTTAAGCGTGGTTTGCGCCGTGCCGGTGCCGCGGGGGAAACGCAGGGAGCTCACGTCCTTGTTGCCCTGTAGTAGCCGGAGTCTGTGACTGCGTGTGTAGAGCAGGGGGAAGGGGCTGGGCCCGGAGGTTCCCGGAGGCCCGAAGAGAAGAGAGGGCGCAGGCGTCGAGGTGGCCGGGATGGTCCTGCGTGAGGACTTGGGGGCGCTGGGATCACGGCTGCGTGAATCTGGCGGTAGGAGAACACCCTACCCCGGTCATTATCAGTTCCTTGATACGGATCTTGAACTACATTTTCCTGGCTGACCACAGCCCTTCTGGTCACACGGTGGGTGGGGCTACGGGTCCTTGATTCCCTTTCTCTGCCTCGTTTATATGCCCTGTGCTACTCCCTAAATTAACCACTTCTCTCAACGAATGGCAACCTCCTGCATCCGCAGCGCGTCCTCAGGGCTGTGTGTGTGTGCACGTGTGCATGTGTGTGTGTGCACACATGTGAGTATGTATGTGTGTGCATGTGTGTCCACATAGGTGTGTGTGTGTTTGCATGTATGTACTGCAGTGTACACGTGTTGGGTGTCTGCACGTATGTGTTTGTGTAGGTGCACACATCTGTGCATGCATGTGTATGTGTGCCCACACGCACATATGTAGGTTGCACGTGTATATACAGCATGTGCCTGCAAGTGTACACATGTGCACCTATGTGTGAATGTGTGTATATGTATAGATATTCACAGATGTGTATGTATGTGCACGTAGATGTATATTTATGTGTACACACAAGTGTGCATTGCACACACACGTGTACGAGGGCATGAGTGCACATGTGTATACACGCATGTGGGACACATGTATACGCATGTGTGCGTGCACATGTGTGTGAGTGTACCTGCCCCCGGACCGAGATTCTCTGGGTTAGGAATTTCACCTGCGCATAGAGTGACTAGAAATGGGTGATTTCAAGCATCTCCACGGCACCCTGACTTTCTTTTTTTTTTTTTTTTAATTAATTAATTAATTTATTTATTTATTTATTTTTGGCTGTGTTGGGTCTTCGTTTCTGTGCGAGGGCTTTCTCTAGTTGCGGCAAGCGGGGGCCACTCTTCATCGCGGTGCGCCGGCCTCTCACTATCGCGGCCTCTCCTGTTGCGGAGCACAGGCTCCGGTCGCGCAGGCTCAGTAGTTGTGTCTCACGGGCCCAGTTGCTCCGCGGCATGTGGGATCCTCCCAGACCAGGGCTCGAACCCGTGTCCCCTGCATTGGCAGGCAGATTCTCAACCACTGCGCCACCAGGGAAGCCCCTACCCTGACTTTCTTATGACCCTGATGTGAACTGGTTCCATCCAGGGCAGCAGGCAGCCCCCCTCCCGCTGCACCTAGCACCACCACTGTGTTGGAGGCTGCTTCTCCATCGTCCCAGCCTCTCTGTGACCTGCCACTTCCCTGCTGGACAGCCCTCAGCCCTTTGCAGCCAAGTGTCTTGAGTTAGGTCAGGCAGGGCCAGTGCATTTCGTGAATAACTCAAGTGCACCAAGCACGGGGCTCAGCCCTTTCAGCAAGCTTCCTCAGTAAACCTCACACTGACCTTCGGAAACAGGCAGATATAGCTGAGGACACAAGTTCAGAAAGGTTGAGTGATTTGCCCAAGGTCACACAGCAGGGCTGGACTCGAGATTTTCTGGCCTCAGATTTGGAGCTTATTCCGTTACATTCTGCGAGTTCTGCTGATCACGGTTCTGAGCGAGACTTTAGGAGAGCTTGGCTGCTTCTGTGGTGTGAACGTGGGAGGACCGGGCGTGACTGGCAGACGCAGCTCTGTGCAACACCTGTGAGTGCAGGCGACCCTCCTTGCCCTTGTTACGCTCCAGGGCTCTGCTCCTGGAGGACGTACTCTGTCCGTGGAAAGGAGCCGCTTACGTCTACACTCTGCCTATATTTTGTAATTTCATAAGCTTTGCATCTTCTTTCAACCTTCGTATTCTCAGAGAGAAACACCTTTTGTTTTTAAACCATCTTTGGCATCTCTTCAAGGTCTGGAGAGGTTTCCAAGACGCCTTCGCCCTTCCGTTCTGAGGGACCTACTCCTTAGGGCCACGTCTGGTCCTAATTTGGGTGTGTGGGCTGGCTGGGGTGCGGGCTGGGGCCCAGGGTCTAACAGAATTGAGCCGCGGGATGCGGTGGGGGCGCCCACGTCTTCCACAGCTGCACTCGGGGATGGTCTCCCAAGTCAGGGATTTCCCAAACACCTGGTGTCAAAAAACGAATGAACGTCCACAATAGGAGGAAAGTGCTCTGACGGTCTGGGAGAAGCTGAAAATGCTGGTGCTTAGGTGCAGGGTCAATTCGAGAACGAGGTTATCTGTATTTTATGGAAGTGACACGAGTGTGCACTTAGGGCGCACGATGCACACTTCAGTGTTCCCACATGTTTGTGGAGGAAAGAGTAATCCCATGTAATGCTGAGAAGTATGCCCTGAACGTGGATGCATGGAACTAAAATATTGTAGGCGAGCTTGTGTTAGTTTCCAAGGGCTGTTGTAACAAATCGCCACAACCTGTGTGGTGTTAACACAGCAGAGACTTTCTCACACAGCTCAGGGTACCAGAAGTCTAAAATCAGGGCCTCGTAGGGACGGCCGCTCTCAGCTTCGAGCATTGCCCAAAGTCCTTGGCATCCCTTGGCTTGTGGCCCCATCACTCCCGTCTCCGACTCTGTCATCACAGGTCCTTCTTTTGTGCTTCTGTGTCTTCATGTGGCCGCCTCCTTTCTCCACGGGGAAAACAAGTTCTCTGCTTCCAAAGTACACTGATGGGACAGGCAGAGGAGAGACAGTTCCATCCCTAAAGGGACAAGCTGGGAGAACTAAAGTGGTCACGGGTCCCAAACAAGCCCGAAACCCCACAGGGCCTGTTCCCTCGGGTCTCGGGGCCTGAGAACGGCGGCCCTGGGGGCCCTGGTGGCAGCCCCGTCCCGCTGGCCTCTGAGCTGCCCCAAGAGTCGTCCTCCCTTTTCTTGGAGGATGACACGTGTTCACAGCCGGGCAGCTCTGCAACCCGTCTCCTGCCTGTCGGGTCCCGGAAGTGGAAGGCTTCCATGTGGCCATGGAATGTTTAGAATGTTGCATGACTGAGCAGAATATGATCGGCTCCCACTGGCCTCTCAGGAAGAGCTCACATCACACGTCCCGTTCAGGCCGTCGTGCACGGTCCTGCGTGATCTGTCCTCAACGCACTTCAGCAGAGGGCGGTCAGGCAGTGACGCTCTCTGAGCTCAGCAGTGCTCGGTGCCCGGGATCCCCGCCCGACGGCAGCTCACGATTCAGGGACCTTCACTGCTTTCGGGCCTTTTCAGCTGGTGTGTGAGGCCCTCGCCTTTGCACTCTGGCCTCTGCTGTGCTGAGCGAGGAGCTTTGCTCCTGGTGGGTCCAAGGCAAGCCCTCGATCTGAGCGAGATGCTCGCAAGCCCGCGGGAAACCTGGAGTTTCACCAGGACCCGGTGCCCAGAGCGCGAGTTCCACCCGGCAGAGGTTTTCAGGAGGGGCGCAGCCTGAGGGGGGACAGAGCTTTCCTCGTGGACCCAGAGTGGAAGAACTGTGGGGTCCCTGTCTGGTGAGGCCCATAGGCTTCTCACCAGGAAGAGAGAGAGGGGATAGCGCTGCTTCCTCCCATCCTGCCCAGCGAAAAAAGGCCTGCCGAAGTTAGTCTTTGTCACGCAGACTCCTAACGTTTTACAGTCAAACCTCCCGACGGCTGGGTGACAATCAGTCATCCTTGGAAAAAGATGATGATAATTTCGATTTGGTTTCTGGTCGAGAGGCCACGTCCTTATGATTTATCTTCTGCAGACTCGTGCCTTTGAGATTTAGGATGGAGCAGAAAATGGCAGGAGGGACAGATGATGTCTGTCCTAAGTGTGTGTGGTGGTTGGGAAGTGAAGCTGCTGGTGAAGAAGGCCCAGGGTCCTTCCGTCTCACACGACAGCTCCCGGGGGTGTGGTCCAGGTCAGGGGACCTGAGCCCGGCCAGCCCAGCTTCCTCCCGGACCCTGATCTGCACCTGCCGTGCCACGGTGCTCTGCGGGGGCCAAGCTGGGCCTCGGATGCACCAGAGTTCCGGATGGGCATGTCTGATGCCCTAGGAGTTTGGGGGGACCACTCTCGGCCCCGCTGGTGGCCATGCTGGCCACGTCCTAAATCAGAACAGAGCAGATGCCAGCCCTCAACATCATGCAGTGGGCCATCCCTCCTCCCCCCATTGCCACCCTTAAGGCAGGAGCCACGTTCCATAGTGACTTCCGGCTTGGGCTGGGCCTCCTTTTGTGCAGCAGGGACAATTCATTACTTCTCCTGTGCAAAGCTTGCCCCCGACGCACACCCGAATGGCAGGAGTTTGAGCCGGGAAGGACACGGGGGAGAATCTGGGTGCCCTGGGGATGAGCTAGGGGCTTGGACCACTGGGTGGTTCCATTCATCCTGAACATGCTTCAGTGACGCTTTCTTTACACTGGAGAAGGGTCTCTAGTGCCAGGAAAAGTCCTGTGTCAGTGAGTCTCCAGTAGAACTTGGGGAGTTGCTTTTGGCACAAGGAACCCAAACAGAGTCACGGATGGATGGGGGAGCTGCAGGTCCCACTGCCCAACCTCGCAGTTCAGATGGGCTCCACAGCACAGAGCTCTCAGCTCCTGGCCCTTTAATAAGTTTAGTGGCCTGGGAACAGATGCCATATGTCACTGAGAAAAGATTATTATCGTTCTCCTGAGACCCAGGTCCGTATGCATCACCACGTGAGGGGCCTCTCTGCTGGGGGGCAGGGGGAACGCGCCCCTGCCGTAGCCCCGTGACCCCTCGGGCAACAGCAGGACATCTGACTCCATCTGTCCCCACCCGTCCCTCTGTCTCCAGCACAGGAGTGAAACTGCGCTTGCGTTGACCCAGGAAAGGAAGATCAAATAGTGACCTGAAAAACTGGACCTTGGGATATTTTCCTTCTTGTAATTATACATATACATAGCTGTATATACCTCTCTCTATCTAGAAATGTGTTTGTACATATATGTGTATGCACACACATGCCGAGAAGGATCTAGAAGAATATTAATGTAAACTTAGGCTGTATTTCTTGGATGTGAATTTAAAGAACACTTCACGGGACTTCCCTGGTGGCATGGTGGATGAGAACCCTCTGGCCAAGGCAGGGGACACGGGTTCGAGCCCTGGTCCGGGAAGATCCCACATGCTGCGGAGCAACTAAGCCCGTGCGCCACAACTACTGAGCCTGCGCTCTAGAACCCGCGAGCCACAACTACTGAGCCTACGTGCCACAACTACTGAAGACCGCGCGCCTAGAGCCCGTGCTGCACAAGAGAAGCCACTGCAATGAGAAGCCCGCGCACTGCAACAAAGAGCTGCCCCCGCTCACCACAACTAGAGAAAGCCCGTGTGCAGCAACGAAGACCCAACGCAGCCAAAAAAAAAAAAAAAAGAACACTTCACAAAAAACTTTTTGAACAAATGCTATTGCATTAATTTTGTAATCAGAAAAAATAATTATGATATAAACAAAAGTTTAAGATGAAATATTCCATGAAATTGCTGTGAACATTTCTCATGAATTATCCAAATTCTTTACTCAACTATACTCTAGGCAGGGCCAGTCTTATACTGTGGCTTGAAAGAACCCAAGGAATCTACGTTTTCTAAGAGAGTTTCTTTCACTGGACCTGTTACATGTCTGAAATTCACATCATTAGGGACCATCCTCTGGAATAAAGCGCAGTGTTTCTGAAAGATCCCCATTAAAAAGCAGAACAGTTGCCTACCATGAAGGATTGCTCCCGAGGAGGTCTTTAGGGACAAGCCAGTGTGATCACTTGGGCAGGGGGTGGGTGGGGATGGGAGAAAAGGCCTAGAGAAAGCCCCGGAAGCCCCCAATGGCCGTGAGTCCTCAGGCAGAGAAAGGACATTTTAAGAGGGAGGCTTCAGAAGGAGGGGACGAAGGGCACGCAGGACCCGCTTGCTGTGCCGGCCTGCATGTAGGTGGGCCGGTCCCAGGGTTTCGAGCCCAGTGTCGGGTCACGGAGCTGGACCCCGCCGAGCCGTCTGTGCCGTCTGGCTGGATCGCTGCTGGGACCTGTGGGGGCAGGTGGAGCTTCTCTTGAACGGCACAGCTGGACTGTTCGGTGACCGTGCAGCCGCTGGCGAGCCGGGCTTCCTCCCCCAGGCTTGCCCTGGCCCTGCGGCCAGGTTCTTTTCCTGTGGTTTAGCCTCTCTGCAGCTGCTCCCGGCCGGCTCTCAGATCAGCGGTGCTAGCCCTCGCTGCACCGTTGGTTAATTCTCCAGGAGACCTTTCACACAATTTCTAATATTTTTTCCCCTCTAAACTTACTCTTGTCTACTCTGCTCAAAGCGGCTTATGCCTGCTTCCTCCAAGGACTCGGAGACGGTTTAAGTCTTGCCAGGGTTTTAAGGGTGAGGCTGGCTGCACACTTTACTTCCTTGACACCGTCAGGGTGCAGGTTCACGACCTCCAACTCCCACGCCGACTGTACGATAGATACTTCAGATTGTGCTCAGATGAATCCCAGGCTCCTGTCTTTTTACCTGAGGACTTTTCCTGGTACCTTGACCTTGCCAGGCATTTCTAATTATTTTGGTTAATCATTTTCTTATATTTTTATGACTCTGAAGCATGGGAGTCCCTTGATGTGGCTTAACCCGGTCCGTAGGAGCCACTGGTGTGACGGCTCATGATGATAATTTGAGGCAGATTTTTTTTTTTTTTTTTTAATTCTTCAGGTTTCCTTTGTCACTCAATATCCTGACCTTGAGGAAGTTTGGGACTTTTCTGTCACTTAGGTCAGAACTGAGCAGTTGATTTTGTAAGAGGTTCCAAGGCCTTGCATCTTTATTTTTTTCCTTTATTTCTTTTATGCTTTATCAATAGGAAAAGGTAGCATGTGAAAACATGTGGAACAAATTAATACGTGGCCCTGGGACAACTTGAAACAACAGGTAAAGGTGAAGTCCCATTAGATGCAGCATCAGACACCAGGATGACCTTCCCTTTGGACGCGGTTTGTGTTGGTAGATGACCTTTCAACAACAAAACCATCTAATCATCTAGATTGTCAGTAGCACATAGTAGAAGCAGTGGGTTTCTTCCGCCTGGTCCCAAGTAACCCCAGTTCCATCTGGATTCCTCAGTTCCTGTTTCCATCCCTCAGTTACTCATGTACTTCTTTGTGGATCTCTTGTTGGTTTTTACCCAAACATGTAGTGGGTGAAATAATAAAACAAGATGTAAAGGACAGTCATTCTCCTGTCTGCCCTGCTGAACAGTGAGCCTCATGAACTGAGAAGCTGGAGATGTATTCTTTGCGCGGTGGCTTCCTGAGGAGCCCGGCGGAGCACAGATCGTGACGCGCAGATCATGGCTCTTCAGGGGCCTCAGCCCAGCTCCCTTTGCTCCTGCTGTTTGCTGCCCCAGCCCTCTAGGGAGAGCCCTACTTTGCTGACCATTTGGGAGGTTTTGTCCTGTAGCACCTGTATCTCAGCCGGCTCGGTGCCCTAACAGACCACAGACTGGGTGGCTTATGGAATGGACATTTGTTTCTGGTGGTTCTGGAGGCTGGAAGCCTGAGATCAGAGTACCAACAAGCTTGGGTTCTGGCGAGAACTTTCTTCCTGGCTTGCAGATGGCCACCTTCTCATGGTGTCCTCACATGGTAGAGAGGGAGAGAGCCAGAGGCAGAGAGAAATCACGAGGCTCTTTGGTGTCTCTTCTTATAAGGGTACTAGTCCCATCATGGGGCCCCACCCTCATGACCTCACCTAATGCTAATCACCTCTCAAAGGTCCCATCTCCAAATACCATCACATTAGGGTCAGGGCTTCAACACATGAATTTGGGGAGACACATTCAGTCCCTAACAACCAGTCAAATAGACTAGAGATGTGTGTCCAATATGGCAGCCACGAGAACCATGAGTCTTTGGGGCACTTGAAATTTGGCCAGTCCAAACTGTGACGGTCGGAGAGAGTAAAATACACCCTGGATTTCTTTCTTTTCTTTTTATTTAAATTAATTAATTAATTTATTTATTTATTTATTTTTGGCTGCGTTGGGTCTTCGTTGCTGTGCGCAGGCTTTCTGTAGTTGCAGCGAGCGGGGGCTACTCTTCGTTGCAGTGATCGGGCCTCTCATTGCGGTGGCTTCTCTTGTTGCGGAGCACGGGCTCTAGGCATGTGGGCTTCAGTAGTTGTGGCACGTGGGCTCAGTAGTTGTGGCTCACCGGCTTAATTGCTCCATGGCATGTGGGATCTTCCTGGACCAGGGATCGAACCCATGTCCCCTGCCTTGGCAGGCGGATTCTTAACCACTGCGCCACCAGGGAAGTCCCCACCCTGGATTTCAAAAGCTTAGTATGAAGAAAAAATGTAAAATACCCTATAAGTAATCCAAACATCGTTTTTTATTGTATGTTGAGATGATACTATTTTGGATATATCGGGTTAAATAACACATAATACTAAAATGGATTTCACCCACCTTTGATGCTTTTTACAAGGTGTCTATGAGAAAATTGAAACTCATACATGTGGCTGGTGCTGGGAAAGTGGAAGCGGCAGAGGGCATGAAGAGAAGGGACCAGGGCTGGGAGATGTGGGCTCGCGCCGTGACCAGCTCTAGGGAGCAGTGGTGGGTGTGGTCGAACAGGAAGGGCAAGGCGCGGGTGCTGCAGAGGTGCTGCCCTGGGTCGGAAACCACTCCGAGCTCTGACAGGCGTAAAGAGCAGATTAGGATCCCTGTTACTGTGTGTCCTGTGCTTGCTTTCTGGACTTCGGGTCTTTGAGTGCAACTTCAGGCAGAGGTTGGGCCGTCTAGACACCACCGTCTCTCTGGTTTGTATGTGGTGCCTGTAAAGGGCGCCACTCAACACAGTTTCTACCGGGTTGTTCACCCCAGATCACAAGTGCAGGGGTCACTGAACTCAGAGGGAAAGGAGAAGACACCCTTAAGGTGAAGAAGCAACACGAATGGCGATACATGTAGCCCCTCTAGGTATATCTCAATTAATTAACGGAAGCTTCCTGTTTAGATGGTACTGCGGAAATAAAGGAAAGGAACTCCAAGTGACGTGTGACCACCCTGGGTTTTGTGCTAATGCTGTGGAGTGCCAGACTCCTGTCCAGCTGTTTCTGAGCCCTCCCCGTGGCCGCGTTGTTCACACAGGCTGCAGAGAAGTCCACCAGGGTTTGGAGCCTGGGGGCTGGGGGAGGGGTCGGGGATCACGTTTGTCCCACTGCAGCCAGCTTTGTTGCCTTCGTGTTGGAGGGACTGCAAGGGACTCCAGAGCACCTTGCTCCACCCTGCTCCTGCCTTTCCTCCTCCCCCGCTTCCTCCCCCTCCTCCTCCTAGATGGAGAAGATGAGAAAACCAATGAAAAGCAGTTAGGCAGAGAGAATTCCAGATAGAAATGAGATAGCATGGAAAACATTCTTACCATCTTATTCTACCATAAGCTCAGTTTCAGTTTAATAAATGAGGCGGAGGGGCTTCCCTGGTGGCACAGTGGTTGAGAATCTGCCTGCCAATGCAGGGGACACGGGTTCGAGCCCTGGTCTGGGAAGGTCCCACATGCCGCGGAGCAACTAGGCCCGTGAGCCACAACTACTGAGCCTGCGCGTCTGGAGCCTGTGCTCCGCAACAAGAGAGGCCGCGATAGTGCGAGGCCCGCGCACCGCGATGAAGAGTGGCCCCCGCTCGCCGCAACTGGAGAAAGCCCTCGCACAGAAACGAAGACCCAGCACAGCCAAAAATAAATTAATTAATTAATTAAAAAAAAAATGAGGCGGAGATAAAACCATTTGAGATATTACTTCTTCTGGATTAAACCCCATAGTCGGCGACAGTTTTTCATCAGCAGCCTTGGGGCGGAAGGGGAGCCCACGGGGCTGAGGATCTGCCGGGCGCAGCCAGGGCAGGGAGCTCGGGGCCGGCTTGGACCCCCACTGGCCCCCGGGCGATAGCTGCCCTGCCGTCCTCAGGTCAGGAGGGGGAGCTAAGAGCCGGAGGGCTGCCCGCCTCTGCCTGCCTTCCCGGACCTCGGCCTCCCCTGCCCAGCTGCCTGGGAGCGTGCTGCTTTGCTCTTGCCATGAGGGTGCAACATTATTGCAGGTAAACAGAAACGAGGGGTAAATAAGCCGGACCGGCGCTGCAAGCCACCCCGCCGAGGCTGAGTGCGGTCGCCACTCGAGTGGGTCTCCAGCCAGGACTGGGCGGGGAGACGAGGCGCCTCGGGGACGTGGTGTGAGATGAGGACCCGTGTCACGTGGCGGCTGCAGGGGATGCGGCTGGAAGATCAGGGGCGGTTTGCGAGGCCCTGGAGTCAGGTCGGGAGGCAGTTGCTGGTAGGCAGCGGGGAGCCAGCGACGGTTCGGGGGTGATGGTAAATAGGAGCCGAGCGGCAGTGCGGACGTTAGGCCAGGACGCAGAACGCAGACCCCAGGGATCAGCTGCTCCGACCCCTCGTGCCTCCGACAGTGAAACCCAGAGGCGAAACGGTCGCTCCAGGTCACACAGCCAGGAAGGGCTGAGGCACCCACGCTGCGTCCGTTCCTAGCGCAGGAGTGTCTTTCCCAGCCCTGTCGGGTGTAGTGGCCGCAGTCACACGTTAATTAAATACAACGAAATGGGCAATGCAGCTCCTGAATCGCCCGGGCCACGCTTCAGGTGCTCGATCCACATGTGGCCAGTGGCTGCCATCCTGGACGTTGTAGATCTAGAACGTTCCCATCATTTGCGGAAGTTCCGCTGGACGGGCCTCCCTCCGCCATGGCTGCCCCGCTCCCCGGCTCTGGCCCGCCGTCTGCACGCAGGACCCGGGCTCCTGGCGCTGCGTCCAACTTTGGGCCAGTGTCCACGAAGGGTCTGGCCAGCCACGTGAGGCCCTTTCAGGTCCGCTTTGGCTCTCTTTTTCCCTCTGCTCCCTGCGGCCACTCGTGCCCTTACCAACAGCCCCGCCCCCAGTTCTGGCCGGAAATTGCTGAGGCCGACGGCCGGCCCGAGGAAGACTTGGATCTGGCCGAGGTGGTGCCGCTTGGCCTGGAATGTTCCGCGCCGTGGGCTAGGGCTGCTGTGGGGCAGGGCAAGGTGAGGCTGGAGGCCGGAACAGTCAGGTGTGGCCTTGCCCGGAACGTCTGAGATCGTCCCCTGGTGGCCCACCAGAGGCCCGTCCTCCCACGGAACCGTCTGGAACGCCTGTCTGCGTGTTCCTCATCCCGTTGTCCCAATAGCAGCGATATTCTGTGCGTTTCGAACATTGTTTGGAGGAGATGCAGCGCCTCCAGGTCGTTTAGCCGTGTCGAGTCATTTATTGGTCTTGTTCTTTTTGCTCAGCAGGTGGCATTTTTGTTCAGTGATTTTATTCGTAGCTGCCCGTGTTTATCGAAGATGACATATTAATCATGCAAATTAGGATATTATTAATGAAGAACAATTAATTCCGTTCCTGCTTCAGGGTTTGCCGTGACAGCTTTGTCAGCGCCCGCGCGTTGCTAATACTATAGGCAACTTCTCTGCGGCCGCAGCAAATTGATGAACTGCAATCAGGGTAAAGGTTGGGGTCAGAAGCAGGGGGCCCACTTCCCCTTCGGGCTTGGTGTTGAAAGAGTGCATTTATGTGAAAGTGCACATTTTTAAGAGAGAGTTGCAAAACCCTCTTTCCCTCCCCCGTCTTAACAGCGTGTCGTTGGAGGGAACTGGCTCGTGTCTCGGTGTCTCCTGGTGGGGCCCACGGAACACGAGCACCAGCCCAGCGGACCTCCTGGGATCCCTGAGCCCCAGCCAGCTTGCCTTCCGAACGCTGTTGGCAGAGCTAATGCAGTGACTCGTTCGTTCCCTGCAAACGCTCCTTGGCCTCGGGACTCTTGAGACAGCTGGGCGTGTGACGCCTTCTGAGCTGTGGGCGTTTGTCCCCGCGACGCTGGAGACCTGCAGAGTATTTGGATGTGCCCGGTGCCCGTTTTCCCTTGTTCCCTTTTGTGAGCCCTGGTTTCCAGCAGTGACCCGGGTGCCGGGAGCGATCGGCTTATCCCGATATCCTTTCAGTCGTGTAGCGTTCCCCTACTCCGCCGAGCCAAGCGCGGAAACAAGGTTTTTGGAAACTTGGCTGTCACCCAGCGCAAAGGGGGAGGTTGTGCCACTCTGGAAGGCTTACCAAGTCACACCACCTTTTGTCATGAGACTTGGCTGACCCTGGGCAAAGAGATGTCAACTCTGCCTTCTCCCGCCCTGCCCTGGGGTTCTGATTCCGCGTGAACACAGAACCCGGAACCAGAGCGGGTGTGGCAGGGGGAGGGCCTCCTTGGAGCCGAGGGGTCACCCGCCCGGCTTGGCTGCCGGTTTGAGTACAAGATTGGCGTCCGAGCTTCCTTGAGCCGCTCCCGGGAGAGCATTCACCGTTGCTCCCCGCCTCGAGGCCCCAGGAGGCAGGGGCCTGAGACCAGCTGCAGCGCTGGCCACGCCTCCGCTCTCTGGGATCCCTCACTCTCCCTTCTTCCCATACTTTTCATCATCACTCCTCTTGCTGCCTGTTCCCCCAAGGTGTCCAGAGCACCTTGGTCTTCACCTTGTGACATCCCGCCTGTATAGATTCTCATGATGCTTTCTTGCCCCACCTGCTCATGCTTCAAAACTGGAGCCCAGGGCTTCCCTGGTGGCGCAGTGGTTGAGAATCTGCCTGCCAATGCAGGGGACGCGGGTTCGAGCCCTGGTCTGGGAAGATCCCACATGCCGCGGAGCAGCTGGGCCTGTGAGCCACAACTACTGAGCCTGCGCGTCTGGAGCCTGTGCTCCGCAACAAGAGAGGCCGCGATAGTGAGAGGCCCGCGCACCGCGATGAAGAGTGGCCCCCGCTTGCCACAACTAGAGAAAGCCCTCGCACAGAAACGAAGACCCAACACAGCCATAAATAAATAAAATAAATTAAAAAAATTATAAAAAACGACATAACAAATTATTTTAAAAAAAAACAAAAAACAAAAAAACAAAAAAAAAAAACTGGAGCCCAGTGGCTGGTGGTGGCAGAGATTTTTCCAGCCTCTTCGATCAAATCACAAATGAAACCCCTGACCCCAGACCTGGGAAACTCGACCTGGGAGCTGCATGAGTTGCTAGGGCTGCCTTAACGAAGTACCACAGACAGCGTGACTTAAACACCATGTACCATTGTCTCCCGGCTCTGGTGGCAGACGTCTGAGTTGGAGGTGTCAGCAAAGCTGGCTCCTTCTGAGGTCGAGTGGGAGAATCTCCTCCAGGTCTCTCTCCTGACCCCTGGTGGCCTCGGGCCAGCTCGCGGCCTCCGTGTGCACCTCTCTCTTCACAGGACAGTCTCTCTACAAGCGACAGTCATATTGGATTAGGAGCCACCCTCCTCCAGTATGACCTCATCTTGACTAATTACATCTTTTTTTTTTTTTAAAGTTATACAATTTTTATTTATTTATTTATTTATGGCTGCGTTGGGTCTTCGTTTCTGTGCGAGGGCTTTCTCCAGCTGCGGCAAGCGGGGGCCACTCTTCATCGCGGTGCGCGGGCGTCTCACCATCGCGGCCTCTCTTGTTGCGGAGCACAGGCTCCAGACGCGCAGGCTCAGCAACTGTGGCTCACGGGCCCAGTCGCTCCGCGGCATGTGGGATCCTCCCAGACCAGGGCTCGAACCCGCGTCCCCTGCATCGGCAGGCAGACTCTCAACCACTGCGTCACCAGGGAAGCCCCAAATTACATCTTTTTTTTAAAAAAATTATTTATTTATTTCTTGGCTGCATCGGGTCTTAGTTGTGGCACACGGGATCTCTCGTTGCGGTGCATGGGCTCTTCCTTGCAGTGCGTAGGCTTCTCTCTAGTTGTGGCACGCAGGCTTATTAGTTGTGGCACCTGGGCTTAGTTGCCCCGGCCGCATGTGGGATCTTAGTTCCCCGACTAGGGATCGAACTGACGTCCCCTGCATTGCAAGACGGATTCTTAACCACTGGACCACCAGGGAAGTCCCATAAAGACATCTTAATGACGGTGTTTCCAAAAGCCCACATTCTGAGGTTCTGGGAGTTTGGACTTCACCATATGAATGTTGGGGGATGGGGACAGAATTCAACCCATAACAGAAGCAAAGACCATGCTTGGGTGAGAAGAACCTGGTGCTGGGAGCCCAGAGTCTGCAACCATGACTGCCCATGACCCAGCCCATAGTGGACAGCCTGGAACAGACACCCCTGTGTATGGGCTGTGTTCCCAGGTCCTACACCTGCCAGAACAACTCCTCTCCGGCTGGAGGACATCATGGTTGTCAGGGTTCTCGGAGATGTTGTAGATCTCTACTCCTCTGCACCTTTGCTGAGTTGGTGGCGGGTCTGGGGGCAGAGGGCCGTGCAGGGGTGGCCCTTGCAGCTCACCTCCCCAGGAGGGCTTCAAGGAACACAAGAGACCCTGAAGGACACAGTGAGTTGTCACAGCATTATGAAAAGTCATACCACAGTAATTTTACCTGTGGTTGTACCTGGGAGAAAACCCATGTTAGCGAGCGCTCCTCTGGGTGTACATTAAAGACATTCAACTCAAATAAAGTTGGTAGAAGGGGAAATCTCTTGGAACAGTAATGTAATTCCAGGAAAGGCAGGGGTACAGCTGCCGTCAGGGGCAGCAGGACTGAAGTCCCAGCACTGCGAGAGCTCTCCCCCATCTGTGTCTTTGCCTGCATCTGTGTGTCTCCCCATCTCGGCCGGTTCTCTCAGCTGCCTTTTCTACAAGGGAGGAAGCATAACCACTAGCTGCCCCTGCCGCTCACGTCTCCCTGCTTTGCCGTGACAGAGGGGTCAGGACTGGCTCTCTGAGTTCTGGCACATGACGGAGGGGTCAGGACTGGCTCTCTGAGTTCTGGCACGTGACGGAGGGGTCAGGACTGGCTCTCTGAGTTCTGGCACTCAGGGTCGGGGAGGAGGGCACTCTGACTTGTCCAGCTGTGTCCAGCCGACCCTGGACCAGTGACTTGTTCCCGGGGATGAGGTACTACGACGGGCCAGCTGGAACTGGACTCCCAGCCTTGGCCCACCAGCTATGGCCAGCGGTGGACTGGGGGTCTTTGAGGCCTTCTGAGCCAAGCAGTTGAGTTGTTTCCCAGAAGAAGAGGCTTGTGCTTCAGGAGACAGGCAAGCACGGTGCTTCACCTGTCAGGTCGGCACCCTGACACTGTGCTGTTTCCAGGGGAAAGGGGAGTCCCCAGCTTCCTTTGTATTCTCCGGAGCACCTTTCAAGGCGCCGGACACAGGGAGCCCGAGAGCATTTCACTGAGCAGGTTTGGGGTTTCTGCCAGGACGTGGCCTTCGGGTGCCCCGGACTTGGAGGGAAGAGGTGTCTTTGGGAATCCCGGGCTGGCCACCTGTGGCCATGGGAATTTGGGCATGGGAGAATCAAAGTCCAAGGCTTCTCGGGGTTCCCGGGCAGATTAAAATGATATCACGCGTGTTCTGGGCTGAACTGTGTCCCCCACCCCACCCCAAATTCACAGGTTGGAGTCCTAACCCCTAGAGCCTCAGAATGGGACTGTGTTGGAGATGGGTCTTTAAAGAGGTGATGAAGGTGAATCAGGCCGCGTGGGCGGGCCCTGATTCAGTCGGACTAGTGTCCTTATACCAAGAGGCGATCGGGACACAGACACATAGAGAAATGACCAGGTGAGGACACGAGGGGAGGACGGTGTCCACGCACCAAGAAGAGGGGCCCCAGGGGAGCCAGCCCGCCGGCACCTGGGTCTGGGACTTCCAGACTCCAGGATGTGGGAGAGAAGCGTCTGCGGTTTAAGCCGCCTGTGTCTGGTATTCGTGGTGGCCGCCCAGGACTGATGCAGAGCTGGCAGCCCCAGCCCTGGGTGTAGCGCGGCAGGCACTGGAAGATGTGCTCTCAAGGTGCCCGGGTCCTGGTGCCCCCCGAGCGTGCCAGCCTGTCGAGAAAGAGGCAGCGCTTGGAGCGCCACCCACTGGAGCCAGAGCTCCCTGGGGACCACCTCCAGCCTCACTGCCGACCACTTCTTCAGGCCCTGGGCTCTCACCACGTTCATTACCCTGTAGATCCCGGACTGGATCTCGTGCCCTCCAAGGAGCTGTCCTGCTTCATGGCGGCCCCAGAAGCCTGGGTTGTGGGCCGGAGGGAGGAATGGCCCGCGATGAGGATACACAGGGCCAGAAGCCAGGCCTCCCTCCCCACTGCCTGCCGCCTGCCTGGGCCTGTCTCTCCGGCTGAGGGGGGCTGAGGGCGCAGAGGCAGCTGGCTGCGTTGGGGGAAGCGCTCCAAGCAGGTCTGCCAGGCAAGGCCAGGCTTCGGCTCGGTGCCCGAGGGGCCCCGGGCAGCGCTGCAGCCGGGCCCACAGGCTCCTGTCACTCAGGGGCCGCCTCCCCAGGGGGGTACCGTGCTGCAGCCACCCTGGGCACTAACCCTCTGCCCTCCTTCCCCATCTCCCGGACGCCGTGCGCTCGGTCACACAAACAGACAGGCTCGAGTGAACGCTGGCCTAAGTGGGGAGCTGTAAAAACCCTTCGGAGTCCACTGCGGCTGCAGCAGCTGTCGGAGCGGAAGAGCCGTCCCCTCCGAGGCATCGGAACCTTGAGACCTGCGCTTTATTCCCTTGATCTGCCCCTCGGCTCCTGCCTTGATTCCGGGTGGCGCTCAGCATGGGTGCGGGGCTGAAGAAGAACCCACGTGTGGGGTCCTGGGGTCCCCGGCTGGCCCCAGATGGTGCAAAGCCGTGAGCAGAGGTCCATCGCTCTCTGGCTTGAGTTGCAGGAGGGGAAGCAGCGGAGAGAGGCTGCGGGCTTCTTCTGTTTCCCGTACCCCTGCCTGCGGTTCATTGGCTCCCTGGGATGGGGGAAACCTGGGCAGGTCAAGTTGGACTTTTCAGAGCCTGCCTTGGAGGAGCACATTCTTCTGGTTTTCGCCCCTGAGGTCTCTGAAGTTTTCCACCTGCTTCTCATTACAATTCTTGGCGTGAGTTGAATTGGCATATACCCTGACACGCCATGAACAACGAGCCTGGCGGCAAGGCCCCCGATCCTTACAAAGTGTCGCGGACGCAGCACCTCCTTCCAGGCTGAGCCACGCACCGACTGCAGCTGATGCCAGGGAGGCGGGCAGGCGGGTCCGTGGAAACCCGGGCCTCGAGAAGCAAGCCACCCCCACTGGAGGGGCTTTTACCTTTCAGTCCATTGTTCTGGTTCTGCCCAAACGAAAGCCCACCTGGAGGATCAAACTCTGAGGAACAAGGAGGAAGAAGTGAACCAGCTGGGGGATGGGAGGGAGGCCGAGCGCGGAGCTGGGTGAGGGCAGGTCTGGCAGCTCCAAGGCTCCATGGGGGCCGCTGCTCGGGGTGCGTCTGGTCTCACGATCAACCCTGGGTCTGGGGTGTGGGCCAGCGTCACCCTGTCTACCGAGGAGAACCGGGCGCTCGGTGTGGGGAGGAGCTGGGACTTGAACCTGGGGCCTCAGCCCAGAGTCTGGCGCTAGACAGGTGCCCCATGGGAAGAGCGCGTGTGCACGCACGCGGCCCTCTCAGCGTCTCTCAGAATTTACACGTGTGTGGAGCTTCTGGGCTGTGCGTGTCTGTGTGCCGTCATTGCTGAGTTCTTCAAGAATCAAACACAGAATCAGAGACTTTGAATAAGAAAATGACAGATCCAGGACTTCCTTGGTGGCGCAGTGGTTAAGAATCCGCCTGCCAATGCAGGGGACACGGGTTCGAGCCCTGGTCCGGGAAGATCCCACGTGCCGTGGAGCAGGTAAGCCCGTGCGCCACAACTACTGAGCCCACGTGCCACAACTACTGAAGCCCACGTGCCTAGAGCCCATGCTCCGCAACAAGAGAAGCCACCGCGATGAGAAGCCCGCGCACCGCAACAAAGAGCAGCCCCCGCTCGCCGCAACTAGAGAAAGCCCACACGCAGCAACAAAGACCCAACGCAGCCAAAAATAAATAAATTTATGAAAAAAAAAAGAAAGTGACAGATCCACCATTTTCCTGGGTCAGCTAAGAACCGAATCGGAGCCTCAGCGGCCGCCGCTGCGCACAGAGTCGAGGCCAAGCTTGTGCACGGCGCCACCCCCACTGCCTGGCCTGGCCTCTCCAGCCTGCCCCTCCTGCCCCCGCTGCGGTCCTGCTGAACTTCCAGATGTTTCTGTACCACCGAGGCTGCTTTCCAGCCCTCCTGGCTCTGCTTGTACTCAGTCTGCCTTTGCCTGGAAAGCCTTGTCTTTCCTCCGCTTGTTAAAAACCTCGTGTGTGATTTTTGACCCAATCCAAACAGCACTTCTGTATGTTTCCGGCCACCAGGCCCCTCTGTTCTGCCCCTTGGCACCGGCCCACAGCTGACAACCACACGCCCTCTTCCGAGGCTGTCAGGCCACCTTCCCCGTCTTCTCCGGCCCCTCTTTCTGCCGCAACTCCTGCCTTCACCATCCAACTAGCGGCTGGGCATCTGGAGTCCAGCAGGCCTCTGACACTTTGCACGTGCAAGACGGAATCTTGATTTCCCCCAAATCTCTGCCTTCCCTCAGTTTTCACGTCCAAATAAACGGCGTCCTTCTCTGCCCAGCTGTGACCCAGAAAGCATCCTCCATTCTTCCACTTCCCTTCCCCAAACATCCCAGCCAGTCAGCACGGCTGGCTCCTCCTCCAGCACGGCCCCCCGTCAGCCGCTGCCCCGACCCCCTCGCGTGGCGCTGAGGCAGCGTCCTCAGGGTTGCCCCGCCGCAGCTCTTCCGGGCCCTCTGTTCTGGCTCAGACGTCCCTTCCTCCGAAAGGCTTCTCTTCCCCCCACCCCCACTCACTCACCTGGCTTTATTTTCCTTTCATGTCGCTGATCACCACCTGCAATTGTCCTGCATGATTTAACTACCCTCGTTGTAATTGTCCCCCTTCCTCCGTGAATGCAAATTCTAGGAGAGTAAGGGCATCGTCTCCTCCGCCGTGTATGCCCAGCTTCCTACAAGGGTGCTCGGGACGCGGAGGCACGCAGCAGACTCTGGCAGAAGGAATGAAGGCGGCTGCCCTTCACTGAGGCACCATCAGCTCCACAAGTCAGAAGCCTGCCCTCTGTGTCCTCAGTCCCTGGCGTTGACGAAGGGCTCAACAAGTGCTTGTTAAATGCACGTGGACACATCAGTAACATCCTCCACTTTCAAGGTTTTCAAAAGAGCACTGCCCAGAGATCCTTTAAGTTAGATTCTTGCTGTCCAGGTTGCCGCCTTTGGCTTTATAAATTAATGTGCTTTCTTAACATTCATTTTCAAGATTGCTTTTAAGTTTTAAGAGCACATTGGGTCTCTGAAGCTAATGAATTTCTCTTAAGTCACCTGAGAAAGATCCATGCTTCTGAGGAAGCACCTGCACCTCCCCCTACAGCCCTGAGATTTGCCGAATTGATCTGGAACTTACCAAGCAAGAGAATAGCAAGGCTGGAGAGCGGCTGCCAGAACTCCTCCTTCCCTTCCTCACTTCTTCAACCAACAGGTGCCAGAGGCCACTGCGTCCCTTCCAGGTGGTAGGAACGTGACAGAGAAAGCTGTGGGCCTGGGCCGGGGCCAGCTTGCTCGCCTTGGGGAAGATGCTTTGTGGATCCGCGGTGCTTTGGGTACCTGAGCTGGTGCGGGAGAGAAAGGGCATCTAGGCAGACGCAGAGCAGGCGCTGGGCACGGAGGTGGCGCCGTGCGGTTCGCTCCGGGAGGAACAGTGGCGAGTGGGCAGAGCTGCAGGAGGAGAGAATACGGTAAACGTCAGAAAGTTTTCACAGACGACCGAGTGGCAGACAGACTCAAGGCAGCAGGCAGGGCCCCGGAGACCAGCTGAGAGGCCCTGTGTGGTCCGGGTGAGGGAGATGAATGCTGCACCGAGGTAGGGGGCGCCGCACGTGGGGACGGGGGACCTGCTGGGTGTGGGTGAGTGAGGGCTGCGTCTGGGGTAACGGACCCCCGGCCTGAGCAGCCAGAAGCACGGTGGTGCCAGCCAGCGGGTCAGAAATGTAGGCAAGAAGCAAGTCTGGGGGAAGAGAGGAGCTTAGGGTTTTGTTTTCAATGGTGATAAAATACGCACAATACAATATTTACCAACTTAGCCACTTTCAAGCGCACAGTTCCGTGGCTTTAAGCACATGCACATTGTTGTGTGACCCTCACTGCCGCCTCCAGACTCTGTCCTTTTCCTCAGCTGAGACTCTGTCCCCATTAAACTCTAACTCCGCATCCCCCTCCCCCAGCCCCGGGCCCCCACCATCTATTTTCTGTCTCTAGGAATCTGACGACTCTAGGGGCCTCATGTAACGGGAATCACACAGCGTTTGTCCTTTTGTGACTGGCTTATTTCATTGAGCATAACGTCCTCAAGGTTCATCCACGTCATAGCAGGTTTCAGAATGTCCTTCCTTTTAAAGGCTGAATAAATACTCCTGTGTAGGGATGGACCACATTTCACTTATCCATTCACTCATCCATGGACACTCGGGTTGTTTCCGCCTCTTGGCTGTTGGGAATAATGAACATGGCGCACAGATATCGCCTTGAGACCCTGCTTTCGGTCCCTTTGGGAGTGTACCCAGACATGGGTGCTGGATCGCAGGGCTGTTCTATCTTCAAACTTTTGAGGAACACTATTGAGTGAGATGTTAGGGTGGAGGGCGCTAAGCTGAGAGGTGGGGTGGGCCACTGGGAGGGGGCTCTGGTGAGATGGAAGTCAGATCGGTGATTTCAGGGACGGGGCTGTTCGTGGGGACGACAAGCCTGGGTGGCCCGCAGAAGCCACGCCTGTCACAGACTCAGCCGCAGCCACGCATCACTGGACGGGCTAGAAACACATGCTGGAGGTGGTCTGTCTCTTTCCAGTGGTGAGGTCTCTCGTGCTCCCCAGCATGGACGGCGTGATGTAGAATGTGCAGCAGCTGTGCGATGAGAGCAGGCCACTTGCTGGGTTCCGGTTTCCTTACCCATCCGTGGGTTAAGAGTAACAGCCACGCCCACCTCGCAAAGCCGTTGACGGAAACCAATGAGACATGTTTGAAAAAGCTTTATGACGGTCAAGTGCTTTCGTCTCAAGTTATCACACTTACATAAAAGATGTCTAATGTTGGGGCTTCCCTGGTGGCACAGTGGTTGAGAATCTGCCTGCCAATGCAGGGGACACGGGTTCGAGCCCTGGTCTGGGAGGATCCCACATGCCGCGGAGCAACTAGGCCCGTGAGCCACAACTACTGAGCCTGCGCGTCTGGAGCCTGTGCTCCGCAACAAGAGAGGCCGCGACAGTGAGACGCCCGCGCACCGCGATGAAGAGTGGCCCCCGCTCGCCGCAACTAGAGAAAGCCTGCGCACAGAAATGAAGACCCAACACAGCCAAAAATAAATGAATAAATTAATTAATTAATTAAAAAAATGATGTCTAATGTCAAATCGAATCAGAAGGAGATATACAAGGAAATTCTAAGGAAATGCCACTGGTAGATCTTTTCCCCTAACTACCTCTGCATTTCCTTTTTACCCCAGCACTACCCCTGATTTTCTGTCCTTCTCCCCAACATTGATCGAGACAGGAAGAAAAAGGCAAAATTCTAAATCTGTTAGAATGAGCTACGCATGCAAGTAAAGAAGAACTCCAACTAACAGCAGCATGAAGAAGATAGAAGATTATCTCCTCACAGTCAAGAAGCCTGGACACATAATGTCCACAGCTAGAAGAATGCCTCTTGGTTCAGGGAACTCCATTCCTTCTAAGCCCACTTGAGTTCCATTCCCAAGTTTACTTTAGGGTCCAAGAGAGCTGCCAGGGCACCAGCTATAAGGTTCATGCTCCAGCCAGAAGGAGGAAAAGGAAAGGAAGATGTTACCTTACTTTTCCGGGAAGGTTTGCAGGGCAAGTCTACCTTCATCTTATTGTCCTGAGCTTGGGCATAGCCACAGTTCACAGTTGAGAGACTGGGACATGGACTCTTTCTTCTGGGTGGCCACAGCGAGAGCAAGAATCGGATCTCCCCTCATGGAGGCAGACGGGCAGAGTGGATATTAGAGACTGTGGCCAAAAAGAGAGACTGGAGGAATGGAATCCTAGAATGATAAAAGATGACGGAAATTTGCTGTTGCTTCAAGTGCTTTTTGGAAACAGAGAAGGTGATAATAAAAAAGGATGGTGATGGACCTTGACCCTTAAAAGAATGAGCCTATCTGAGCCAGCTCATGTACTGGAAAATAATTCCCGTGCATGGGAAAGAAAGGCAGTACTCTGATGTCTGGCCTTTGTGTTTCAATCCACAGCTGACCATAAACCCTCTTGTGATGTTTATGATGGGCATGAGTCAGAATCCTGACGGATCAGCCAACACCCTTCCTCCAATGACACTCCAAAGCATACTTCCCCGAGTGTGGTCCACCTCCGCGTGACCTTGCACCCAGCTTGCTCACGTCAGCCCCTGCTTAAGCTGCGGTCACAGCTTAATTATTAATCACATCACTTTTGCTCTCCAGAGTGTGCTGGTGTGAGCAGTGACCACCAGAAGTGCCTGGGAGTCTTAGAGGAAATGAAGATTTCCGGGTTCCAGCTCAGATCCAGCCATCAGAACCTCTGGGTGCACGATCTGGAATGTTGTATTTTAAACAAACAGGCAATAAAGTTTGAGAACCAATGTTCTACTGCCACATCGGCAGTAGACAGATATGGCCATAGCCCAGACACGTATCTTACGATGACAAGTGAAGTCCAGAGACAGAACTGACATTTCCTGCCTTTTATTCTAGTGTTTTCTCCTTACAGCTACATTGCTGGAAAGGTTTAGGCTTGAGCCCCGGTTCGTTGCCATCAGGTGCCCTCAGGTGGAGCTGGAGGTGTCCACGCCACAGCGACCTCAGGGGGTCATAACAAAAGTCAAATGAGGCACCAGCCGCCCACGTATGTACTTTGCTAAGACGCTATCCAGGTGAGGGCTCATTTTCCATGATTCTTATTTCGGTGTTTTTGAGTGTGGCTGTGCTTTCTCATATCTAAATTTTCTTTAATGATCTGCTTTGTGACAAGGAAGTAACCGAGGCGTCCTGGCAGGTGTTTGGTGGTGCTGCGTTTGGTTGAACGTGCAATTCTCTGATGAGGAAGAGGTTGAGCACCTGGCCCAGGTAGAGGCCTGTGACTCCAGGTGAACGACAGGCCGAGAGGTTGCGAGGCCGAGAAGCCAGTCCACCAACACCTGCCCTTCCCGGCCTCATTCCTGGGTTGGATGTTCCCTCTAATTATCTGTGACCCGGCACCACCCACATTCCTGGAGAAAGCCCATCCCAACACGTGTCCCACATCTCTGGGGCCCAAGCAGGGCTGTTGTTTTGTAAACTTGGTTTGGGGCTCTGCCCGCAGGTCAGAAACCTGCCCTCCTTGCCTGCCACATGAGCCTTGCTGACATCTTGTATTTTCTGGGTCATTGGTGAGAGCATAAATATCATTGGCGATTAAGTCACTGAATGTCAATAGCAGTGACATTCCCGAGAGATTTTAGCAGCTTTTTTTTTTTTTTTTCCATTTGGTAAAATGTTAGGGAAGTGTTTGCTTAACAGGCTAAAACATTCTAGTAGGAAAAAATTGTGTTTGATTGCTGCAAAGTCCTTCTTGCCAGAATATCCCAGACAAGTCTTCTGGGATACACATCTGGAATTATTTTTATTACACTGGACCAATTTCAGAATTTGTGATAATTCAGATACCAACTGGTCTGAAGTTGACTTTACCACTTTCAATAGTATAAGATTTGCCCGCAAATATCTAAGTTATTCAGCAATGTGTTTTCAAGCCCTTTAAAAGCAATTTTTAAATGTCTGACCTGAAATGTTAGTTGATTAAAGGCCAAAGGGCCTTGGATAAGGCATGACAAAGCATGAGAATTGCATCTGGAAGCTGCCTCTTGTCGGCCCTCAGTCCCTTGATCCCTCGAAGCTGTTTAGTCACCTGTCAGATGGGAGGGCAGTTGCTTCAAAGGCGCTGTCAGGACCGAACGGCATAAAGGCTCTGTCATAAATGTTTCAAGGTACTGCCTCTGCCTCAGCTCCACCATCCAGAACTCTGTTTGTCTGCTTCGGGGAAACATGCAAGGGCATTACTAATTTCTGCCATCAGGAATATTAATGGTGATATTGTACTGAGTTGATATAAAACCAGCAAGAAACGAATAGATGGCCAAGGATAGGAATGAACGCGGAACAACCAAGCGTTAGGCGTGAAAGCAGGACAGACCCACCGAGTACGGCCTCCTGTCCCCGCCGACCCTCTGCGCCTCAGTAACACAGTGCTGGCAGGAGCGAGGGGACTCTATGAGTTTTCCTTTGCTGCCTTAACAAATTATCATAAATTCAACGGCTTCAAACAGCACCAATGAATTACCTTATAGTTCTGTGGTTCAGAAGTCCCGTGCAGCCCTCGCTGGGCTAAAAGCAAGGCGTTGGAGAGCTGGCTCCTTGTAGAAACTTCAGTGGAGCATCTGTCTCCCGGCCTTTTCCAACTTCCAGGGGCTGCCGCCCACGTTCCTTGGCTCGTGGTCCCGTCCATCTACAAAGCAGCTGCAGCATCTCCTGCCCCGCTCCTACGGCCGCATCTTCCTCCGACTTTGCTTCTGTCTCCCTCTGCGCCTCTTAAGGGCCCTGGCGAGTCTCCCTGCTTAAGACTATCTGATTGGCAACCCGAATTCCATCTGCATCATTAATTTCCTTTCCCCACGTAACCTCAGATATTCACAGGTTCCGGGAATCAGGACGTGGACGACTTTGGGGGCCATTTTTCTGCCAGCCACAGGGAGCAAACTCATGTGATGCCGTTTGGGTTTCTGCTGGTTAAGACAGAAAGAGCACGTAGCTTTGCCAAAGCAACCACAGTGGCCAGCCAGGAACGCCGGTGTCTGTCCTTCACTGTGACGCCCTGGTCAAGCATTTAATTCCTTGCTCTGGAGGTGTCCCCAGTGACTCGCCTCTTGTTGAATCTCAGAGAATACTGTGCTTTGCACAGGATGAGGACGGTTCATCTTTGCTCAGGCCCTCGTCTAAGCCGATGACCCCAGTCTCGATGATGGAGACCCAGGGCCAGGCTGTTGTTCCTCCAGAAGACTGACTCTAGGGGCAAAAATGCACGCGGACCGAGTGGCATCCAGACCACGGTCTGGGGCACCCCGTCAAGTCTTCAGCAGTGCCCCGTGGTGTGTGCACTGGGCCCTAGAGTCGGAATCCCCAGGGGTGCTTGGTCAACAGGCAGAGCCCTGCTCCCTGCCCCAGCCCTGCAGAGTCAGGGTTTCTGCTCGCAGGGGCTGGGAAGCGGCAGTATTCTACCACGTTGCACGATGGGATTAGAGCCGTCAGCGCGTGGGCGGAACCCGGCAAGTGAGCAAGGCGCACAGCGTTGCTGAACAGGAACGGAGGAAGCTGCGGAGGCCGGGCTGGGCTGTGTCCTTCAAAGAGCGCATCCGGATGTGCTGTGGTCTCCACTTCTGCTGGCGTAGCGTGGATCAGGGTGAGGGTGACACCTCACAAATTCCTGAACCCTGGACTGAGGTCAATCTGGAGCCAATTTAAGAAACAAGGGTGTGTGGTGTTCCGTGGTGTGTTGCAAAGAAAGGACCCTCTGGGTGGTTATATCATGAGGGTCTGGGGCGAAATTAGCCGTTCTTGGAGTCATGAAGGGACTGACCACATTCAAGAAGTCCCTCCTTCTACCTAAGTATTTTTGTGGAGTCTATGTGTTTCTTTCTTTTGTTTGTAGAGACAATTTTTTCTAATCTTTTTCACCTTAAGATTCATGGGCATTTCCCATGTCAATCGAAACCCGTCCTGAACATAATTTGTAAGGACTGCAGAGTGTGCTATTGTATGAACGTGTCGTCAGTGACCTAAACACACCTTCTGTTGGGTCTTTAGGTGAATGACGTATTCTTCTCGACCAAGGCTTTGGTCACCGCACATGGGCATGATGGTCGGTGGTGGATTACACTGAGTTATCTAACACGGAATACATGCCCTTTTGTCTATGAGAAAGTGTTCTAGACTGATGTTGTTTAAGGTCATGTCACGTAGAATTGCCCAAGTAACCAGAATTGAGCCGTTTTTAGGACGATCAATGACGTTGACCCCTCAAAGGACGCCCCTGTGGCTACACCGTCAGACAGCTCGTTGGCCGGACAACCCCCCGTGGCCGATCACCCCGCGGTTTGCCGTGGGGCGGGATTGGTGAATGAGAGGCCCACGGAGAACATCACTCCTTGGGAGGTGGCATCCAGATCTAAGAGCTGCAAGGGGCAGCGGTGAGACAGAAGGCCAATATTTTAGGCTTTTCTCTGCTTTTCCGTCAGGCTGGGATCAGAGCCTCAGGGCCACCTGGTGCCTTGAGGTTTGGCCCAGCTTCACCTCCCCAGGGAGATCAGTGTTTGATCTCACTTGAGTGTGTGATGCTCACTGTTCTTTTATTATTATTATTTAAATTTTAAAAATTCAAATTGAGATATAATTGACATATAACACGGTATTCGTTTCAGGTGTACGACAAGATGATTTGATGTTTGTATACATTGTGAAAGGGTCACCGTGAGAAGTTTAGTTAACATGCATGGCCTCACATAGATACACATTTTATTTTTCTTGTTATGAGTCCTTTAAGACCTCCCCTCTTACTTGGTAGCTTTCAGATACGCAGCCAGTGTGTGAACTGTAGTCACTGAGCTGTACACACCTCTCGGGACCTATGTATCTTAGAGCTGGAAGTTCGTACCTTTGACAACCCCACTGCCGTGTCCCCACTGCCTCAGTGGCCGGCGTGGCCTGGCGGTGGGCCGTCCCAGAGGCTCCTGGGGCCAGGTGTGCGAGGGTCGCCACCCTCACTCTCTCCCGAGTGCCCAGCCTTCCCAGGGTCTTGTCCCCCACGTCCGCCACCCAGGGTGCCCGGTGGTGCCCACCGTGACCGTGACCGTGACCTCATCCTGACTCCACCTGCCTGCGCTCGGAACTGGCCCCCTTCACCCCACGCGGACAATTTCCGCAGTTGTACCTTTCAACCTGAACTGGTACCTTTGATTAAAAGGAACCGACACTCTCCCCAAGAGCTTGGGTAGAGCAGCTCTGTCATGAGGAAAGCATCTCTAGGGACCTGGGCAGGAGGTACTGCCTTGCACCGGGGCCTGGGAAGACCCAGAAGTCAGAGCAATCTCCCCCCTTCCCCCAATATCTACGCACCTCCCCTTCTTGTCTCTCTCTGTCTCTGCCGTCCTCTGTGTGTCTGACTACTTTTGTGCTCTGCACACCTGCTCCCTCTGGTCATCTGCCCCCTGCCCCCTGGTGGCTTCCCAGGATGAGGTCCCCAGAGCTGAACCTGGCCCCCCTCGGATGGTCCCCAGGTGATGCCCGGCCCACCCAGGTGTCCACCCTGGGCCAATCAGCGTCCCAGCCGGCACCACTCCCAGCGCCCACTAAGCAGAGGGCGAATATGACCTTCCATCACCCTTGAGGAGGGTCAGAGCCCCTCCCTGCAGAGCATTCAGTGAGGAAGGAAGGACCCTGCTTCTGAGCCCCTGCACCTTCCTCTTCTTCCGTTGGCCTAGCGGCTCATGGGGGCTTAGCAGCTCGAGTATTAAAAGGCGTGGATGGAGCATTGAATCCATTCACGTTTAAGGTAATTATCGATATGTATGTTCCTATGACCATTGTCTTAATTGTTTGGGGTTTGTTTTTGTAGGTCCTTTTCTTCTCTTGTGTTTCCTGCCTAGAGAAGTTCCTTTAGCATTTGTTGTAGAGCTGGTTTGGTGGTGCTGAATTCTCTTAGCTTTTGCTTGTCTGTAAAGCTTTTGATTTTTCCATCGAATCTGAATGAGATCTTGCTGGGTAGAGTAATCTTGGTTGTGGGTTCTTCCCTTTCATCACTTTAAGTATATCATGCCTCTCCCTTCTGGCTTGTAGAGTTTCTGCTGAGAAATCAGCTGTTAACCTTATGGGGATTCCCTTGTATGTTATTTGTCGTTTTTCCCTTGCTGCTTTCAATAGTTTTTCTTTGTCTTTATATGTGGAACCTAGAAAAATGGTACAGATGAACTGGTTTGCAGGGCAGAAGTAGAGACACAGATGTAGAGAACAAACGTATGGACACCAAGGGGGGAAAGCGGCCGGGGAGGGGGTGGTGGTGGTGGGATGAACGGGGAGATTGGAATTGACATGTATACACTAATATGTATAAAATGGATAACTAATAAGAACCTGCTGTATAAAAAAATAAATAAAATAAAATTCAAAAATTCAAAAAAAAAAAAAAAAGGCGTGGAGACGGGCCCTGGCCCCGCTCGCTCACCAGCCGTTGCGCGTGCAGCACAGCGCCCGTTCCCGCCCGTGCGGTGAGGGGCCGGGGCCTCGGGGCGCGGGCCCCCCCGCTCCTCCGCGGAGTTTCCGTCCGCGGGGAGCATGTGAGATGCCCAGGCACTGTGTGTGCCTCCCCGTCCCCGCCCCTCATGGAGGTTCTGTCCACATTGACTAGTCCTGGTTCCGAAACTCTTTATAAGAAAAGCATGACTTTATATATATATATATATATCCACAACAAAATACAGGGTGGGCCTCCAGGGCCCCTCTGCTGGTGCCTTCGGTTTATTGCTGCAGAAAAGCAGAAAGTAGCATCTCTCACTGGGTTCAGACAGAAGACCAGGTGTGTTCCAAGCTTTCAAGGGTTCATTCCTCCACAGGTAGCATGTGCCCGGGGGGCCTGGGAAAGGCACGCGGGAAGCTCAAGGGCGGGGGGTTGGAGGGTCGTCCGCCTTCCCTCCCAGCCAGCCCTCCCCTCCCCAGAGACGCGTCTGCTCCCGCTTTCCGGAACATTCTTCCAGAGGTGGAATGAGGCCCTCCTGACGTTTCTCCGGTGATGTTTATTCATGGCCATGCTTGATTCCTCCTGGGCTCATTTCTGCAAACCCTTGCAGGGTTGTTAAAGAACACCTAAAAGGCTGCAGCCCTGAGCTTTGATCTGACTGCTTAATTGCCTTTACTAATCACGCCCACGTCAGGCGGATAAAAATAGCCTCCAGGGTCGGGGGTGAGCGAGTCCCCCTGATGTGGGGTTGGGGGCAGCAGGGCTGAGGTCTCTGGGACTCCTAGTGGCGGCCTGAAATCACGGCTCTGATTAAGTAAGCCAACCGTAACCACTAGAGCTGTGCAAACATCCTGACCCCAGGTTTTGGAGTATTTACTTATGGGGAAGCAGAACCAAATGGGGAGGCCCTTCCTGGAAAAGATTCCAAATTGTTTTTCCTACGTGCTCTGTTCACAAGCAAAGTGAGAAGGCTCGCTGTCTCCTCCCCTGGCCTCTCCTGTCTCTGTCTCTGTCTCCCTCCCTCCCTCTCCCCCTCCCGCCTCCCCTCTCTCAGTGTTTTCTCTTAAAGCAAAACTTCTGAATTAAAGGCTTCTGCTTTTGAGTATTGGCTAGCACTTCTTCCCATTTGACGGGGGTATTCATCCCAGCCTCTTAACCTGAGCAGCTGCTTCTGCCTGTTCCACTAATCAGCTAACCCAGAAAGTAAGCCAGTCATTTGTACAAAGGACACTCGAGAGGGAGAAGATGCTGGACAAAGCAATGGACTCACGTGCCAGGAGACCTGCGGCTTGTCTATTTCCCGAGGAGGCGAGGCAGTGCTTAGCCCACGAGGAAAATCATCTTGACTGAACCGCGCTTTTAAATAAGGTGAGAATTTCACAGTATTTCAAGTCTCAAGTGACTCAGAATGTGACTGTATTTGGAGATGGACCTTTAAAGAGGTGATGAAGGTAAATGAGGTCATGGGTGGGCCCTGATCCAATCTGACCAGTGTCCTTATAAGAAGAGGAGATCAGGACACAGACACGCACAGAGAGACGGCCACGTGAGGTCACAGGGAGAAGACGGCGTCTACACAGCAAGGAGAGAGGCCTTGGAAGAAATCAGCGTTGCTGACACCTTGGTCTTGGACTTCTAACCTCTAGAGATGTGAGAAAGTACCTTTCTGGGAATAAGCTACCCAGGCACGGTGTGTTACGCGGCCCTAGGGAACTAACACACACACACACACACACCCACACACACACACACACACACACACACACACCCACCCACCCACCCCCCCACACACACACACCCCCCCACACACACACACACACACACACACAAGCATTTTTAAGCCATGGGAAGTAGTAGCATCTGTGAATGGAAACCACTGGGCCAGGACATCAAAAACTATTCTTCTTCTTTTTTTCCTTTAATTTATTTTTGGCTGTGTTGGGTCTTCGTTGCTGCACGCGGGCTTTCTCTAGTTGCGGCGAGCACTTCTCATTGTGGTGGCTTCTCTTGTTGCAGAGCACGGGCTCTAGGCACACGGGCTCAGTAGTTGTGGCTCGTGGGCTCTAGAGCGCAGGCTCAGTAGTTGTGGCGCACGGGCTTAGTTGCTCCGCGGTATGTGGGATCTTCCTGGACCAGGGCTCGAACCCATGTCCCCTGCACTGGCAGGCGGATTCCTAACCACTGTGCCACCAGGGAAGTCCTTCAGAAACTTCTTAAAATGCAAATGTAGCTCAGGGAGGCTGTGGGCCAGTGAGTGTCAGCAACAAATAGTTTGGCATTTTTGTCATGTGAGGTGGCACAGCCTATAGCGTGAGCCTGGACTCTGTAGCCAGCCTGCCTGGATTGGACCCTCACTCTGTCCCTTCCTGGCTGTGTGCCCACCAGCAAGTGTCTTAACCTCTCTGTGCTTCCTCTCGAAAAGGGGATATAATAATAATGCTCACCTCTTGGCATCATGAGGATCAAGTGTGTTAACATTTGCAAAGGGCTTAGAAGAGCGCTTGTTCTCACCCTCACCTGAGAGGCCCAGGTGACAAGGAACACAGGACACTGGTTTGCTGGAGGGGGCACAGAGCAATGATCTCGAGCACGGTACTCAAGCGCTCAGCCTTGGAACCTCTTCACACTCGCAGAAGTGACCGAGGGGCCCCAGAGATCCTCTGTTTACGTGAGCAGTATCCAGTGATATTTACCATATGAGAAATTACCAATTAGAAACTTACCATATTAGAAAATAAAACGGAGAATATTTGAAAACATTTCTCAATCATTAAAAAATAACAACGATAAAGACTTTATATTTTAGCATAAATATTTTACGACAAACAGCAATAGTTACATTTTTGCAACTCTCTTTACTGTCTGGCTTAGTAGAAGACGCTGGATTTTCCTGTCTGCGTCTTCAGTCCGTCCGTCGTGATGTATTGTTCTGGCTGGAGAAGGAGCAGAAGATCTTGAGGCACAGAGACATGTAGCTGGGCAGGGAAGGACCGTGGGTGTCCTGGAGGGTCTCGGGCCGGGTTTCCAAGGTGCTCGGCCGAGCCCGGGGCATGGGGGGCAAAGGCAGCGTGCTGACAGGTGGGCTTCCTGTCCTTCAACCAGAACAGCCCCGTTTCCATCAGGCTCACCCCTCGGGCTTCTCAGTCGTCTGATCTAGGGCGCGGGACAGGTTCTGGGAGGTTCAGGCGGGGGAGGTTCCACCAGGGGGGCCACAGAGGGAGCTGCTGGGGCCCTGGGAGCTGCGGCGCGAGAGGCCTCCAGGTGTGCCCAGGTGGGGAAGGCAGGGCGCCGTGTCTGCAGAGGCGCCTCCACACCCGACGCTGGGAAACACCTCTGGCAGCTGCGCGGAGGCCCGTGGGGGCAAAGGCGCTGGCTGCTGGCTCACCCAGGGGGCAGCAGGCCCCAGGGACACGGCACGCCTGCTCCCCCGGTGCCTCTGAGCCCCCATGCCCCAGCGCACCGTCCCCGCGGAGCTGGCCCCATACCCAGGCTCTCAGCTGTCCAGAGCGAAAAGGGATTCGGTCCAGGTGACCTGTCTCCAAACCTGGGCTCCCACCTTGCGACCCGCCCCCCTTAACCAGGTCCCTTGAGTGCCCACAGCAGCAGTGACAGCTTGCTTAGGCCCCGCCGATGGTGCAAACGGGGCCCTGGGCTGTGCTGGCCTTTCATGCAGCTTCGAAGCCTGGGTGCTCGTGTCCATCGCGGAGGCCGAGACACACTGGGCCACGCTCGCTGTGGACGCCAGCCCCCTGGACGCAGTCTGGCATCCCAGAGCCCCAGGCTCACGCTGACCGGTCCTTTCAGTGGCCAGGAGATGTCACTCTCACATCTTTTGCAGAGCCAGGGTCAGAAGGCCATGGAAGCTGAGAGCTTCAGACAAGTGAGTGCGGCGGGAAGCCAGGCTCTCCAGAGAAACAGACCCAGTAGGAGAGAGAAATACATATATCTCTGCATTGTAAGGAATTGGCTCACGTGATTGTGGAAGCTGACAAGTCCTCCAGTTGGCCGTCCTGCTAGTGGGAGACCCAGAACAGCCGATGGTGTGAGATGCAGTCCGAGTGCAGAAGAAATCCCACGTCCCAGCTCGAACACAGGCAGAGAGGGTGGTTCTCCGGCGCCCTTTCGTTCTATCCAGGCCTCCAGCAGATTGGATGAGGCCCGCGCACACAGGGAGGGCAATCTGCTGGACTCAGTCTACAGATTCAAATGTTAATCTCGTCCAGGAGCACCTTCACTGACACACCCAGAGTAATGTCCAAATGTCTGGGCGCGTGTGGCCCAGCCAAGTTGCCATGTAAAGTTAACCGTCACCCCCGTGGAAGCTGCCCAGGTCTCAGGGTGAGCGGAGGGTCCGGGACCAGCCCACCCTCCAGCCTCCTACCCCACCAGGCTGTCCTCGGTGCCTCTGAGCAGGATGGACGGGACCGCCCTGGCTGAGGGCTCCTTCCGGCTGAGGGGCAAGGCAGGGACCGTCCCCCGCTCTCCAGTGGGCCCGCCTGTGGGAACCAGAATCCTCATGTCCCTGGTCCCAGTTTTAAGGCCATCTGCTTGTTTTTGTAACTTTCCCCAGAAATTTGCTTCCAAGCAGCCCCAGTGAAATCAGTGGAAACAATTTTTTAGTCCATCCAACTGTAAAACCGTGTTTTATTTTCCAGTCTTTGCCACTCACAAACCTTGGGCAACGGCCTACCGGATCCTTCTCACTGCAGCGAGGAGCCATCACAGGCAGGTGAAGGGACCTCTCAGCCACCAGGGAATGGGGCCCAGAGACGTGAAGCCGGGAAGACTCAGTCCAAGCTGGCAGCCTTGATCCTTCCGTCCAACCAGCCCCTTCTCTCCCCCAGCTGCTGGATGAAAGGTCGGGACTAGAATAAACTCTAAGCAGATATCAGCATCAATTGAGATAAACATCAAGCTTTATTGACCTAAGAGGTAAATATTGATGGAGCTTAAATACCAAATCAATATTTACCTCTAGGGACAATATAGCCTGAAACTGCAGTTGGGATACGTGTGCTTAAACACATCCACGAATTCCCCACGTCTTCATCAGGAGCGCCGGCCATTCCAGCAACGCACGAAGACCCCAAGATACTCCATTTCGGGAGGCACCAAACCCGAGTGCTGGCCGGAGTTCTCAGTCAAAAGGGAGCGTTGGCACCAACCACGGGGTCTGGAGCTGAAGCTGCGTGGCCCACACAGAGCAAACCAGGAAACTGACTGTCACGTTTTTGCTGAGATTCACCTGAGAGGAGATAAGATTCCAGCCAGAAATGTACCTGGTACACACCTGCCAGTCTGGTCTTGTCACCAGCACCTGCGTGGCGTGTTCAGCGAGGGGCATCTCCGCTCTCCAGGCTTCTCAACCCCAGGGAACAGCCTCTGCTGGGATAAGAGCGGTGTTGACTGTTTGCTTAGAAACAGTAGCCGCAGCAGGTGTAAAGGATTAAGAAAAGATTATCGGGGAAAAGAAGCCAAGAGTTCAAGTTGGGCAGTTGTACCCATTAATTCCCCACCCTGCCGTGATGTTGACATTGTTCCGTATGGAAGGGGTGGGCCCGCACCCTGGTCTGCGGGGCCTCTCCACCTCCCTGCGCGGCTCCCCCTGCTGACCAGCCCAGCCTCTCCAGGCTTCTACCTCCCCTCCATCCTTTAGTTTAAAAAGCTTGTGTAATAAGTGAATAAGTCCCACTGTACAAAAATTCATGAAGTACAAACAGACGTAGGAAAAAATAAAAGTCTTCTTCCACACCTCCTGTCTGCTCTCCTCCGGGAAGTGGCCACCATGAACGACGGCCAGTTTTCCCACCAGACATTTCATGCTGTGAAGATACCTACATGTATCATTACAGCTAAACAAATTACTATTATATAAATGGCTATAGACCTTATGTAACAGGATGAGGTGGAGAGCTTTCAGATTAATAAAATAGAGCAATCTATTCAGTCTTGCCATTGCTGCAGAGTATTCCGTGGCAGCACTTCTCAAACTTTTGGTCTCAGGAGCCTGGCACACTCTTCAAAGTCATTGAGGACTCCCAAGAGATATTGTTGTCATGGATTACGTCTGTTGACATTTATCATAATAGAAGCTAAAACTGAGAAACTAAAATACATTCATTCATTGAAAAATAAAAACAGACCCGTCACACGTTAACATAAAGAACACATTGGTATGAAAAAGAGTTATATTCCAAAACAAAGTCAGCGAGATGAGCGGCATTGTTTTATATCGTCGCAAATTGCCTTAATGTCTGCCTTCTCCTGTCTGTTCTGTCTTCCATCTGCTGGGACATCACACGTCATGTAGCCTCTGGAAAGCTCCACCGGACACTCAAGTAAATGGAAAGAACAAGAGGATGGAAAGGACAAAGAACATCTTCGCCTCATGAAAATAGCTTTGACCTCACGGGCCCAGAGGAGGCCTTGAAGCCCCAGGGGCCCAGCCACTGTGTGGCAGCTTCCTTCTACAGTAGGGATGTCACAGGTGTTGAGTGACAGTTCTTCTACGTATTGGTATAAATTCTGCATCACTTGCAACATCTTGGCTCTTGAGGAACCTACTGAGCTGTATTTTTGAGCTCCAACTATGTCCCTGGCACCGGGGCCCGGGAAGGAGTGCTGTGTCCACCCAGAGCTTCCCTCTTGGGACGGGGCGGGGGCTCCGTCCCAAGAGGGAAGCTCTTACGTAGGTTCGTAAGTGAACCTACGGCGTGACTTTAGGCGGTGATAAAGCTGGCAGAGGCGAACCCAAGACGACAGGAGAAAGATTCTAAATTCAGTGTTGGAGAGGGGCTGTCTGCCGGCCGTGCTGGTGGCTCAGTTGTGGGAAGAGCCTGCGGGCAGGAATGAGCCAGTCTGCGTGAGAACCACGAAGAAGGCAGCGTGGCGGGAGCTGAGGGGGACGTGCATCTGAAGAGGTGACCGTGGAACAACGTCTGGATTTATTCCAGGCGGGATAGAAGCTGTCTTAGCTCAGGCCGCATAACAAAATACCCCAGACTGGGCGGTTTGAACAACAGAAATGTATCTTCTCACAGTTCTGGAGACTGGAGGTCCAAGGTCAAGGTTCTGGCTGATTCAGTTTCTGGTGAGGAGGTAGTCACCTCCTCACAACTTTCAGTCTGGAGCTTCCAAAAGGTGGTTCTGGAGCCCCTGCTTTAGAATAATGCGCGGCGCTGGTTAAAAATGCAGACCCCTGGACCACATCTCACGTCTGCAGCCTGTATTTTATTGGCCTGACAGGGAGATGGAACCCCCGGCGGCAGAGAAGATCTGAGCAGGGGAAGTTATGCCCAGATGTCTAGAGCTGTTTCCTCCTGTTTCATGTTCATGTCCTTTGGGATGATGTAGAGCTGTGCCCCAGGGGAACCTGAGGCTCATACCTGAATATGAGTCTGGACTCGTGGGTGACCGTGGAGACCACCTAACTCCAGGCCAGCGCCCGCCAGGAAGAAAGGAAACCACCCAGGGCGGTACAGATGGAGCGGATCAGCTATTGACCGAGCTCTGGGTAATCACCCCTGAGAGGCGGAGAAGGGCCTGAATGCAGCCCTCGGGGACGAAGCCCACGGAGACGCCTGCTCTCTCTCCAGAGACCTAGGTCTCCCCAGGCTGCAGGGAGAGCCCAGGGCCCTGGCGGTGCTCGTCTCAGAGCAGGTTTCAGCGTCCTCAGCCCTCACAGCAGTCCTGTTGGGTTGGTGTTATCATCTCGCACTTTGTGGATGAGAAAACTGTCACTTACGGCTATTTCTTTGAAAGTTCGTTCCTCAGTCGGGGTGCCACCTGAGCCTGAGAACACGAGTGTGTGGGGCTGGGAGGCGTGGGCACGTCCCGTCCTCAGCACTGTTGAAAGTTTGCAGCAGGTGGTTCCGCCGTGGGCCCCCTGTGCACGGCTGGATGGTAACAGCTTCCGTGTCCTCTCCCTGCTGCGTGTCAGTAGCAGACTGCCCTCCAGTTGTCACAACAGAAACTGTCCCCAGGATTGTGGAATGTCCCCTGGTCGAGAGCCACTGGCTTGTGGAAGTCTCCTCCCGGTGCAGGAGCCAGGGATAAGCATCAGGAAGCCCCCCTGTAACTCCCCCGGCCCTACACTGCCCTGCCTGGAGGTGGGGCCTTTCCCAGCTCAGGGAGGCAACAGGCCCACCAGGTGAGGCGCTGAGGCCAAAGCCATTCCGCGTGATAGCTTTTGCTGGAAGGGAAGGAGAAAGCTCAAGGGCTCCCCAGGCCTGAGCTGGGGAAGGACCTGGGGATGGTGGCAGGCTTTGGGAAGAGAAGTGACTTCAGCTCCTTGTCCAGAGCCCGTTTCCCTGCTATTGGCAGAACCGGAACTCAGCCAGGTCCCTAGACTCACAGGAGGAGATAAGCCTGCCTAACTGGCAGTGCTGGGCAACTTTGTGTGACACCACACCAGGGAACCGTTATCGGGTTCAGCCTGGAAAGACAAGCTGGAGATAGTGGTTTTGGGAAAAAGTACGGACAAAAGAACCACCACCCAGCCAACAGCAGTCTGTGGGTCCTTGTATGAGCAAAGGGCCTCCACTTCCTCATCTATAAAATGGGTGGGTTGACATATGACAGCCTCTCTGTGTCGGTTCCGTCCTTCCTGAGGTCTCCCCCGGGGAGGGATGTCGTCCTGGAGCCATGGGCAGGCTGTTTTGTCGCCTGAGCACGAGGGGAGCCCTGAGTTAGAATCTGTGGTCAACGCTGAAAGGAGCTGAAGGGGCGTGAAGGGCTGTCAGTCCAGCTGGCACCCTACCAGTCTCATCAGGTGGCCGGCCACAAAGATCAAAGGGCATTCATGTATTTAATTTTTTCTAGACCACAGTTTTCTCTGCTCTAGCTCAATCAACTAAGTGAAAACGGACTAAGAATATTAGATATCGTGTCCTCCTTTTTGGCCTCCTTCTTGCAAACCGCTTTCCTGCATGAGAAAGAAGCAGGCTGTGTATTTGGAACCATGAAAGATGAGTCAGTGTCTGCCTCCTGATGCTGTAAACACTCTCAGGTTAAAGTGGTCCAGGTCGCAGACAGTGGGAAATGCCGCGCTGATTTCACTAAGAGGCCGGGCCGATGCCAGATCAAAATGGTCTGCACCGGCTCCTACACCCAACCCATCGGCACCATTAGGACAGGAGACTAGCATCACAGCATCACGGCGCCAGCAGGGGGCTGGGGTTTCAGCTCCACCCAGAGCTGGAGCTGGAGACCAACGTGAGTCCAAGACCTCTCAGGGCCACAGTGTCTCACTTGTAAATGGCGGTAAACGTAACAATAATGATGCCCACGTCTACTATCATAGGGTTATTGTGAGAGTCTGTGCAATAGTGTGTGGGAAGCACTTAGCACACTGCCTGGGGGTTACATCCTCTTTGTCATTTCTTCGTTTGTATTTTTAAATCTTCTCCCTTTTTCTTTGATTAGGAATTAACCAGCTTTTTAATGTACTCATAAATTCAGCTACTACACTATTTTATAACTCATTTTTTTCTGTTATCCTTATTGATCCTTCTTCGGCTTTGCTTCAGTTTTTTTCGTTTTTTTTTTTGTTTTGGCCATACGGCACGGCATGCGGGATCTTAGTTCCCCAACCAGGGATCAAACCTGTGCCCCCTGCAGTGGACGTGCGGAGTCTTAACCACTGGACCACCAGGGAAGTCCCTGCTTCAGTTTATTTTATCCCTCTTTTTCCAACTTTTTGAGTGAGATGATGCATATATATAATTTCTTTTTTATCAATGTAAATATTTAAGTCTATGAACATGCTTTAGTTATAGTACATAAATTTCATCTAGTATTTTCACTGTTGTTTCCCAGAAATTCTATAATTTCACTTTGTATTTCCTTGTGATTCAAAAGTTGGTTAATAGGGAATTATAAAATTTCTAGGTGAAGGCCTTTTTTGGTTTTGTGATTTTTGTCAACCTCTAGTTGTATTTCACTGTAATTAGAAACATTTTCTGCATTGTTTCTCCTCTTTGAAATTAACTGAAATTGTGGCTTATAAATTTGCCAATTTTTGTGAATAATGGTAAAAGCTGGGAGACTATGATGGACTCTTTTCCTCCTCTTAAATTCTTTAAAATGTATGTGACTGTTGAAAGCAAGATTATAGCATCTTCTGGGTTTATTAACTCTGGAGATGTGACACATCTGACAACTGAAACATAGCAGGGGAGGATAAAGGGAGCAATATGCTTGTGAGGCTTGGGCAGTTAACTTGAGATGGTAAAATATTACCTGTAAGCAGATGTGAGATGTTAGGTAAGCATACTGTAATCCCTAGAGCAACTGCTAATAGCAAAAAGATATAGCCAGAAAGACAATAGATCATTTAAAATGGAATACTAAAAAAAATTCAGATAACTCAAAGGAGGCGGGAAAAGTGGGTTACAACCAAAGGGGACAAACAAAGTCTCCTATAAACCCTGTGTTTCTGCCTATTTTCCTTGTATCTTCTGTAATTGCTGCTTTTTGAAAGTCTTACAATAATATTTGGTGTATTAATATTCACAACCGCTACATCTTTATTGTAAATCATAACGCTAAAGGGCTCGAAGTGGCTTTGCTTTACCTCATTGCATGTGTTTTGGCTGCAAAACTACCTTGTTTCACATTAAGACTGAGACCTCAGCCTTTTTGTGGGTGGGTATGCCTTTGCCTATACTTTGATTTTTTTCCGTTTCAATACCTGGGTGAGTTTTGGGTGCATCTTTTGACTAGAACCGTGGAGCTGGATTTGCTTCCCGATCGTGCAGCCAGCCTCCACAAAGGCCCCGGAGCCCCCATCTCGTGGTCTTCATCCCCTGTGGGATTTCCTCGTGCAGCGGCCAGTGTATGGAATGTGGGGAGGCCTACGGAAGTGACAAAGTCTGATTTTCTTTCCCTTATCTTTTGTCTGGACGCCTAGAGGAGTTTCCCTTTGTATTTGGGCACATATTCCATGAAGGCGCGGGCCTGGGGCACTGGGGACAGCTGCCTCTACCCGCAGCCCGTGGCGTCCAACCCCTCCTGGGGCTCCGGCCAAAGCGAGAAGGCGGTGGATTTGGAAAAAACACCTGGTTTCCAAACCCAGCTCTGCTATTACTGGAAGTCACGCGGCCTCTCTGAACCCCATGTGTAGAAATGGGTTTAACTGTACCTCTGGCCACCCCTTGTCCACTGGTTTTAGGCTTAGATCAGACAAGAAAGTGCAGGTGACATGCGGTGTAAAGCACTTGCCAGAGTCACGTGTTGGTACGTGCACACAGCCGCGTCTGCGGTCCCCACTTGACTTCCCACTACGTTGGCCGTTTCATGGGTGAGGAGTCAGGAAAGCTACCCCGGGAGCTTTGTTGAGGCAAACCTGGGGTGTTCTGCTCCCAAACACAGAACTTCGCATTTGTCCCTGCACATTTCCACCTTAGGGGCCTTTCTCTATTTTAGGTATCTCTCCAAGCTTTGTTCAATTTGACAATTTCATTAACTTTGCCACCGCATCTTTGTCCAGGTTATTGATAAAATTCTGGCCACTTCAGGGCCCAGGACGGAGTTCCGAGCAGCAGGGCCTTCAGTCTGGGTTGACAGCCATCACTTAACCTGAGCTGATTATTCCTACTTGGGTTGCAGTGATACAACCAACACAAGCGTCTGATTAAATCTGGTACCTTCTGCGCCGACCTGCCAACCCGTCTTGCTGGTTCACTCCCATTAGTGAGACGCTCACTAAGTGTGTAGCCGGAGGTTAATTAAGGTCTGATTGTAGTGTCTGCTCCCAGGGGTGTATGCGATTAACTGTGTTAATAGCAGGTAAGCACCTGCGCCCGGCTTTCTTGGCCTTGGCACTGAGGACTGGGGCTGGATGATCACAGGAGAACCCAGTAGCTCCCTGGCCTCCACCCACCAGGCGCCAGCAGCGCCCTCCCTCTTTCAGTCGGGACAAGCCAGAGTGTCCCCAGGGACACAAAACTGCCTTGCTTGGGGACCACCGGCCTGCCCAGTGCTGGCTCGGGGCAGGTGCTGTGGGTCGGCCACTGTCGCGGTGATCTCACGCGGCCTAGTACTCCTCCCCCTGGCCTTCTGAGTAGTACCGTGATGTCCCTGCTTCCACGCTGTCCACCGGGCTTCGTGACTCACCAGACACCTTGCTGCATTCAAGCTGCAGCCTCCATGGTTCTGCCTGGCCTGCTGAGCCGCTGGCCCCATGGCAGGGAAACGGGGGCAGCCCGGCTTGCTTCACCCTCACCCGGGACGGTGCGGGACGGACGCGGGAGCAAAGACAGACAGCCTGGCTCTGGAACTCCACCTTCTGGGTCATATTTGCTTCTCCAGGGAAAATAGAGACGGCCCTCCAGACCGTTTCCAGCTGAGAAAACCGGGCAGAGCATCTGGCCTCTCTGAAGGTCGGCTTGCACACCTTTAAGAACCTTGGAGGGGTCCACACCACCTTCCTCACAGGTGCCGGGGACAAATCGGGCCAGCTGGTCACTTATGAAATCGTAAAGCTGCTGTGTGGACGAGGACGCTCAACTCTGTGGCCCGGGAGTTAATTCTAAAAAGGGAGCCCAGGCTTTCTGATCACGGACAGCCTTGCTCTGCAAGGACTTAGGTTTCCTGGGGCATCCGAGGCGGGCGAGGTTCAATCAGGCCCAAACTGGGTTCAGTACGACCAAGCTCCTTGTGAGCCGAGGACACGGAGATTAACAAGAGGGGGGAGCTCCGTGCTCATTACTCTGTGGAGCGGCAAAGCCCGCCCGCCCCGGGCGCTCTGGGGTGGGGGACCCGGGGCGGATGGGAGGGAGCAAGGATGGGGGAAGGAGGATGCGGAGCATGGCCTCTTGCCTCCTTCGCCCCACAGCTCAGAGCTCGCCGCCCTGACGTCCATTAGTCTGTCGCCTTGTTCGGTTGTCGAAGATTTTCTGTGGACACAGTATCACCGCAGCATCTTTTTTGATTTCCTTCTCCGGAAATTAATACAATTTGTATATTAAAAGAAAAAACCTGAAAGAACATAATTGTACGTATTTGCTAATCTTCCCTCTAGACTTAGAGCTTGTTCCGTGCATCTGTGTCCTTCAAGGGTCCTGGGCTCTTAAAACTTGGCCCGTGGCTTCAGAGTTGAGGTCGGTCTGCTGGCTGGAAGGCCGCAGGAGGGCACGGCGCGATTGCTGGTGGGCCCGCCTGCACTCACAGAGCAACCACACGGAACCCTCTGGGAGACTCTTTACCCCCTTCCATGGGAGTGAGATCTATTTCCCACCCCCTGTGTCCAGGCTGGCCCTGTAACCTGCTCTGGGGTGGGAGGGATGCTGTGTAACTTCTTCCTTCAGTGACACGGGATCCCCTCTTGGAGACCAGCGCCTGGATGAAGTCTGGCCACCCTGAGACCACCACGCTGGGAGGGAGCGCAAGCTAGCCCCAGGGAGAGAGGGCGTGTCCAGCCAGCCCCCCAGGGTTCCAGCTCACGCAGCTGAGATCCCAGACGCTGAGTGAGCATATTAGTGTCCTGTGGCTGCCATTACATACGCCACAGACCAGGCTCCAGTGTGAAATCGAGAAGATGTGCTGCCCCATTTGCCCTGGTGCTGAGCTGAGGTCCTCGGTCATCCGGGGCTGCACCTGAACTTGACCTGCGCTTACACTCTGTGACATTACATGTTAGTTTATGGATTTTTTTAACCAGTAGAGATGCAAATGATTTCTGTTTGGTGGAGAAGATGACCCAAAGGCTGCAGTTCTATTTCCCTGCAGGACAGTGGTCACCTTTGCCTCTGACGTAGAAGAAACTTCAGCCCCACCACATGACATAAAACCCTGTTCTCTGCTGCTCATTGAACCAACTTCACCATTTTGCTGGCTCCCAGGCTGAGTTCAACAAATCTTTGGCAGGTGTTCATCCCATATTTGTATGAGAGTCTTATTTTTAACTTTTTAAGATTATACTTGGCCGTGTGGACTGGCTTAGGTTCTTAACTGAATCCAGAGAGAAAACTGATCCTTCAGGTGAGCTTGAGCTTAATGTCTGGGAATATTATGGCCACATTATCAGGGGAAGGGATAACCAGCTGACAGGGACGTGTAGATGAGGAGGGAGGAAAACGGGAAAAGCTTTTCATCCAGAAGGATAGAGACTACCAGGAGAGACAGGTAACATTTACAGGTCCACGGAGAGCAGCCGAGAGGTGAACCTAAGCTCGTCCCCAGGTTGGAGAAGCATAAACGTCTCGTGGGCGAGAAGAAATTGCTAAAGAGGGAAGAAAAAGCAAGTCTTTCTCAAGCAGCGCCGGGAGTTGGAGGACATCGGATGGATGTTGTTGCTGGACGCAGTTGTGACAGAACTGGATATGGGGGACGCAGCCCCTGACTTTAGGGAGTGTGTGATCTAGCTGGGCCCGTGGACGCAGCACCCCGAAATTAAACCGTACAAAACATGTTTCAGGAACCAGGTGAACTGTTTTGAGCCAGTAGTGCAGGCAGCTGGAGCTCAGAATTCAGAGAAGGAAGTGACAGTGGGGGCTCGGGGTCTCAGGAGGCCTTCTTTCAGGAGGAGAAATGGAGCTGGTCTCTTAGGAGCAGAATTCAGAAAGGCAGAGCAGGGTGGGGACCAGAGGACATCCCCCAGGGGGCCCTAACCCAGGGCTGATATTCCAAATACTCAAGGAAGCCTAGGGGGGGAAGCACCAGCCAACCAGAAAGAACTCACCTACAGCCTGAGGCAACCAGCGTTAGCTCTTCATTTCCTGGATGTTGGGGTGGTTTGATGGTGAATTTTATGTGTCAACTTGTCTGGGCCACAGTACCCAGATACTTGGTTAAACGCCAGTCCAGATGTTGCTGTGAAGGTCTATTTTAGATGAGATTAACATTTAAATCAATACATTCTGAGTAAAGCAGATTGCTCTCCATAGTGTGGGTGGGCCTCACCCAATCAGTTGAAGGTCTTAAAAGGAAAAAGGGTGAGGTTCCCTGAAGAAAGGGGAGTTCTGCCTCAGGCTCAAGCTGCAGCATCAGCTCTTCCCTGGACTTCAGCCTGCCAGGCTGCCCTGCAGATTTCAGACTTGCAACCCGACAATCATGTGGGCCAACTCCTTAAGCTAAATCTCTCTGTCTCTGTCTCTCTCTCACCCTCTCTCTGTATAGCCAGCTAGCTAGATATAGATATAGATAGATCGATCTATCTCTGTATCTGTATCGGTATCTATCTCTGTATCTATTTCTGTATCTATCTCTGTATCTATATCGGTATCTATCTCGGTATCTCTACATCTACCTCTGTATCTATATTGGTATCTATCTCTGTATCTATTTCTGTATCTATCTCTGTATCTATATCGGTATCTATCTCGGTATCTCTACATCTACCTCTGTATCTATATTGCTATCTATCTCTGTATCTATATCTGTATCAATATCTGTATCTATCTCTGTAACTATCTCTGTATCAATATCTGTATCTATCTCTGTATCAATATCGGTATCTATCTCTGTATCTATATCTGTATCTATCTCTGTATCTATATTGGTATCTATCTCTGTATCTATCTCGGTATCTCCATATCTACCTCTGTATCAATATATTGGTATCTATCTCTGTATCTATATCTGTATCAATATCTGTATCTATCTCTGTAACTATCTCTGTATCAATATCTGTATCTATCTCTGTATCAATATCGGTATCTATCTCTGTATCTATATCTGTATCTATCTCTGTATCTATATTGGTATCTATCTCTGTATCTATCTCGGTATCTCCATATCTACCTCTGTATCAATATATTGGTATCTATCTCTGTATCTATATCTGTATCAATATCTGTATCTATCTCTGTAACCACCTCTGTATCAATATCTGTATCTATCTCTGTATCAATATCGGTATCTATCTCTGTATCTATATCTGTATCTATCTCTGTATCTATATTGGTATCTATCTCTGTATCTATCTCGGTATCTCCATATCTACCTCTGTATCAATATATTGGTATCTATCTCTGTATCTATATCTGTATCAATATCTGTATCTATCTCTGTAACTATCTCTGTATCAATATCTGTATCTATCTCTGTATCAATATCGGTATCTATCTCTGTATCTATATCTGTATCTATCTCTGTATCTATATTGGTATCTATCTCTGTATCTATCTCGGTATCTCCATATCTACCTCTGTATCAATATATTGGTATCTATCTCTGTATCTATATCTGTATCAATATCTGTATCTATCTCTGTAACCACCTCTGTATCAATATCTGTATCTATCTCTGTATCAATATCTGTATCTCATCTGATCTCCCAGACAGGGCTCTGTCGCACAGCAGCAGGACCAGGTGCCTTCTGAGGCTGCGAGCCTGCACCCAGTGTCGTGTGTCACCCCGAGTTTTAAGTCCCCACCTGGAGATCAGGCGTTTGCTGCTGCCCACAGCCCACTCCCTTCCCTCCCTTCCCTCGCACTAGCGCAAGGTTCTTCATTCCTGGCGCGGCTCCCACGCAGGTCAGTGCATTTGCTGCTCAGTCAACGCTGGTCGAATTGATGAAAGACCCAGCCCATAACCAGAGGCCCCAGATGAATCCTTGGTTAAGCGGAGCCTTGTAAAACTGGGAAGTCTGACCCTGACCCCGTGCCCCAAGCCTGGCACATGGCTCCTCTCGACCTCGGTTTTCTCCCCCAGCACCAAGAGAAGGCCTTTCACGGTCCTGACTTCATGTGCTCCCAGCTGTGGCCCATGTCAGCAGGAAGGCGGGAGGCAACCCTGGGGTCCCGGGCAGCCCCAGGTCTGAGCTCCCACAGAAATGCACTGTGGGCTGCACGTGTAATTTAAATGTGCTTGTAGCTACGTGAAAGGGGTCACAAGAAACGAGGGAAAATGCCAGTGTCTTCTGTAATCCAGTGTAACCAAATATCCTTTCAATGTGTAGTCAGTATAAAAATGTATTAATACTAGTTCACTTATTTTTTGGTGTTAAGTCTTCACAATTGGTGTGTGTTTAACAGATAAAACACATCTCAATTCAGATAACTAAATTTCCACCCGTTAAAGGGAAATGTAGTCCTACCAGAACAATAAAGTGCGTTTAAAGCAAAAATAACTCATGCCGCCTCCATCTTTCAAGCTGACTTGATCAAAAGGAAGAATTGGGTTCGGCCTCGCTGGCCTCGGTCCAGGCCGGCTCCTGAGAGCCACCTTGTCGCGTGCGGGGTGCCACCCAGCGGCCACGCCTGGGAGTGCAGGGTCCTGCCCAGGATTCAAAACCTTCCCGAAACCAGGCTCTGAATGCGCTGCTTGAATTTCTGTGCACACTTTTGGGGGAGGGAAAGGATGTGTGGAGAAGGAGAGAGGGAAAAGCAGTGATGTGTGTGTGTTCATTCCAGTTCCCAGATCACCGTGGTGACCGCGTGAGCTGGCAGATCTGTGTCCTTAACCACCTGCTGTGGTGACTGTGACGTGCTGAGCTCCAAGCTGAACGGCAGGACTGCAGAGCTGGTGGCCGTCTCGGTCAACTCAGGCGACCAGGACAAAGTACCACGGAGCAGGGGATTCACAGCTCTGGAGCTGGAAGTCCAAGATCAAGGTGCCATCAGGGTGGGTCCAGGTGAGACCTCTCCAGCTGGCTCGCAGAGGGTGCCTTCTTGCTGTCTGCCCACACGGCCTCTTCTCTGCGTGTGTTCAGGGAGGGTGCCCTGGTGTTTCTTTTTACAAGGGTCCACCACCCCTACGACCCCATTTAACCTGAATTACCACCCTAAAGGCTTTATCTCCAAATACAGTCACACTGGGGGTTAGGGCTTCAACAGAAGAATTTTGGAGAACACAGTTCAGTCCATAACAGAGGCAGTTGCCCCATTTTTTAACAACTGAGGTTAAGACTTGCTCAAGATCACGCAGAGCCAGGCATCGGCTGAGCTGTCTGGCCTCCGAGCTCCCATTCTGCCCTGAGTGTTCTCAGCCTCTTTGCCTCTAGCCCCTGTCGACAAAAAATAAATAAAAATGAAAAGGATCAATGGTCAGTCTAAGAAAAAATGGAAAATTTTTATTTGAGCCAACCTGAGGATTATAACCCAGGAGACAGTTTCTTAGCTCTGAGGACGGCTCTGAAGAGGCGGTGCGGGGCAGGTGAGTACATGTGTGATTCTGGGGAAGGGTACATACAATCAAGCACTCATCTTGGTAGAAGGTCACTGCCATTCGTGGGGAACAGATATTTTAGTTAATGGTTCAGTGCTTTTCTAAATATGGGAAGATGAAAGAAACTGGGTTCATAACATTTTCTCCTGAAAATATCTAACCATCTGAGAGTTTTGTCAGTTTTCCAGAGCACAGAGTGCCTCATCCTTTGCGATCTTTGCCCTGAATTCCTTTCAGGGTATATTGTAGGTCAGCGGCTGCAGTGGCTAATGGCTTGATTCTTGTAGAACTGGATGGTGGGCAACATTCTTTATTTTACAACCCCTTCCCTTTTGGTCTTAATTTCAGCTAAGGTTTGGGAGGCATTTTATGACCAATTTGTCCCACGGCACTAGGAATGCTCGTTCCCAGGTCAGGCGAGGATTTCATTGATGGGCCCCTCAATGTGCGGTTACTAGGCCCTGTTAACAGTAACCACAGGCTTCTGGACCACCAGCCTGGCTAATCTGTTATGGTCCAGGAAATGATTCCCTCGTGTTGTTTCTTCCCATGTCTAGAGTTACACTGCTACAGTCATAGACCTTATGGAATTATATATTTGATCAATCGTTTCAAGCTGCCTAAACATCACTAATTTTATCTGAGGCTCAGTCATACATTTGGTAATGCAAGAAATGTAAAACAGAATACAAGTAACATAGCTAGTAACTAATAAGGTCATAAGTATTTAAGCTAAGAACTTCCATTAGGTGCGGCCCAGTATCTCCCCACGTCACCTGACCAGTCTGTTCTCTTTCAGGGAAGTGATGTATTGATATTGCACATGAAGTTCACCAAAGATGTGTGCTCGTTCAAGGCGAGTGGTGGGTCGTCGTGACCTGTTACAGGATTGAGAAAGGAATGCTGCCTTCTTAGGAGTTACACGGCTGGTGCCAGAAGAAGAAGAATGGATCTTTATGGCTGAGCAGGTATTTCTGGTTAATGCATGAGGCAGATGCACAGTGCACAGTAGAGGGGAAGGAGGAGGCCCAAGCAGGCAGAGAAAAATTTTGCATTAAAATTTTCTTGTCTTAAAATAGGAATTTTTATTTCATCACCCCACCCCCCACCTCACCTCTGACACACACGCTCTCAGTAGCCTCGCTCCACATCTGTTTCTCCAGATCAGTCCCTCTCTCTCCTTTCAAACCTGGGTTTCTTCTCCTTTAGGTTAGGGAGCAAAATGTCAAATTTATCATTGACTTTTACTAGTCCTGCCTTTTACAAACCTCGTTCATGACCACAGTGTGAGATAATACAGAAAAGTGACAGTAAGTTGCTTACATGCCAGTTATAATTACTTGCCTTGAATAAAATAAATCCTAGAACAGTCTGAGCAGAACTCGTTCAAAATACAAATTTTCAGACTCCCCCCCAGAACTGCTGAGTCAGGACCCCGAGGGGGCCCAGTGATCCGGTTTGAACAAGCCCCGCCGGGGACACTGAGGCACACTCAAGTTTGCAAACTGGCTCCCTAGAGGTCAAAGCCATTCCTGCAGCTGCACTGCCCAGGGGTCTTTACCTTCAGTGGGGCCTCTCCCGCTGGTAGCTGCGCACTTAGAAACAGGTGAGGAGAGCCCTGTAGCCTCCTCTCTTGGGCTGCAGGCTGCAAAGCCAGGAGAGCGCAGAGCTGATGGGGGGCCTCCTGGGAAGCCCTTGACTCCTTGGGAAACCATCCCAGCCAGGTCAGACCTGGAGACTTGCATGTCCAGAAACAGGGTTACATCCACGCTGGGGAGGGGCTCTGTCTCTCGGACACAACTCACATTAGCCAAGCATGGGAGACCGATGTATAAAACCAAACTCCAGTGAATGTATGACATTAAAGTGAGAAACAGCGGAATACTCAAAGTCCCTATAAGAACCGGCCCACCCTAAAGGCAGACCCAAAGCATCATCGGAACGTCGTTGAGGGCAGCTGGACCCAGAACCTGGGAATTATGAGAACTGGAGGCCTAGGGGCCCCGGGCGTCTGTGCTCAGGCTGGGGGCCGCCTCTCAGCAGGCTGCGGCTGGCGAGCAGACACCCGCCTCGTTCGAGAGCGTGAGCTTCTCACTCAGAGTCACACAGCAGGGGGCAGGTCTAGGTGGGACCCCAGCTGCCTGACCCAGAGCTTGAGCTGTCAGCCACTGGGCCGTCTCTTCCCCGCCCTGAACCCTAAGCTCAGGTCAAGTTGAGCCCTGCTCTAGCACGCCTCCGTGTTGCCTTTGTGCTTCCTGTGTGTGCCTCTGCACGTGCTCCCCTTCTGTTTGTATGAGTCTTCCTATCCTGACGGCCTGGACTTCAGGCCTCAGCTGCCTGTCACCTCCTGATGAGCCTTTCCAGCCTCTGAGCTCCCTCCTCCCTATCCCCCCTCCCGTGCGGCTCCTTACTGCCTCTCCCACATGCGCTGGGCTCCCCCCAAAGCAGAGACAGGGCCTTCTTTACCTTCCAAGCCCAGGCCCCCTCCTCAGTGCCCAGTGCAAAGGACGGGGGAGGAAAACCATCCCAGACTTGCAGGAAAACAATTGCTTATGTTGTGTAATTGCTTGATTTTCGGTACCACGCAGAGTGTTTTCTAATAAGCCTGCTTGAACAATACGGGACCTTGCTGTTCATCCATGAGCTCTCATCCCACACCCCTGGAGACCGTAACTGTCATTCTGTGTATTTGATTAAAAACTACAAGCCCTAGAAATGCTGAGCGTTTACAGCCCTGTGGGGTTAGGTTAACCTGCACACACGGGTTAGTTGTTGTAATTTCGTAGCCCTGTGGAGAAGGCAACCCCAGGGCATCCTTAGACCCTGCAGGCACTTTCCCAGTCACACCCTCCTGAGCCGTCTCTCCAGGCATCCCGTTCTCGGTTGATTGTGAATCTGTTCCTTAACACTTGGACCAGCTCTCTTGCCTTCCTGCTCGTTCTCTTCTTGACAGTGTTAAACTCTTTTCTTTTTTTTTTTTTGACTCATGCTCTCAAAGTCTATTTGAGAATTCTGAATTGATAGCAGTTCCTCAATTCATATTTCTTAGATGTGTGATTGAAATGTGAATGAGTGTGTTATTTCTGGCCGGTTTGGTTCTCTTCCTCCTCCTCCAGGGAAGCCTAAAATAGTGACAAGGGCTTCTGCATCTAGAACACCGCCAGGATGAGTCACCGTCTGGTGTCCAAGGGGACGTCTCTGTGTGGCAGGAAACCACGGCAGCCAGTTTCCCTCCTGGACCACTCGGGAGAAGATGCAGCTGCTGGAAGGGAGGGGGGCTGTCGCAAGATGCCTCGAGCCCAGGCTCCTCCAGGGGACATCTGCCTCCCTCAGTCCCGCCTGACGCCCTGTTGGGGGGCGTTAGTCTGTCGTCGTGGGAGGCGGGGCTTTGAGCGCGTCAGGGCACGGGTGAGACCTCATCCCATTTTCAGATGGGCCCCTTTGCCAGACATTAGACAGTCAGGCCTCGCCTTCACCAGGGAGGCTAGTCACGCATTAGGGCCCCACCTTCATGACCCCTGATTCGCTTCATGACCCCCGACTCCCAGACTGATCTTCTCCGGGGTTCCTCTCCCTAGGAGGGAAGCGCAGATTTACTGCTACACCTTCCTGCCAGCTACTCCCTCCTGCCTGGCTCCTAGGGGGTCACTGACAGAATAGATATACACATCTCCCGAGAGCTAGGGATAAATTCCAGGGACAGTGTGCCATAAACCCAGTTTAAAAAAAAAAAAAAGCATTTTCCTGAAGGAAAGAAGCATTTTCCTAAAGGAATCAGTCTGCAGAGATGCAGATAGGCCCGCAGCACAAACTTGACTAATTATGCAGGCCTATTTGGCAATTCCTTCATAGGACCTTTATTTCTGGAGGGAAAAAAAAGGCCACTAATGTAATTTTCCCAAAGGAGAGGTCTAGACACAAAGATAAATTAAAGAATCCACGTCTGGATTGGGAAAAAAAAGTACTCGTAGCTATAAAATGGCAATATTCGACCCAGCTCACCTGTAGCTGTCAAGATTTTAGGAGCAATCTTGGCTAGAGTAGCCTCAGCCAGCCCACGACCTATAACGACTTTAATGAACGTAATAAGTGTGTTTCCACCTCTGTTTCAGCTCTGTAAAGACACAGCCTTTTCCTTGACAGAGCAAATACAGAACACGCTAATTAAAGTAGCGGTGACCGGGCCTCACACAGGGAGGGCCCAGCCTACGAGGAAGGTGGGTTCTCACGGCGGCACATGAGGCCATAATCATGAGAGCCGAGCTGCCAGCCCTACGGCCGTCCCAGAATTCATATGTTGAAACATCATGCCCCTTGTGACGGTGCTACGAGGCGGGTCCTTCGGGACGTGATGAGTCATGAGGGTGGAGCCCCCCTCAGTGGGTGAGCGTCCTTATAAAAGAGACCCCAGAGCATTCCCGGCCCCTTTCTGTCCTGTGAGGCTGGAGGGAAAAAACAGCCATCTAGGAAGTGAGCTCTCACCAGACACGGACTCTGCCAGCACCGTGACCTTGGACTTCCCAACCTCCAGAACTGTGAGAAAGAAATTTCTGTTGTTTATAAACCACCAAGTCTATGGTGTTTTGTTATAGCAGCCTGAAGAGACTCAGACCCCCTGGAAAACCTCTTGACTTGTCCAAGAGGTGGAGCGTCTCCTTAGATCCACCCAGGCTGTGTTTACTGCCCTGCTGTGACCACGTGGTATTTAAACAGGCCCTGTTGATGAACATGAATGTTGTTTTCTATTCTCAGAATTTAGCCAATGTTTCCCTTAGAAAGGGCACAAACAGAAGACTTTTAATCTGTTATCAAGCAATTCCTACCCAGAAAGTCAGTGTAATCTACAGAGAAGAGCCCCAGGTTAGCAGAGTATAGATTCACTGATTTGTACACATGGGGAAATTCCCTATGACTCAGTTTTAATTGATCTGCTACAGGCAGATTTTATTTCACTCAAACCATCATTCTTCAGCTCTGAAGGCCCTGGTGTGAATTAGGGCCCAGCTTGTTTAACAGCGGGAACACGCTGGTGCTTTAGAAGGTTCTTACTAGTTCTCCCAGGTGAGAGCTGGGCACCGGTCCCCCAGGGCCAAGGCCTCCGTTCTTGCACCTCGCGGCTCTGCCTTTCTGCACATGCATTGCCTGGTCTGAGGGGCCGGCACCCTCACCCCAGGGCTAGGTCGGGGATGGCGACCGTCTTCACTTGCTGACCCTCTTCCATCCTTTGTCCATCTCAGATGTCACCACCGCATCACATCTGTTGTGCAGCTGGCCCCAGCCGGGGCGACATACCCCTTCTCCAGCCCATTGAGAGGAGAGCCTCCTGCATCCCACCCTGAGGGGTGATGGCACCAGGGCGGAAGTCTGCTTTTCCTTCCCAGGCTAGTGATCCTTGAAGTCCCCTTGCACTGACCACCTCATCCAGGGTGTCCTGGAGCTGCTGTAGCAAAGTACCACAGACTGGGTGGCTTAAAACGCAAACACTTCTCCTGCAGTTCTGGATCTAGAAGCTCAAAGGCAAGGTGCTGGCAGGGCTGGCCCCCTCCAGAGGCTCTGGGGAGGAGTCTGTCCCAGGCCCCTCTCTTAGTTTCCGGGGGTCCCCGGCAGGCCTTGGCGTTCGCTGGCCTGGAGATGCGTCGCTCTAGTCTCTGCCTCCATTGCCACACGGCTGTCTTCCCTGTGGGTCTCTCTTCCTGTAAGGACACTTGTCATTAGGTTTACCCCCTCCCCCCAATCCGGGATGATCGCATCTTGAGAGCCCTAACTTAATTACACCTGCCGAGACCCTTTTTCCCATTAGGGTCACATTTGCAGATTCCGGGTGGACACATCTTTTGAGGACGCCATTCAACCCGCTGCACCCGCTCAGCACAAGCGACGCTGCAGCGAACCCGTTGCCCGTGGTCCCCGTGGAGCAGCTGTTGCCGCAATGTCCTTAAACACAGCGCTACAACGACAAGAACTTCGTTTTCCTTCTTACAGGCCTGTGGTTGGCGGGTGGCGAGGGGCCTGCTGGTTGTGGCAGGACTGGGAAGCCCAGCTCCAGGGTGGGTTGGGCTCAGGTCTGCTCCGTGACTCTCTTCCCTCTCCTTGGACCAGGGTCCACCAGGGCACGTGCTTCTGATGATGAATGGTTGGAGCTCAAGAGGCGAAGACAGAATACTCAGGCACATTTGAGGCCTCTGCTTTTGTCCTGTCCCTCAAATCCCACAGGCCGGGGCGAGCCACCTGCCCAGGCAGCGTGGACGGAGTGGGGCGTGTACTGCCCCCGTAATGGCAGGAGGCGGTGAGGTGACAGGGTGTGGATACACAATCCCACTGCAGCGGGGGGGCAGGAGTGGGACCAGCCACCCGGCTTTCCAGAGGGCACACTCAGGAGTGTCACCGCCGAGTCCCAGGGTATGTAGACCCAACCTGACCCAGTAATGCCAGGTGACCCCCAGCTACACATCCACCAGCGCTGCAGGGGGCCCTACATCACCTCGGGCCTGCCGACACTCGGCATTTCCAAATCTCTAGCTTGTGCCAGTCAAATGAGTATAAAATGATATCACGATGTTTTAATTTGTGTTTCTCTGATTAGTCATGACCTGAGTGTTTATTTCCTTAATGCCTCTTTGGACTTCCTTTCTGTAAATTAACCTAAGACCCTTTACCCATTCTTCTGTTGTCACCTCTTTCCTGTTGGTGCAAGAATGCTTTTGAATTGTTTGTCAGTTTTGGACACTGTCTTTCTCCAGCCCTGCTATCTACCCCGACTGTGCCCATGGCGTCTGCTGAAGAGAAACCCCTACTTCTGATGTAATCAAGTGCATATTTTGTGTGCATGTGCCTCACGGGGTTTATTTTTCTTGTTTTTTTTTGTTTTTAATTTGTAATTTATTTTTAATTTTTCTTTTCTTGTGCCTCACGGTTCTTCATTTAGAAGTTTTGTTTCAGAAGTCCTTCCCTACTTTCAAGGTCACAGAGACATTCTCCTGAATTTTCTGCCATGAATGTTACAGTTTCCTCTCTCACATTTAAGTTTTTCATTCATCTAAGTCCACCTTCACGCATAGGGTCTGGTAGGGATCCAGTTTTAATTTTTCTCCAGGAGAATCCATTTTAATTCATGAAGTTACTTATATTTTAATTTCTCAATTTATTCCTAGGGAGAGGCTTTTTTTTTTTTTCTTCTTCTAGTAGATGTAGTTATCATTTTTCTCTGGGAAAAGACTGGTACCGTTTTTTCTGATTTCAGAAAATCAGACCTCTCATACCTGGTAGCTGCAATTTCTCATGAAAATACAGAATGTCTACTGATGACCTAGCTGTGGCACCATAAATGAGTTTAAAAAATTGATTTCTAGCTTAGAGGTTGTAGAAATCATTAAACTTGACATTTTGTTTGAAGTTGGAGCCCTTATAAGACCTAAAGTAATTCCAATTTATCCTGCGTCCTGGAAGGGTGATTTCATGGCCTATATACTAAACATGATGAGAATGAGACATTCTCAACTCTAATTGCAAAAACTTGATTTCATCACAATAACGATTGGGGATGTAGCATTACTTCCTTTTCCTTTTGTGTCTTAGTTTTATGGCTTTCAGTAAAAACCTGATTTCTAATTTTTTTCTCTTTTTTTTTTCTTTGGGACTCACACAATAACCTCACCCCCTTTTCTCTCTCCTAATTGGTAGTTAATTGTGAAAAATGGAGAAATTTGAGTAAGCAAATATCTGAGTAAGTAAACTTTTCCCCTTTTGTCTTATTGAATTTAATTGAAATGTAACACATATACAGAAAAATACACAAGTCATAGGTTTACAGCTCAATGACTTTCACAAAGTGAACACATTACGTAACCACTTCTGGGATAAAGAGACGAAAATTGCTTACTTCTCAGGAGCTGCCTTGGCTCCTTTCAGCAGTTACCTGCCCCCGCCAGGGGTGGCGCTGTTCTGACTTCCAGCAGCACAGGTGAGCATTGCCTGATTCTCGAACGTGATCTAAGTAGACTCAGAATGTGTCCGTAGTACCTTGGCTCCTGCTGCCCACTACGTTTGTGGAATTCACCCCGTCGTGTTGCATGTCAGTATTTCACCCGTTTGCACTGCTGTGTGGTAGACCGTGGCATGGATGTATCACAATTCACTTATCCATTCTTCTTACAGGTGTTCATTTGTTTCTGTTTGGGACTCTGGGGGATAGTTCTGCTGTGAAATTCTTTTTTGTGTGTTTTGGTGCATACATGTGAACTTTCCTGTTGGGTATATACCTGGGGGTGAAATTGCTGGGAGAGAGGGTATGTGTGTAGGTTCCACCAAACAATTTTCCAACGTAATTGTGCCAGTTCACACCCACTGGCAGTGCATACGTGTTCTAAAGTCTTCACGTTGGTGCTAATGCTCGTTCTGTCTTTTTCATTTTGTCATTTGGCTGGGTGGGAAATGATATCTCGTTGTGGTTTTAATTTGCTTTTCTTTGATGACCAGCAAAATTGAGCACTTTTTCATATGTATTGGCCATTCACACTCTTTTGTGAAGTTCCTATTTTTCTATTATTTATTGGTTTGTCTGTCATTTCCTATTTGATTTATAGGTTGTTAAAACATATGTTTTCAATATCAGTACTTTACGTATTACAAATACCTCCCTTATTCTGTGGCTTGCCTTTTTTCTCTCTTAGTAGTGTTTTTTTATAACTAGAAGTTCCTAATTTTAATATAGTTCAATTTATCATCTTTTTTCTTTATGATTAGTACTTTGTGGGTCCTGTTTAAGAAACATCTGCCTATTCCAACAGCATGAAAGTATTATCCTCCTAGGTTTTCTTCTAAAAACCTTATTATTTTATTTTTCATATTTAGATCTACAATCCACCTAGAATAGAATTTTTGGAGTTTGGCCTGTATAATGTAGGTGTCAAGATGCATTTTGCTTTGTATTTGGGTATCTATTTGACCAGCATCATTTATTGAAAAGATCATCCTTTCACCACTGTGTTGTGGTGTCACCTTTGTCTCAAAGAGGTGAACACATATATATGTGCCGATGGCAGATGTATGTCATGACACTTCACCCATCAAGAGGTGGAGGTCATGTCCCAGTTTCCCTCTCCTTGAACTCGAGTCGGCCCTGTGATCCATCTTGACAACAGAATAGGTTGGGCATAGCTGTGTTGGTTGTGGGCTCAGCCATAAGACAGTTGGCAGCATCTGCTTTCATGCTAGGGGAGGCCAGCTGCCGTGTAAAGAGTCTGACTGCTGAGACCACCATGCTGTGAGGGAGCTCATGCGAGCCACACAGAGTCCCCATGGGGAGAAGGGATGCAAATAGCCAACAGCAAGAACTGAGGCCCAGAGAAATGACTCTAGTCAGCTGTTCCAGCCGGTTCCCTGGTGTTTGGGCCTCTCCAGCTGAGGCCTAGTCATTGTGGGGCAAAGTGAGCTGCCCATTGTGCTCTGTCTGAATTCTTTTTTTTTTTTTTAATTTTATTTATTTATTTATTTATTTATGGCTGTGTTGGGTCTTCGTTTCTGTGTGAGGGCTTTCTCTAGTTGCGGCAAGTGGGGGCCACTCTTCATCACGGTGCGCGGGCCTCTCACTATCGTGGCCTCTCTTGTTGCAGAGCACAGGCTCCAGACGCAAAGGCTCAGCAATTGTGGCTCATGGGCTTAGTTGCTCTGCGGCATGTGGGATCTTCCCAGACCAGGGCTCGAACCCGTGTCCCCTGCATTGGCAGGCAGATTCTCAACCACTGCGCCACCAGGGAAGCCCTGTCTGAATTCTTGACCCAAATGACCACTGGGAAAATTTGTGACACAGTGACGGACCACTGAAACCATTCTGTATTCTGGTCTGTGAGTCTAGTTGCTATCCTTGTGTCACCACCACAGTGTCTCACTTACTGTCATTCTTGAACAGGTCCTAGTAGCTGGTCATGGAGGTCCTCCAGCCTTCTTCTTCTTCAAGATTGCCTCGGCCATTTTTGGTCTTTTACATTTTGAAATATATTTTAGAATCAGTTTGTCAACTTTCAAAAAAAAAACACTGCTAGGGTTTTATTGATATTGCATGGAAATATGAATCAATTTTGGGAGATATTCATAATATTGAGTCTTCCAATCTATGAACATGGCCTATATCTCTAGTCATTGGGTCTTATTTAATTTCAGTAATGTCTGATAGTTTTCATTGCAGATAGTTAGATTTATTCATAGGTATTTGAAGTTTTTGATGCTGGTGTGTGTGTGTTTTACATTTATTCTCTACTTTTTACTAGTATATAAAAATACAATTGATTTTTATATATTAGCCTTATATTTAGTGACCTTGCAAAATTCACTTATTGATTCTAATAGATTATAAATTCTTTTTGATTTTCTGCATATAAAATTATGTTCTTTGTGAATAGTAATATTCTATTTCTTGTGTTCCATTTGTATGCTTTTTATTAACTTTTCTTGCCTTATTGCACTGGCTAGAACCTCTAGTACAGTGTTAATAGGAGTGGTGATGGTGAGGGGTGAGCATCTTTACCTAATCTCTGATTTCTGAGGGAAAGCTCTTAATAAAGTATACTCTTTCTTAAATACTTTGTAGCTATTCTTTATCAGATTAAGGAAATTCTTCTTTTTTTCTAATTATAAGAGGGTTTTTTTTTTAATCATGAAAAGATATTGAATCTGACATTTTGCCATGTTCTCTCAGCTATTGATTCGTGTAAGGTTATACAAGAGAGATATGACTTGGTAATTATCATCGGAAGTGGGTGTTGGGGACAACAGGCCCATCAGGAAAGTCTGACAGGCTGGAACTAACATGACCTCCCATGATTCCACAAGTGTATTTCATTTATTCATCCGTTCAAAAAGTGTCATTGAAGGTCTATCAGGTGCTAGTCACTGGGATACAACAGTGTGTGGTAAGGAATTGACACTTGCCAGAAAAGAGGTCGGGTCATTGCCCTCGGCTCCTGGGATGTAATCTCAGAGCCCTTGGAATGTCCTGCCTGATAGGAGTGCCTGTTTGCCTGGGACCTTGGTCATGCTGGACAGTCTGACAATGACATTTAGGGTGGGGGCTTTGGTCATGTAGTAGCGGTAGATCTCCACAGAGATTGGAGACTGAAATTAGCCATGTGGGCCATTAGTTAATCGTGCCTGTGTGATGGAGCCCCACCACTGTTCAGTAAGAGCTCTGAACACTGGGTTTGGCTGAGCTTCCCTGGCTGACTGTATTCTGTGAGCTCTGTTGCACGTTGACGCTGTGAGGGTCACGCTCTCCTGACTTCATGGGGAGAGGACAGTGGAAGCTCTGAGTTTGGGCCTCTCCTGGACTTTTCTCTGTGCCTTTTCCTTGGCTGGTGTTAATCTGTAGCCTTTCCCTGTAACACACTGTAACGGTGGGCATAACCACGTTTATGAGTTCTGTGAGTCCTTCTAGTGAATTATTAAACCTGCAGGTGATTTTGGGAACCTCGAAATTTACAACTGATGTCAAAAGTGAGGTGTCTTACGTGGACTGTTCCCTCTAGCTGGTCAGTTGGCTAACTCTTCACAAACAGTGCGTATGACAGCTCCTGCTCTCAGGAGCAGGCGGTCTCGTGGGGACACTTATCACTCAGGGTCACATTCCCCAAACTCCGTCCAGACGAGGGCCATGAAACAAAATTCTAAGGTCAGATAAACTGCTACCTCCTCCATCTTCCACTTGGAGAATCGCACCAATGACTTCAAACCAAAGCCTCTGAGAAATAGAGAAGCTGGTTGATATATTTAATTTTAGCAAGCTTTCCCAAATGTCTCTTTATTTAACACCTTTCTTTCTTTATCTAACTTTTTCTATCTAATACCTGGTAATTTATTGCAGAACAGTATGCTTTGGAAAATGCTGTTCCAGGAAATGATAACAGGTAGCATGTATTGCACTTACCATGTGCTGGGTGTCTCGCAGACATGACTTTTTTTTTTTTTTTCGGCCTCACCACACGGCTTGCAGGATCTTAGTTCTCCAACCAGGGATTGAGCCCGTGCCCTCTGCAGTGAAAGGGCCGAGTCCTAACCACTGGACCGCCAGGGAATTCACAGACATGACCTTATCTCATCTTTACTAAAGCTCTGAGCTCAGGTTTTATCCCTATTTTACAAGTAAGGAAACCAAGATGCAGCAAGAATAAGTATGTCCTGCAGAACCAGTTTGAAAGGCTCTGCTGAGATGCCAGCTCATATCTGTCTGCCCCTGGAGCCTTCCTCTCCATACAGAGGGACAGCCGGCTCTCCAGGAGTCCTTGGGGGTGGGGAGGGGTGTTTTTGTAGGTAGAGGATCCATAGCTTTCATTAGATTCTCGAAGAGGTCTGGGACCCAAAAAAGGTTAAGAAACACCAATTTATGCAGACATCCTAAATCATCCTTCCCAAGAATTTTGTAGGATGGAATGCTAAAGCCTTCAGGGTCTGATGTGCCCTTCTACATGCATGAAAACCTAAATGGACATTTTAGGAATGGGTGGCAGTACCTTTCCCATTGATAGGATTCTTCCTTTTCAGCGATACTTCAGTCCTTAAGAGGAGCCGTAAATTTTACTCCCCGCCACCTGCCCCCCAAGCATCAGGCAGAGCAAATGGTCAGACTGTGTGTCGTCCTGGGCTGGGCAGTGTGGAGCCGGCCACAAGCACGGGAGGATGCAGAGGTCAGGGTTAGGGGTGGATGGACAGCAAGGACGCAGGAGGGAGCTTGGCGAGCAGTGCAGGGGCATTTGCACCCGTGGACGCAGGGTGAGAGGCCTTACATGGGATTTTCCGTGGGTCTGCTTCACGCACAGCTTTTGTCACAAGTGGAGCCCCTGCAGTGTACGTGGCCGCTGTGCTACACGCACCACATGTGTTTTTTCTCATTTATCCTCTCAACCGCCTTCCGAAGAAAAACTGCTGTTGCTAATATTTTACAGGTGAAGAACCAGTCTTAGAGGGGATAAATAGCTTGCTCAAGGTCACCCAGACGGTGAGGGCACGTCCAGGATTGGAACCAGGCTGCCTCCAACCTGCTGATGAATGAGATGAAGGCCCTGGGGCCCCAGGAGGATCCCGCTGTCTCTGGAATCCCTGGAGTCAGGTTCTATTTTTCATTTTTCCATCTGTTGGCTCCTGCAGCTTTGGCCATATGGTGACGTCAACTCCCGTGCAGGTTCATTTTCTTCTCAGGAAGGGGTGCTAAGATGCTGGTTGTGATAAACCGCAGAGGCAAAGTGGAGGGAGACACCTGGGGTGACGGAGGGACGGGGCACAGAAGCACGGAGAAAGGGCCTGCAGGGGGCCTCCATGGGCATGTGGTGTGCCAAGAGGAAGTGACATCCCTGTCAGCCCGGGGACATCTAGGAGGGGGTGGCGAACCAGGGCTGTGACGGAACTAAGGACCCAGGCTCAGGAATTTTGTCCAGCGCCCTTTCCACTATACACTGATGCGCTCTCCATCACCAGGACACAGAGAACCCCAAGTACCCATCTAGAAAGAGAGCGCCTTGCCTGCAAAGGGGCAGCGCACTTGCCAGCCACGCTCTTAATAGGAAATCAGTCCAGCCTGGACCCTTCTAGCTGCCCAGCGCCGGCAGCCACAGGGGCGCCATCAGCCCGTGGGCATGTTTCATACCTTTGAATCCATCTTCCAGGACTCTGGAGCTGGGAATCCAAAGGTCTGGGGTGTTCTTACTTGGAAAATTGCCGTCTTTGTATGATTTGTCTGAACCTTATGAAATGGCCATTTTGTAGGTCAAATGGTCGAATATCAGCAATTTCATTGGGGTCAGATTAATAACAATAGTAATGGTGGAAGGAGGTCTGTGAGACACAAGGTGGCTGGTGGAGAGTGAACGAGTAGGTGGATGGAAGGGCGGTTGTTCTCCGTGGGCTGAGGGGCTGCTGGAATGGGCGTGCCCAGGTAAGGAGGTGGGAAGGATGAAGGCGGGGGTCAGAGCTGTGGAGCTGGGTGCCGGGGCCTCAGAGAGCCGGTGCCGGTCGTGAGGACCTGGGACCTGGCCTGAGAGTGGGGATGGGGACAGCAAGGACAGGAAGATGTGGGTCAGAACGCGTGTGGTGCTTGCTCTCAGGGATGGGGCTTTGGCGGTTCTTAAATGTGCACAAGGTAGATACTGTTATCACTCCCATGTTACTGAGGCCAAAAACAGTTTATGGATGTTTAAGAAACTTGTGTAAGTAGACAAATCCAGATGCTAAATCAGGTCCATCGGCCTCAAAAATGCATGCTTTTCCCACTATGTTCTACTGTGAAAAGAGCTTGAGGAGTTCATACAAGCATAAGCTGATGTCATTTTGAACTGCTGTCTACAAGTCATTTCTACCTTTCCACATTCTATGTTTCCTTCACACTCTGGCTCAAAGCTGACTCTTTCAACAAGACTCTCCCCCAGGGACGCCCTGGGACTGACCCTTCCTTGACTTAAACTGTGAAAATCGAGACAAGCACACGTTGCACACCTCCGCCTCCAGGAACTTTCTATTGTCTGCTTCAGCTTCTCTATAGGGTCCCTGAAGGCGCCAGCTTGTTCTCTCCTCGTATTTCCCACCACATTCAGGGCAGGGCTGAGCTCCCGCTAAGGGCAGTGTTAAACTAGGAGGTCATCGGAACTGAGAACGTGAGGCCAAGCTTGACCGAGAGGAATGAGCCAGATTAAGCTGAGTGGGGGTCCGCCCAGACCTCTGGGGTCTTGAGTAAAGACAGGAAGGAGGTAGGAGCACCCCAGCACTTGGGAAGTGATGCTGGCCGCAGGAGGTCTCCCTAGAAGAGCGGAGTTGACCTGTGTGCGGCAGGGCGCTGGTTCTCGCTGCATGAATCCTAGAAAGCTCCCCCGTTCCTGCCAGGCGGGGAGTGGAGGTGGGGAAGGTACTGACCTGAAAAGAGACATTACCTCCGTCACTAACAGCTGCCACCAGGACGGCCGGCACGTCACCTCCTGATTCTCTGGTATGTGTTGACCCTTTCAGATGCCTTGGCACTGAGAGACTTCAGCATTCTGTGCATATCTGGATCTTTGGGGGGCAAGAGATCTTTGCGGATCTCTTGATTTTTTTACTTAAAGCCGCAGGTTGGGGGCAGACAGGATGAGTTTAGGGAAAATGAAGCTTGGGAAGGTGGCAGCCTAAACTTGATTCCACCCCTGGAAGGGGGTCCTCATATGGACCGCTCCTTGGTTTCCATGGTTACGCTGCATCCTGAAGGATGCCCTTTCTCAGTAAAGAACTCTTGCTCGACAGAATCATCTTGTGTGAAAATGTCCCAGGATGCCAGTTAGAAAGTCAATTGCTAGAATAGCATGGATTGGGTTCCCAATTCCCAAGTAGTTTCCAAGACTTGCCAGTCACCCCTCCCAGTGACCCTCTTCCCCCTTTACGTGTTGGGACATTGTCCATACCGGTCCCACTCCACCCTCCCTCCTGTCTCCTCTCAGCGACCCCTCTACGTCCCTGTGGCGAAGCTCAGCCCCCGCTTTACTTGGCCTCTCTGCAGAGGCAGCCACTCAAAGTCCTGTTTTGCAAATTTGTAACATATTCTACAGACTATGGGTCTGGATCTCAAACTCTTTCTTCTGCAACATAAAGCATCACATTGTTATACTTTGAGGATAAATGTTATGTTTATTCAACAGTTTGAAAAGATGTGTATGTATACACTAAGTATCAATGTAAGTTGCCATTAGATTTTAAATATCAATGATATTTATTTATTTATTTATTTATTTATTTATTTATTTATTTATTTATTTATTTTTGGCTGCATTGGGTCTTCGTAGCTGCGCGTGGGCTTTCTCTAGTTGTGGAGAGCAGGGGCTACTCTTCGTTGCGGTGCGCAGGCTTCTCATTGCGGTGCGCGGGCTTCTCATTGCGGTGGTTTCTCTTGTTGCGGAGCACGGGCTCTAGGCGCGTGGGCTTCAGTAGTTGCGGCACGCAGGCTCAGTAGTTGTGGCGCACGGGCTTAGCTGCTCCGCGGCATGTGGGATCTTCCTGGACCAGGGCTCGAACCCATGTCCCCTGCATTGGCAGGCGGATTCTTAACCACTGCGCTGCCAGGGAAGCCCCCAATGATTTATTTAGTTATTTATCAATTACTCATTCTATTTTGTTTTATAAAGAGAACATATTTAGAATCTTTAGTAGTACTTTGTTACTTTTCATTCTCAAAATATGCATATGTTTTTCACAGTTTTGAAACTAAAATGGTACCAGAACTTATATAAATGCTACAGTGCCACCCCTGCCCCCCATCCACTGCCAATCCACTTATTTTTCCCTCCGGGTTTTCCTCATGAGACATCTCGATGGGCACCTCCTCATCTGGTTTTGTTACTAAGGTTTTATTGGAACACAGGTAGCCCGTTTGTTCACATGTGTCCTGTAGTCCGCAGAATTCCAACCTGAGCCACCAGCCGGCTGGCTGACTTCTCGCCTATACTAGTTTTGCTGGGTCTTTTAAAGCCTCTTTCTTTCATGTTTGTTTTATTTTGTTTATTTATTTTTTGAGACTTTATGTTTTTCTCAAGAATGTATTTTTTAATTTACTTAAAAATTAATTTTTATTGGCGTATAGTTGATTTACAATGTTGTGTAAGTTTCTGCTGTACAGCAAAGTGAATCAGTTATATACATATACCCACTCTTTTTTAGATTCATTCACCCATATAGGTCATTACAGAGTATTGAGTATTGAGTTCCCTGTGCTATACAGTAGGTTCTTATTAGCTATTTTAGATATAGTAGTGTGTATATGTCGGTCCCAATTGATCCCTCCCCCGTCTTTTCCCCTTGGTAACCATAAGTTTGTTTTCTACATCTGTGACTCTGTTTCTGTTTTGTAAATAAGTTCATTTGTACCATTTTTTTAAGATTCCACATATAAGCGATATCATATGATATTTGTCTTTCTCTATCTGCATTAAGACTGTATTTTTAAACTTTCCTCGACTGATGTTACCTGACCATTGCTCTGCATTCTGCTGTATGAGCATTTAGGGGAAAACTCATCTATCTTATTACGGCTGGCAGGGATCGCTGAAGTTCTGCCTCGTGTGAAGTGAGGTCGGCCCACTTTTTTGGCTGTTGTCCATTTGGAGCACCTTCTCTTACCTGGTCCTTTTATGTGACAGCCGGTGCTGATCTGTCCTCCTCTCCCTGGCTACTTATTACCGTTTCTGGGAGTGACTCACAATCTATTGTGTGTATTTCCTGCTTAAACAGATGGAAACAAGTAGATACTTACGCTTCATAAATTGACATATAATAGAAGAAACAAAACATTCATACAAACGAATGTGTTCCACTCATTAGTATCAATACAGACTGATTACCTACACCCCAAAGTAGCACCCGATTCTGTTACTCTGCACCACTTCACCATGGGGTGTGTCTCGAAGTCACTATAACTAATCGACATTTGTATCTGTTGTCTTATTTATTGTGTGTTTACCCTGGACCGGATGGTAGCTCAACCCTATATCCCGAGGGCCAGGGAAACTAAGCGGCACAACACTGGGTTCTGTAAGTATTTCTTAAATAAGTGAATGAATAGGAGAGTCTCTGTGGGGACCTGGGGAAGTCTAGCTGTGTTTCGGGGTGCCTGTGTGTGGAGGGGTGGTGACCTGGAGGCGCATGAACTTGGGAGGCCCGTGGGGATGGCCCACATAGGTTCTCGTGTTACCCGTGTGTCTTGGGACCTTCAGGAGGCCCTTGCCCAGGCCAGGCCCCCGACGCAGAGCAAGGGGAGGACAGTCATGACGAGGAAAGGCATGTGGGGGGTGAGTGGGGCTTAAGTTTCAGGCTGGGGAGGTGGCTGACCTACCCACGTGGAAATTCTCCTGAATTTCCTGAAAATCAGGGGACTCTGCATGGAGTCCCCGCACAAAGGTCGTGTGGGTTAAGGTCAGTAGCAGCTCTGGGAAGCCAGGCTGGCTCTTCCTGCCCTTCGGCCTCGCTGCTGCTGGGTTGGAGCAAACCCGAGTCCTGATGGGCCCCAGGGCCCGGCTGCTCACTTTGCTGTCCCCTCTCGGCGTTGTCTGTTACACCCGGGGCTGCCTGGGACTCTGGGGTTGGTGCCCAGGAGCCAGACCTCTGCTGTCTCCTCTGTGACATGCCTCTAGGGGAGTTCAATGGGCACCTCTGGGTATAATCACCTGCCTTAATTATGGAGGGCCTCTACCTGTGCCGGCGGCTGCGGCTTGCATGATGTCCTGATGTTGAAAGCTCGGGAGATGAGAGGTCTCACGCGTGGGAGGGTGAGTCCAGGCAGGGCTGGAAGCGTCCGTCACCCACCTGTCGTCCACCCTGCGCGGCCGCCTGCAAGCGGGTGTAATTATTGTGCATTAGATTATAACCTGCAGGGATGTGTGGGCAGTTCAGAGAGATGCACCCCAAATGACACCCGGTCTAATCAATTCTTTTAGTTTATGTTATTTCAAATTGGGCTCTGGTTCCAAATCCTGATATGACCCACGGGCAGGAATTACAACTCCCCACCCCTTCACGGCGGCAGAGCCCGATGTCGACACGTAATTGCCTGCCTTTTGCCCATTATTTCCAACAATCTGTTGAGGGCCTGTGGCTCTCCAGCCTGGACACTTTTTGATGATGTCAGGGGTGCCTGGGAGTTGACGACTTAATTTTCCCAGAAACTGCGACATCATCTGTCACTGCCCGAGACAATGAACGTCACAGCGACGGCGCAGTCACTTCTGATTTGGGGAAGGCGGGCAAGGATGGACGCGTCCGGGTCGGTCTGGATCAGCGTGAGGGGAGGGGAGAAAGGCAAGACAGCGCCCGGGCTGGGAGCCGTGTCACATTACGGTGAAAATTCTTCTTGTCGGATCGCGGCGAAAACCCCAGCGGGGGCCACCCCGGGAGGGACAAGAGCGCTGCTGGCCATTTTGTGCTTTAGGAAGAAAATGTTGACCGTTTAATACCTATATCCCTCCCTGAAATATACAGCCTGAGAGGGCAGGGGCCACGAATGCTTAGGAGCAGGGCTGATGAATCGTCCTAGGACAGCGCTGCAGCCTCTGAAGCGGGAGTGGAGAAATCCCAGTGGCCGGCGAGGCCTCTGGCTGGGGCGGGTCCAGGAGAGCTGCGAGCCGGACTCCAGGTGGCCGTGCCGGTGGGGCTGGCGTTAGGCACGTGTGGACCCACAGGCTTACACGATGTCACGAACACTCCTCATCTCTGGGCTCTGTTCCCACCTAGTCACAGCTTCAATTCTCGGGCAGACTCGCTCCGCAGGGCGGGGAAGCCGACCACTGGCAGAGCCAAGCCTAAACCTTTATACCTTGGGATCCGAAAAGGAGAGAGTCCCTCACCCTCCAAGGAGCACGCTCAAACTGCAGGCAAGCCTCTGTTGGCCCTGCTGGGGTCACTTGCCACCTCGGAGCCAGTCACATGCTGGGGGGTGGGGACACCGACTGCCAGGCTGGGTCACATGGGCGGAGGGCAGCGTGATCTTGTTCTCCCAGGACCGTCTTGTGTGGAGAAGAAATGACACCCGTGTCCCTCAGGTTGCTAGAGCAACAGCACAGAAGAGAACTTAGTGAATGCACTCTTTACAAAAACGAGGGCCTGGTTGAGGGAACCCAGAAAGGGGGACATCCCCCAGGACGGGCACCAGCAGGAAGCAGTTCCACCTCCAGGCCTGATGGTGAAGGGGAAGGAGTGGTGTCTGAAGCCCAGCAGGACGGAGGCCAGGGGCCCGCTCTCTCCTCTCCCCAGGCCCCGGCAGTGCCGCCCACTGGCTGCAGCCGACAGCGATGCAAAGGGAAAGGGAGTCCAGATTACCGTCCACTTGCCTGCCGCGCGGCTCAGACTCCCCAGTGTCTGTGTGATGTGCGCAGCGGGGGCGGGGCGGAGGTGGACCTGGGGGCAGGTGGAGAGGAGCCCTCAGAGCACCCCAGGAGAGGCCGTGCGGGGGGACAAACGACACCTGCTCACGAGCTTCAGAGAGGACTTCTGCAAGCCTGCACTCGTGTCATCGCATCGAGCTACACACTTTATTATTATCCTTATTTGATTTAATTAATGAGACATGGATTGTGGGAATACACCCAGACCAGTGTAAAAGACCAGTAAAGACGGCTAGAGCCCAAAGGTTTAGCACTGAGTAACAGAACATACTGCCAAGCTCTTCTGAACCAGACCCAGCAGAGTCTGGCGGGGTTCTGAGGATGAGGTCCCAGGGCCCAAAGCAGGGAAGCTCACTCAGAACCCAAGGACCGGGACTTCCCTGGCGGTCCAGGGGTTAAGACTTCACCTTCCAATGCAGGGGGTGCGGGTTCGATCCCTGGTAGGGGAGCTAAGATCCCACATGCCTCGTGGCCAAAAAACCAAAACATAAAACTGAAGCGACACTGTAACAAATTCAATAAAGACTTTAAAAATGGTCCACATCAAAAAAGAAAAATCTAAAAAAACCCAACAACAACAAAACCTAAAGACCACAAAGTGTCTTTATTCTGTATTTGGAAAGCAAAGTCTCTGAGTGGTGTGATGGGCTGGGACCTGTGGGTCACCTCTGTGTAGACATGGTGCTGGTTCACTTGGTCTGCAGCTTCCCTCTGGGAACAGGGCGTCCACCTGCCTCTGCTGAGATGTGAGGTCCCTGCCTCAGGGTTGTGGCGACAGATGCCTTGTGACATGTCACACAGTCAGGTCCACACTGGTGTCAGTAGCCCAGGAGGTCAGGTCATGGCTACAGTGGCCGGGCAGCTGCTCTGGGAGGGGTCTGGACAGCATAGCTCTAAGATTCTGTGATTCTGGGAACCCCGAGGGGTGGGAGTGAGGAATAGGTTACATACGTGAACCCCATAAAAGAGCCCCAGAAAGGCAAGAGGTTTCCAAAATGAGCTGAAGATGAGAACAGTCTCTGTCACAGACGAGGCAAAGAGCTGGTGCAGTGAGACTGCAGTTCATTAGTTCCAAGCCAGGCTGTCCACCAGAAATCAAGGAGGAACCTTGTCCGGGTGTCCTGGTTGGAGGGAGTAAAGTGAGGTAGGGTAAAAGGAAAGGGACTCTGGGTTATCTTAGACAAATTGTGAATTCACACAAGAAAAATGATCAAAACGTCTAGTAATTCAGATTGTGTCAGTAAGTCATATTGTGTAAAATACAGGAAACTATATTTTAATTATAAAATAGTTTTATACTTGTTAGATTGTATAAAACATTATACTACCAAAAGTTGGTGAGATTATGGTGAAATTGGCACTCTTATGAATTAGTATATATACTAATATAACTGGGAGGGGACAGGACAGTTTATTATATAACATATCCAAATAATTTGACATAGTAAGCTTTCTCTTGGAACTCTAGACCAAGGAAACAACAATTCAAAGTGATAATTACGATGATGGCAGAAATGTATTTGGTATATAATCATGCATTAAAAAGCAAAATACGAATTTTATTGTGTACTATGTCTACACCTAAGTGAAATGAAATGTATGCAGTAAGTCTAACCTATTAATTTGAGAAATTATCATATTTCTTAATATTAAACAATCCTTCTCTTAGAATAAATCCCACTTTATCATGGTTGTTATTCTTTTAATGGAGTACCAGATTCCATTTCCTAATATTCTATTCAGTACTTCTGTATCCTCATTACCAGGTGAGATTAATCAATAGTGTTTCTTTTAAAAAAATCTCAGTCATCTTTGGCAGTAATATTAGGCTTCAAAAAATGAATTAAGATATTACCCATCTCTATTATCTGGAACAATTTGAAAGGCAAGAGTTGTCTATCCTTCAAAGGTTCGACATAATTTATCCATGGAATTGTTGGGGTCTGGTGCTTTCCTGGAGGAGGCCATCCAGTGGCTAATGCATCAGGGGATCCAGGGTCCCCATTCTGTCACTTGCTGGCAGTGTGGATCAGTATGGCAGTTTCATCCCTTAATATCTATTTTTGTGTGAGACCCAAGATATTTCATGGAAGATAGTACTTAAGGCTGGTTACTAAAATGTAAACCCTTTAAAATAATAGTTTCAGCCTTACTTCTAAGCTCTTTGGTGAACTTAAATGCAGGAGTGTGGGGAGCACCATAGCTCTGTAGCCCAGGGCAGTCCCAGTGGACAGAGTGTGGGAAATCCTGCAAAGCCCAGGGCGTCAGGTGTTCCTGCAGCGTCTCAGCCACTCAGCAGCCACTCCTGGCTGTCTTTTTCTTTTCTTTCTTTTTTTCTCCATCTTTTGACAACAGTTGTAGGTGTTCAGTCTTTCACACCCAGCTGTCCCTGCGGCCAGCACGGCATTGCCGCTGCCTCTCATTACTAGAGTTTAAGGTGACGTGTGCTCTTCGGTGGACACTGCGTGCTCCTGTCCTCTGCCCGGCCGTGTGTGCCCTTTCCTCCTGTGATAACTGAATCATAACAGAACTGAACAAATACAAGAGCTGAATGGCAATAACATAAGAGCTTTCGGCAAGGCCGAGGAGGGGGCAGGAGGTTCTCGGTCCCCGCACTGAAGCCTTCCCTCAGCTCCCGGCGCCCATCTCCCAGCTGCTTGCAGGGGCACCTAGGGCCTTACTGCCTTAGCTGAGACAGACCTCCATACAAGAATGAACACTACATGGGCAAAGCCTTTTTCCTATTTCCAGTTATCTTTCAGTTTATACGGTCATTTCCTGGGACATCAGACACCGAGAGAGGGCATGCTTCTGAGGTGGCCTCTTACCCAGCCATTGTGCAGTTGGGGTTCTTTTAATTAACACTGGTTGAGCCTTTTATGTCAGGCGCTGTGCTAGGCACTGAGCATGAAGATGAATGAAACACTGCTATGCCTCCAGGTGGGGACCCAGGCGAATAAAGAGCCGTGACAACATTAGGGCACAGCTCTGTACAAGGTAACTGTGCGTGTGTGAGCCTGTGCACGTGTGTGACAGCATGTGCACGTGTGTGAACGTGTGAGCGTGCACGTGTGTGAGCGTGGGCGGGCGTGTGGGAGCCAGAAACCCACCTGGAGGGGATTACGCCTGGGCTGAGCTCTCAAGGAGAACTAAGACTTACAAACACAGGAATGGGTGTTGCAGGAACAAGCAGGAGGGCTGTGAAGAGAACGGAGACGGAGACGGCGCTTTGGGAGGAGCCATCAGGAGCTCTGGACACCTGGAGCTTCACCCTGGAAACCGAGGGCAGGCCACTTACCCCGGGAAACTGTAACTTACTTAAAAGTTACTGAGCTGTAACCTGCTTCCACCCATCAAGCTCGCTTTAATTGTTTTTACAAAAACGTGCATGTCCTCCAAGCCTTAAGCAGCCTGAAGAGGAAGATGTTTGTCCCAGTCGTCTTCCAGGACCCTGGACTCAGCTGAGTCCCGCTGCAGCGCCAACCGATTAAGCCTCTTTGAGACCCCGCCCCCCGACACTCCCACTGGGCCTGCGCGGCCCCGCCCCCTGACGTCAGTGCCGGAAGTTCCCCTGGGACGGCGTGGCGCCGCCATTTCTGAGAGAGGCCTGCGAGGCGTCCGTAGTAGCATCTGGGCACGCGCGGAGGGCGACGATTCTCTCAGCTTCCTCTTGTTTCCAGTCACCCTTCGGCGCCTCCCCAGCCTCCCGCCGCCCTGCTTCCCTCCCGTAGACACCCCGGCCCCTCGCCTTCCCCGGGGAAGGTTTGAGGTCTGTTCTCCGGGCTCCTTTTCTCCGGCAAACCTCGGCCTCAGCGCGGGCTCGCTGCGCGTGGGGCGGACGGGCCCGGTCACGCCACAGGGCCGCACGCGGCGTGGGGACGGCCCGGCGAGGGGCAGGCCCGCCACACGTGGACGGAGCCGCGAGTCCAGAGAGACGGGTCAGGAGGCTGTGTGGTGAGTCAGCGCTGGGCCCCGGGGGCGCGCCGGGGTCGGGAGAGGAGGCGCGGGAGCGGGGCATGTGGTGGGGACGCTCACGTGCTCGTGTGCGGTGGGCGGCCAGACCCGGGTGTCGCAGGCCGTGGGCAGGTCCGGGCCCTGCGGGGACCCGGGCTGGACGCTGACGCGGGGTCTCCGCTAAGAGCGTGTCCATCCCCTGCACGTCGTGTGGTGTGAGAAGGAAAAGGCGCAGGAGGAGAGTTCATTGCGGGGAAGGAGGAGGACGGAGAGTGGGAAGGAGAGGGCCAGGGTGGGAGAGGAATCCGGATCGGGAGCGACAGCTGCCAGCGCTGCTCCTCCGGGAGCCCGGGAGGGATTCGAGGCCCTCCCTCCACCTCTCCCCACGATCAGCCGGTTCCTCCACCTACTTAGCCTTCTCTAGGGCTCAGCCGGGTCTCTGTCCTCTGCAGCTTCCCCGGCACTTGCTCGAGGTCGGCCGGATCCCTCCCTCTGCCAGATTCCTACCGCCCATCTGATGCGGAGCCCCTAAAGAAAGAAATGCAGGTAAGCAGGGATGGGACTTTTTTTTTCTTGTTCTTTTGCTTGCCGCTTAGCACGTATTCTCTCTTGCATTGGAACGAGCTCCAGGTGTTCCTTTGGGGTAATGTCTCGTTCTCTCCTTGGATGCGAACAGGCAGAGCTACTGTCAAAATCCCTTTAGCCAGCGGCCAGGGGTGGGCATGTGGCCCAGGTAGGCCAGCGGGATGCTTATCCTGCGGTTTGCAGCTCGAGCCCAGTGAGAACAGAGGGACCAAGACACAGTTGGAGCTGACGTGTGCTTGGTGGCATCAGGGCCCCGGGACAAGCTTCGGTCCACCCCCAGAGCCCTGGGGCTTTCCCCCTCCTCACCTGGTTCTCCAGAGTTGCTCTCAGTTCTGCAGCCACTCCAGGTCCCTCCCATAAGTGTCTTCCTGCCTGATGTGCCCGGTCCCACTGTTGTATTTTTTTATTTTTCTGGCTGTGCCGTGTGGCTTGCGGGATCTTAATTCCCTGACCAGTGATGGAACCCGGGCCACAGCAGTGAAAGCGCAGAGTCCTAACCACTGGACCGCCAGGGAACTCCCGTGGTCCCACTGTTCTTTGCTTAAAGGGGCAGCGGGACACCGGGCTGAGTCCTGACCAGCTCTGGAATGCCTCCCCACCCCTTCCATCTTTCTTTCTCTTTACTCCCTTCACCTTCTCTCTTGCATTTCTAATTGTCAACTTGTTCTGCAATGAAGGGAATCCTCTGACAGTGGCCCCAAGAGCTTGTTCCAGTCATGTGGGAACCCCCCCATCGGGGGCTTTTCTGACTCCCCCAGCAGAAGGAACTCCACTAGACCAGACACTGGGCCCTGCTCCAGGCCTGGGCATTGCAACCTCCATGGACCCAGAGCCCAGGCTTTGGGGGTCCCTCAAGCCTCTAAGCCAGGCACCCCCTGCGCCCGCTGCCTGGCATCTTGATGTGCTTCTCCCTGACAGGGCTGCATTCTCATGGTTGCCCTACACAAAGGTCACCAGCAGAGCCGTGCCCCTCCACTGCCACTGGCACCCAACCTGGGACCCAGCAGAGGCCCACCCAGCACACCTTTCTTGGGGAGCACAGGGAAGGTGGGAACTGTTGCTGATAGTCTTTGGTTTTCACTCTCCCAATAGAGATTAATTTCTTATACTATTCTGTAGGACATACTGGAGTTCACTCTGAAGTCCGAGGCTTCACAGACCTCGTTTTCAATGCTGTCCTAGCATAATTCTTACTCTCCTTTGTCTTAAAAGCGTTCTGGTTTGGACAATAAATTATAGTCACTCCACTCAGAAGATGCACAACACAGATGAGACAATGCCACCAATAGGACAGTCAGTCCCTGCTGGGATTTCCTCATGGTTCCCCAGTACAGACATGCCATGCTAAAGCTCATCTATGTGCATGAGTCCGGTGCTGACTTAACAGTTACCTCTTTAAACATTTAGCAGTAATGGCAGTTCACTTGAGAAGACATGTGAGAATGTCAGTTCTAAAAAAAGGTGCTGCCTGCCACCTGGGCGTGTGCGTTACCAGAAGTGAAATCATCTGCAGCATTTAAGTAGTGGCAGACGGCAGTGATCAGGCACTCATGAGCTTGTGTGAGGAGGGAGGCAGCTCGCTCACTTCTCCCCACGCCTGCGAGCAGCGCAGGACAAGGGCCAGGAAGGGGCGGCCGGGGCCAATGCTTTGAAGAGAACCAGGGAAACGCTGAAGACCATCCTCCACCAAGGGCAGAGGAAACAATCACAGAGTGAAGATGCAGCCCACTGAATGGGGGAAAATGTTTGCAAATCATATATCTGTTAGGGGTTAATTTCCAAAGTGCGTAAGGAACTCCGGCAACTCAACAGCAAAAAAACTAATAACCTGATTTTAAAAAGGGGAAAGGACTTGAGTAGACATTTCTGTAAAGAAGACATGAAAAAGGCCAATTGGTATATGAAAAAGTGCTAAAGGTCACTAGGCATCAGAGAAATGCAAATCAAAACCACAAGGAGATAGCACCTCACACCTGTCTGGATGCCTATTATCAAAAAAAGCAAAAGACAACAAGTGTTGGCAAGGATGTGAAGAAGTTGAAACCCTTAGACACTGTTGGTGGGAATGGAAAATGGTGCCACTGCTCTGGAAAACAGTATGGAGATTCCTCAAGAAATTAAAAATGAGGTCGGGCAGAGCAGCTGCGCGCCGGAAGAGCGCAATCTGCCGGCCAGCTCACACCCGCACCAACCGCCCGGCCCCAGGGCACCTCGCCGCCATCCTCCTGATGCGGACCTGCGTGGCCCAGGCCTTGCGCCGTGGGGCCAGCCATGGCCTCCTGGGGCCCTACTCTGTCCGCGCGTCCTCACGAGAGCCCCCAGCCCGCCTCGCGCCCCTCTCGCCCTTGTCCTCATGCGCGCGGCAAGGCTCCCTCCCGCCCCGGGTCTTTGCATTCGGACTGCTGCCTGCCGCGGTGGCTGCGGCCCAGGAAAGGTGTGCGTGTGTGAAAACTACAAACTGACCACGGGGTCGGTGCCAGTGTACGTCCGTTGCTGCACAACATTCTGTCATTTGCACAAAACTGGCTACCAAATGTTTGGTGATGAAGGCAGAAATGACTCTCTCAGAGCCTGGGAGAGGGGGGAAACCAGAGGGCGCTATCCAGAATGATGACGGGCTCTATGATCCCGAGCGCGACGAGGGGCTCTCTAAAGCCAAGCAGTGCAATGGCACGTCCACGTGCTGGTGTGTGAACACTGCTGGGGTGAGAAGAACTGATAAGGACAGTGAAATATCCTGCTCCAAGCCAGTGAGGACCTACTGGATCGTTGGTGAACTAAAACACAAGAGAAAAACCTTATGAGGATCAAAGTTTGTACACTGCACTCAAGGAGGTACTCATAAGTCGGTATCAACTGGATCTAAAATATATCACAGATATTCTGTATGAGAATGATGTTATCACTGTTTATCTGGTACAGAATTCTCAGAAAATTCAGAATGATGTGGACATAGATGATGTGGCTTATTGTTTTGAAAAAGAATTTAAAGATAAATCCTTGTTCTAGTCCAAAAGGATGGGTCTGAAAGTAAATGGGGAACTACTGGATCTGGATCCTCTTTGAACTTCAATTTACTGTGTTGATGAAAAACCACCTGAATTGTCAGTGCAGGGTCTACAAGCTGGAATTATCGCTGTCATTGTGGTTGTGGCGATAGCAGTTACTGCTGGAATCATGCTGGTTGTTTCCAGAAAGAAAAGAATGGCAGAGTATGAGAAAGCTGAGATAAAGGACATGGGTGAGATGCATTGAGAACTCAGTGTATAGCACTATAATTTGAAGAGTAACTACAAAAAGGGAAATTAGCAAACAGACTCAGATTACAGCCATATGAGCATGGGGCAAAGAGAAAATCTTTGAAGACCACTACTGTGCTAGTTAAACATCATATATTTGTAATAGTTAAACCTGTACTCAAAATATAAGCTGTTTGAAATTGACTTTACCAATCTTAAAATTTGACCACAAGTGTCATATATATGCAGATCTGATATAAAACCCAAACCTAAAATTTGGACTGCATAGTTTGAATTATTTACCCCTAACATTGAAGGGTATGCATTAAATATGCTTCCACAGTAGTCTGAGTGACTACTATCTCGTCCATTTGTGATTAAATAGCTGCCTTTCTCTTTACTTTGAGTTTTATACATAACAACTTTTTTTATGAACTATGAAATAGAACATTTAAAAAATGAGTTTCCTAAAAAAAAAAAAATTAAAAATGAAACTGCCACATGATCTAGCAATTCCACTTCTGGATATTCAAAAGAATTAAAACCAGGATATCGAAGAGATATTTGTACATTCATGTTTATGGAGGCGCTATTCCCAGTAGCCAAAAGGTGGAAGAACCCAAATGTCACAGGGAGTTTTCCCTGTCAGTACCGGTCAATGAATTAATACTCTGCTAACCCAGGGCTCTTCTCCCCTAGGGCTCTTCTGCATAGATTATACTGACTTTCTAGGTAGGAGTTGCTTGATAATAAATTAAAGGTCTTCTGTTCATGCCCTTTCTAAGGGAAGCATTGGCTAAATTCTGAGGATAAAAACCAACATTCATGTTCATCAACAGGGGCTGTTTAAATACCACGTGGTCACAGCAAGGCAGTAAGAACTGCAGCCTGGGGACTTCCAAAGTGTTATTGATGATCTTTTGCTTCCTGTTGGAAGTATTGTACTTCATACCTTGAAAATATAATCTGGTCTTTCTCATCAATTGAGGGTGAAAGAAATGGCAAATTATGATTCGCTGGGTCAGTGGACATTCCCCATTCATTTGGCTGCCCTGCATCTACACCCTTGTCACACAGTTGGGGCTTATCTCTTGGCCAAGCATCACCTGCCTCCACCACGAAGATTGTCGAGGCCACGTCTCTCTTCTCCACTCCCCAGGAAGACCCTGTGCCACGGCGGGCATGTGTGACTGGTCACTGCCAGCCTGCCAGTGGCAGAACCACGATGAGAACCTAGTTTTCAGGCCCCCTTCGTCTCCTGTATTGTGTTATTTCGAGATGATCACTGGTGCAGTTAATCAGAAGAAGTCCTGAATTAAAATAAATCTATTATGGGTATCTTTGAGAAGATTTAGGGTAAGGCTAAAAAAGCAGTAAAGCACAGTTCTGAATTCATTTTTTAAGAAGTCTTCAAGGATATTTCATTAACATGACAAAATATGTCTATCGCAACCCCAAAACTAATATAAAATTCGTTATTATTTGTAGGTTATATAACTGGAAAATCCAAGACAAGAACCCAAGCCCAAAACCAAACAATAAGAGAATTCAGTAGGACATCAGGGCACCAAGTTATAATGTAACAATCAATAGTTTTCACGTTTCAAACACGATAAATAACTAATTGGAAGAAATGATCCTATTTGACAACACAAAACTTTAAAAAATGAGAAACTTAAGGAATTGACAAAATGTATACAAGGGATGTTTTAAAAATACTCTTAAGGGATACAAAAGACACTTCAGCAATGGAAAGTTGTACTGTGTCTTGGGTAGGAAGACCCAACATCTGTGTGCATACGGCCCAAATCTCCCTGGCAAGACTAAGGTACTTATTTCCTGAGCTTCTGGGAGTGTTGCTGACGCTTCTGTCCTCAGAAATTGCCCTTGGCCTAAGGGAGCTGCCTCCCCCAAGAGTAGCCCTCTCCCTGAGGACAACTCATTGTCAGCGAGTGGCTAATACACGGTACAAGGGCTGTGCCCCACTTGCCTCAGTTGAGCATGTCTATAAAGGGCCATCCCAGCTTCAGAGCTCCCCATGGCTTGGCTGAGGTCTCTGCCTGAATTCAGCTCCCTTTGTCCAGTTCTGTTCCTTTCATCTGAGAGAAGTCCATCACCCTCTCAAAGATGTTGATCCCAAGAGAGCACACCCTAAAATTTTTTCTGCGTGCAAATCTTCATCTCAGAATGTTTTCTGGGAAACCTGGCTTACAGCAACATTGTAAGATGTCATTTCTCCATAATTTATAAAGTTAAAGTAATTCCAGTAACCGTAATATAATTTTTGAGACTAGATTAATGAAGGATGGTAGGCAAGAATTGTCCTATACCAGACATTAAAAACTTAAAGATTTTATGATTAAATTAGACCAGTGGAATATATCAATAGAACATATGGGAAAATCCAGAAATGTATCCACATTCTTACAGGAACTTAGTATAGAGAAAGTGGCATCTCAAATTAGTGGGAAAAATAGATTGTTGAATAAATGGCACGTTATACGTTAGTTCCCTCTTGCTGCACAGCAGCTCACCCCCAGAGTTTGTGTCCTAACACCACGATACACATGTATCATCTCGCAGTTTCTGTGGGCCGGGAATTCGCCAGTGACTTAGCTGAGCGGTTCTGGCTCGGCGTCTCCTCTGAGGCTCAGTCCAGCTCTTGGCTGGGGCTTCAGCTGAAGGCTGGGGCTGGAGGGTCTGCCTCCATGGTGCTCGCTCACGCGTCTGCCTGTCGATTGCTGCCTGTTGGCCCGGGGTCTCAGTTCCTCCCCATGTGACTTCTCCACGGCGCTGCTCGACTGTCCTCACCACCTAGCAGCTGGCGTCCCCAGAACAGTGACCCAGGAGAGAGCTAGGCAGAAGCTGCAGTCTCCTTCATGACCTGGTTTCAGAAGCCACACGCCATCACTTCTGCCACATTCTCTTAATTACTGATAGAAGTGAGTCACTAAATCTGACCTGCACTCAAGGCGAGAGGAATTGGCCTCCACCCTTTGAAGGGAGGAGGGTCAAAGAACTTGAAGCAACCACAGTGGGGAAAATGGGTCAACAGCTGTAAAACAATTGACTCCAAGATAAATTCCAAATGGATTACAAACCTAGAGGCAAAAATAAAACCCTTGAGTACTAGAAGAATCAGTGGGAGAGTTCTTTTCTGGCTTGAAGCTGAAAGGCCTAAGAACATAAAACCCAGAAGCCATAAATTAAAGATTAATAAATCGGACTGCTTATGGTGCTTTTGCCATGCAGAAATTTGTTTATATATAGTCAAAAGATAAAGTGGGAAAAAACACTTGCTAATAACGTCCCAGACAAAGGGTTAATTTTCATGGTATATGAAGAGTGTCCACAAATTGATATAAAGACCCGTGACTCAACAGAAAAGTGAGAAAAGGATGAGGAAATAAAGAAGGCACATAAAATAGGAAAGTATGCTCAACTTGTGACAAAAAATGCAAATAGAACTATTTTGCGATTCCATTTTTTAACCTCTAAAATTAGCACAGATTTGAAAGTTTGATAACTGCTCCCTGGGCTAACGTAGGGAAAGGGGGGCCCCACCTGCAGTCTGAAAATTGATGCAACTATGGAGGTCAAGCTAGTAGTACTTATTAAAATTCTAAGTCATACTCCTTGACCAAAGAATTCTACTTCTAGGAGTCGTAGATTATTTATTGTATAAACATACATCAATAGAATGAATAACGTATAGTATAGAGTCCCCCCACACTGCAGACACACAAGCACACACACGGAATTCCTTCTATGCTGGTGTGAAAATCACACCACAGTATATTAGGAAAAGGGGAAGAAAAGGTGCGCATCAGTATAAATTGACCATTTTTCGTAGTGGGGTGTGTGAAGGATATTTATGACTGCTAAGAGTGTGAGCCCTTAGATACGTATTCACTTACAAAGTCAGCTTGATTTTACTAAGAATGAGAAGTGGCCCTGTCCACTTCAACGTGTGTAAATCACCACTCGTGTCCTATGTCACCTTTATTTCCGGACAAGTAGATTGTCATGAGAATTATTTCTATTTAAGAGACATTACCCCTCCTTTTTGAGGCCTACACAGCTCAGTCCGGACTGAAGGTTCAGTTAAGAAGTGTGTTTCTATCTGTATCTGTAGTGCTCAGACACTGCTGCATCGCCAGGCGCGGCAGTGGGCCCCACAGAACCCAGTTAGATGGTATCTGCAGGGAGCAGGTGCTCCTGAACAAAGGAGAGGGCAGGCGATGGAGGCGCAGCGACCCGGAGAAACAGGTGGCTCCTGAGTTCGGCTTGGGGAGTTTGCATCAGCCGTCGCGCCGCGCCCCTGACAAAGCCCCAGCAGGTGCTGCCCGCCCAGGCCTGGGCTCCTGGGAGCTTGGCACGTGTGTGCAGACCGCACAGCTGCTGGGCCGGGAGCCGTGCTTCTCTCCCTCGTTTTCCTGGCAAGGCTGTGCCGGAGCCCAAGTCCATAGAAAGAGAGGCCCAAGACTCAATAGAAAATGGCAACGGATGAGGGAAATTCGCGGATTTAGCAAATAAAAATGGCCCTAATGCCAAGGCTGGTCTTGTGGTGTACCTTGAGCTACCTTTCCGGTTGTCAGTGTACTGCCTCAGCTGCGAATGCACCTTCAGTACTTGCTCTGTGATAAAAGTGGGCTTCCGTCAGGTGTTTCCCTGTTAGCGTGAGCCCAGTGCTGACTCTCTCAGCAGAGGGCGCTAGAGGCACGCAGGAGGAGGGTGCCCTTCAGCTCTTCCCGGGTGGTCCCGTCAGCCGGGCTGTGAGGACCTCCGGCAGGGCTGGCCCCGGTCCGTGGCCTCACCCACGGTCCTTCTGCGACCGGGCAGCCTCGGCCGGGCAGTACCTCTCTACATGGAACCAGAGCTCCTGTGTGCCACCCCCGTGCCAGCCAACCCCTGTGCACACCTACACACGGTCACTGCTTCCCGCCCTCCCCCTGCACCCTGGAGCGTGGCCTGCTGCTTGCTCAGCAGCAGATCCGACTGGAGGCCTGGGCCCTCAGGTAACAGGACAGCTCCCAAGGTCGGCTGGGCGGGGCACGGGGAGTTGCACCCCAGGCACAGGGTCCAGGGCTCACCAAAGAATCCTGCAGCCCTGGAGAGATGCAGGAGCACAGTGACTGATTCCCAGGGCACACCCCAGTGGTAGCCAGTCCAAGACGTGAGCCTGTCAGTGGCAAGGGATACAGACGGATGGCAGAGCAGCCTCATGCTTTGGGACCACAGTTGACCCTAGAATTGCACACGGGTTGGGAGCACCAACCTCCCTGCTGTCAAAAATCCGCATATAACTACAGTCAGCCTTAAATATCGGCAGGTCCTTAGTATCCGCAATTGCGCATTCACCAATTCAACCAACCTCAGATCATGTAGTGCTGTAGTATTTACTATTGAAAAAAATCCACGTATAAGTGGACCCCGTGCGGTTCAAACCCATGTTGTTCAAGGGCCAACTGTACATAAAGGGCCTGGACTTTAAGCGAGAAAAATTAATAAACAACAATAATAGTAAAACAAGCATCCATATTCCACACAGACTTTAGTTACCCAGATTCAATAAATGTTAATATTATACCATAGTTGCTTCAGATACTTTAAAATAAATATGTATGTTCTATTAATGTAGGGTATAGTTTTGTGTATTGATAATTCATATGAACAGTACAATGAGAGTGACTTCCTGCAACTTGTCTCCCTCAGCATCATGCTTAAGGTTGTGTCACATCGTCCAATGTAGAACAAGTTCATGCACTTGAATCGCTATGACATGTTCTCGTCAGTGGCTCTCCCACAATTTATTTATCCATTCCCCTACTGGCAGTCAGATTTTTTCCAGTTTTTCACTGTTCCCAAGTTAAGTAACATCCTCGTATGCAGGGAACATTCTTACATACTTTCTCACAGACAAATGAAAGAGTTTCTTTATGGCTTGCATGCAAGTGCCACAGTTGGAGTTCTCTGGGCACAGACTCTGGGATGGAGGTGAGCGTGCAGGGCATTCACTGGGATGTGCCCTCAGAATCAGTCCTTGTAGGGGAGTGAGGGAAGCAGGGTTGGGCAGAGGGACAAGGGGACTTAAAGGCAGTCCCCACAAAGGTTCAGCACAAATGGCTGTGCCCTAAAGTTGGTAGCATTTTTACAAAGAGACCACACTTCTGAAGTTAGAGGATTCTCCGTCAGTAAAGTCTGTTGAATTGAGCCCATCTGAGCCACTTGAGCAGACTCCGAGGCATATGCTTCTTCCTCGCTTGCCCTCACCCCGATGGAGGATGGCACCTTCTCCTAAGAGAATGGGGGCAAGTCTGTTTCAGTTTCTCCAGCACCAAGTAGATGCTCCTCTAGAATTTTAATTGCTCCCTCAGGGTTGAGCAGCAGTTCCCAGAAATGTCATTGAGTCCTGAATGGCCACAGGAATAATTGATACTGTCAATTTCCCTTCCAGTGGTGAGAGAAGCCCTTTATTCTTTAGGGGAAAGCAAAAATAGACTGGTTTCACAGGGTAAATGAGCCCAAAGAGAAGGCAGACAGAAGACTGAGTAATTATAAATGCAGTCTGCAGTCCCTCGCTAAATGTGGCACTGGATTAAGAACTTCGAACGTGAATCTAGAACTCTCCAGTTACAGTAGTGTAAACACCAAGGCAGACTGCACTGGGCAATGCTCGCGTGCAGTTGAGCATGAGGTCATGGATAACTAGAGGACGAGGCGGTCAGTGATGGAATCTCAGAGCTGCAAAACAAGTAGAGCTTTTTAGATTGAGTCTCTGTCTGCACATGGGAATAAGGTAATGGCCCCGTTAACGGAGGTCACAGTCAGAGATAACCCGTGGTAGCAGGTGCTGCCCACCTGGTCCCTGCCCGGCACTACTTCTGCCAGGCAGAGCTTCCTTTGCATAGAGACGTGCTCCTGCTCTCCAGCCTGGTCCTCACATCAGGCTGCTCTCACTCCTCCAAACCTGGTTAATGCGTGGATTAATGGATCCTTTGGATCCAAAGCTCTTTCCCAGGCTTCCTCTGTGTGCTTCCAGTCACAGAGCAGGAAGAGCACAACCCAGGTCTAGTGCATTGTCAGAATCACATTTCCTTTCTGCAAAATGGAACCAGCACCTGCCAGACCTACCTCACAATTCTGAAATGAGAGTGTGGAAGGGAACTGTAATGTATTTTGAAACTATAAAACATAATGTTAATATCATATAATCTTCTTATAAATCAATTCTTTGCAAATTCAGACTGGGGACTTGGAGCCTGTGTAGCAAGGGGAACTCATTTGTAGGTAATTGGAGGAAACCCATCTGAATGGTGAAACTCACATACTGTGACCAGAGAACATACCAAGTGATGCCAGATGGTGGTCCAGGTCAGAAGCCATGGCCTACGGGTCTAATGAAGTTGTTCAGCGAATGACAGCCTCAGAACCAGCAGGAGCCTGAGCCAAACCCATGCTCATTGCCTCAGGGGGAAAATGTGTTTAGACTGAAAGCAGACAGAGCCCCTAAGTCTTCCAGGCTTGTTTCCAGAGGCCTAAATTCCATAGGCATTGAATGTGAACAGGTTGCCAGAAGTTTAGCCCAGAACTTCTGCATCCCCAGACTAGAAAAATTCTTCCATGATGGGGGCAGAGGTCGGGGAAAGACTACAAGTTGTAGGGGTAGAAGTGAGAGGAATGTACCCGTCAGATTCCTGGCTACACCCCATGAGTGGGGACAGGCAGCAGGCATCGCTGGGTAGTGCAGCTAGTGGGTAGTGCAGCTAGTCAGGAGTGGAATTGCTGAGTGATGCTTTTGTCTGGTGCATATAAGAACCTCCTGGGAGGAGCTTTATAAAAATCAGTGTCCAAGCTGCGGGGACAATGGGGTGTCCACATGCAAATATAATCTCAGCCATACCTCACAAATATACAAAACTTAACTAAAAATGGATCAAAAACCTAAATACTAATATAAGAGCTAAAACTGAAAGTCAGAATAAAACACGGGGTAAATCTTTATGACCTTGGATTAGTTAATGGATTCTTAGATACGACACCAAAAGCACAAATGATGAAAGCAAAAATAGATAAATTGGACTTCATTAAAATTAAAAACTTTTGTGTAGAAAAGGGCATTATCAAGAAAGTGAAGGACTTCCCTGGTGGTGCAGCGGTTAAGAATCTGCCTGTCAATGCAGGGGACACAGGTTCGAGCCCTGGTCTGGGAAGATCCCACATGCCACGGAGCAGCTAAGCCCATGCACCACAACTACTGAGCCTGCGCTCTAGAGCCCGCAAGCCACAACTGCTGAGCCCGCGTGCCACAACTACTGAAGCCCACGCGCCTAGAGCCTGTGCTCTGCAACAAGAGAAGCCACCGCAATGAGAGGCCTGCGCACCACAACAAAGAGTAGCCCCCACTCACTGCCACTAGAGAAAGCCTGCACACAGCAACGAAGACCCAATGCAGCCATAAATAAATAAATAAATTTATAAAAAAGAAAGTGAAAAGACAATCTACAGATTGGGAGAAAATGTATGCAAATCATATATCTGAAAAGGATCTAATATGCAGAATATATAAAGAACTGTTGCAACTCACAACAAAAAGACAACCCAATTTAAAAATTGGCCAAGGACTTAGAGAGACATTTCTCCAAAGAAGATGTACAAATGGCCAATAAGCACATGAAAGGATGCTCCACATCCCAAGGCACTAGAGAAATGGAAATCAAAACCACAGTGAGATACGAGATACCACTTCTCACGTACTAGGTTGGCTAGAATAAAACAACAACAACAAGAAGAAACAACAAAACAGAAAATAAGTCCTGGTAAGGATGTGGAGAAATAGGAACCCTTACACATTGCTGGTGAGAATGTAAAATAGTTCATCCTTGTGGAAACAATTTAGCTGCTCCTCAAAAAGTTAAACATAAGATTACCATATGACTCAGCAATTCCACTCCTGTGTCTATACCTCAAAGAACTGAAAATGGGGACTCAGACAAATACTTGTAACTCGATGTTCAGAGCAACACTATTCACGATGGCTGAAAGATGGAAACAACCCAAATGCCCATCAACAGACAAATGGGTAAACAAATTATGATATACACATACACTAGAATATTATTCACCCATATAAAGGAATGAAGTACTGATACATAATACAACAGGGATGAACCTCAAAAACATTGTGCTAAAAGTGAAAGAAGCTAGGCAAAAAAGTCACATATGGTATAATTCCATTTATAAGAAATGTGCAGAATCGGTAAATCCTTAGAAGCAGGAAGTAGATTGGTTGCCAGAGGGCGGGGAAATGGGGATTAACCACTTAATGGGTACAAGGTTTTATTCTGGGGAGATGAAAATGTTTTGGAACTAGATGAGGGGATGCTTGCACTGGGCGTTGCTGAGTGGTTCTGTTATGCGAATTTCACCTCAATAAAAATAAATTCACACCCAAGACCAGGTGAACTCAGAGGAACAGGGTCAGGCATCAGTATTTTTTTTAAGTCCTCCAGGCCATGTGACCTTGTAGCTGTGGCTGCAACCTGCAGATCTAGGTGGAAAGGAATGCGGCTGTCCGTGTCCAAGCATGTCAGAGGAGGGGGAAGGGCTGCGGCGCACCCAGGATACGGTGTCTCACTGATCACCATGTGGACCCTGGCTGAGACCAGATTGGCAGGTTCATTCCCCTTCTTATGGTGCTGGGTAAGATTCTGGAATCACACGGTAGTCTGGCAGTTGAAGGGAGCCACCCACCCAGAGGAAAGATGATTTGAACTGTAATTAAAGTGGTATTTTGAGCACATCTGACTTTATGGGCTGACCTTAAGTGCTATATGTCCTTGTACATTTTAATTCTACACATGCTTACTCATGCCATAAAGTTCCTGCAGGCTGTTGCTGAGGGGAATAGGTGTCTGGCTACCATTTATTCATTAACACATGTTTATTGAGCTACTACTAAGTGCTGGGCACTGTTCCAAGCACTGGAGTTATAACAGTGAACTAGCACATGATAACCTTGTTTACACTCTAGTGGGAACACCACTCTGACCCTTGTGCACATTCTGATTGCCCGCAGCCCATGTGACCACCGTGTCTGTGTCTAGTTTAAGGAGTCTCTGTTCCTATTTTTGGTTTCCCTCTGGTAGGTGAGATAACCCCAAGGTTATGGTTTAACTGCGCCATCAGCCTTTAACCATCTTGTAACACTTTTGTATAATAAGACAGCCCTCTAGAGTAAGGCTGGCAAACTTTTTCTAAAGGGCCAGATAGTAAATATTAAAGGCTTCATGGACCAAGAGGCAAAACTGAGAGTACTGGGTAGGTACCTACAGAAAGAAGCCTGTAAAATGTGAACATTTACAAATGTAAAAGCCATTGTTGGCTCATAGCCCTTGTGACAAGCAGCAGGCTTTGGAGGGTCCCTTGCCAGAAAGTGTATATGGCGGATCGAATAACAGTTTACAGTCCTTCTCTAATCTTTGGTCTTAGAATGAGGTGGGCTCTCATGGCTGGCCTCGCTGCCACAAGGGAGCAGTTATTGGACCTTGTGCTCTGGCTCCCCTTGGGCATCAGGTCTCTCCATCAGGGATCTCGTATGCAGGGCCTTCATTATCTTCATCTGTATTACTAACCTTTCATTGGTGACTGCCCAAGGTTGTCTCCAGAACACAGTGAGATTTGCTATCCTAGGCAAAGAAAGGAAGGGGGTGGGAGGGAGGGAGGGAGGAAAAGTATTAAGCATAACTGGGGTTGTACCATATGACTTAGTGAGCTGATCAAAATTAATACTTTGTCATTTGGTTGTCATTAATACATTTTCTTCATCAGTGGGGCAGTTCAGTAGCTGCCTTTAAGCATTTTTGTCCTATAACAGAACTTTCATTTTGGGGTAACTTAATAATATTCATTTGCATGTTTTCCCCTTGGACATTAAAAATAAGTGAAAACTTTGCCCAACGAGTAGACAAAGATCATTGACTGTACATTAGTTAAAGTTCAGAGTTTTCTCTCTGACTTCAAATGCATCAACTGAAGGCAGATTAAAAGGTTTAAAATGAATGTTTCAAACTCAGTTGAATTGCGTCTAAAACTGCAATACCACTCAATGGTAAGCTAAAAGTGTTGCCTTTGTATACTCTTAACCATAATTTCATATGTAATTAATCAGCTTCAAAATAACCTGGGATAGAAGCGAAGGATTAAAACACCACGATCTACTCTTTATATTCATCAATTCAGAGCTGCTCCATAGGACAGTCCAGTCTCATAAAAGGAAGTCCTGTCAACACTTTTTTGTATTCTTATGTCATGAATATTCCAGTGTTTTAAAAAGTCTTAGCTAAAAATAGTTTGCTATCAGCTAGGGCTGAGTAGTTCTCTGCCTTTTCCCCCCATTTTTATCTACTAAGGTCCTCTGTAAAATGCGTCATTCCTACCATGGGCTGATGTGCTGGCCTTCCGCTCATCTGTACTGCGGACCTGTCCTCCTCACACCTTTCACCCCGGAATGCCTTCCCCTCCCTCACCCTGGGAGCCTGGCGTAAATCTCATTTCACTCTCTTTTTCTAATCTCTTCAGCACACAGAAATTCCTACCTTCTCAATTGCCGTCGCTTACCTCCAGGTTGAGATATTGAGGTTTTGGGGGCGGGGGGCACTTAAGCTCTCATGCATTCCACAACCAGTAACATCTACTTAGACACCTGTTGGGTTTAACTGGAATTCATTGCTATGCCTTTTCCAAATCCTTCATTACTCATGTCCTCATTCAAATAGTTGAAGATGAACTATGTGCTGGATGTTAGCGAGATGGAGGGAGCAGAGGCTGCCTCTCTTAAAAGCTCACAGTCTGCCGACATGAGTGTTACGAGAGAGACTTGCCGTGCCCAGAGGCGTGGAGAAGGGTCCCAGAGAGGAGCTTCTGCGGACTGCCATGGTCCATGGCTGCAGGTGACTCCTCGGTGGTCTGGGGGGTGCGGACCTCATAGCCAGGGCCTCACATCCAGCCTAGTGTGTTCTCATCGCTGTAGAGCCCAGGTGTGTTTCCTCGCCTGTGTGTCACAGGATGAACTGGTCTACCGAGAAGCTCTGCGAGGGAAGGGCGGAGTTACCTCTCAGTATGTTTAGGCTGGCGTTTCTCAGCCTCAGCACCGTGTACCTTTGGGGCCCAATAATTCCTTGTTGGGGGTGGTCCTGCACGCTGTAGGATGCCACCAGCGTCCCTGGACTCTGCCCACTAGGTGTCAGTAGAGCACCCCTTCCCCCCACAAGCCCCCATTTTTAATGTAAAAACTGTCTCCAGACATTCCAAATGTTCCCTAGGGGAGAATTCCCTTACAGAATCTTAGAGGTTCACAGTGTAGGCTTCCATGGGTTTTTGTTTTTTTTTCCAGAAACTTAGAAGTGTCATTTTACTCAATATTTCCTAAACTTATTTGGCTATAGATGCGGAACACTTCTGTTCGCATAGCAGCTATTAACATTCCTTGGAATTAGGGTTTTATGAAACCCCTTGAAAAAGGGCTGGTTTCTTCCATGTGTAAGGGTTATGATGGAAGGTCATATGCTGAGGAACAGTATTGCCAAGTGTTACTTGGAGAGCATCCATCAGAGGACTTTCCTGAAGCAGGTGCAGCAAGGAGAATGTCTCATCTACCCTAAGCTTGCTTTCCTCCAAACTGTTCCTTGGAATGCCCTTCTCCTTCTGCAGGTGGGCACACTGACATCAGGACAATTTGCATTCTCTTCCCGGGGTGGAAAAGTGTGGGAGGAGGTAGTCTTATCAGTGCCCTACTGGGACCCCGGTGCCCCACGCAACAGCCAGATGCTCTCCTCTAACTGCAGACCCCTCTGGGGACACTTTCTTCTCCTTTATCTTCTTCTAAGGCTTCACCTGTTGTCTTGAAGGCCATATTTCACTATATAAGAATGTTGTGGGGAGATTTCCCCTTCCCACCCCAAACCCTGAGAACAGCCTTGAATGTGCCAAGGGGAGCATGGCTGAAATTGTTTGTTAGCATCATCTTATCCAGGTGAAATCCTGCACATGTGCTCACACACCGATGTGTCTCAGCTGGACTTTTCATGTGAAGTGTCAGAAGATTCTTTTCTCCCGCAGATCTTGGGCCCAGGCAAGAAGAGATTTGGGGTTGACAAGTTGTTTTACTCCATAAAAAAGTACTTTTTCTGCCCTACATAGAGCATTAGGGAAACCAGATGTACCCCCTTGAATATTTATGGTTGCACAGCTTCTTCGATGAATAATTCCTCACACATAGTACTGTCTACCCATCAACAAGGCTGCACAGGCAAGGATAAGGAACAGAAAAAGCTCCCTCCTCCCCCTTTCCCTGGAAGTCCCAGTACCCGAAGCAGACAGATGGGGAGCCACATGCCTTGCTTGGATCACCCTGTGAAAGAAAATAAAACACACTTCGTTGGAATTTTCTACAACAAGCCTTTATTACTTCAATAAATCACGGGGGGCAATCGTCAGGAAAAAAGCATTGCTTTTCCAGCCAAACTTCTAAGAGGAACATTTGGCTTCTTTTCTTATTATGGGGCCAAATATCGTTGCTAAATCAGTCTATTTCAAATACATTAGGAAGCTTTCTGCCTCATAGAAGTGAGCTCTGTCTCCAGCTTATATAGCTCTTAAAATTACAGACGCCTTTGTTGCTGATTGTAATCACTGCAAGAGTGTTAGAAGGCATTTTAAAAGTTAAGATAAAAAGTCACCTATAACCCTAACACATAAAGATAAGTACCCTTTATGTCTTGCTCTGTAACTTTCTAGGATATACAACCCTACTTATATAAATATGTACTTAAAAACGAAAGTATTTTTTTAATACATCTTTATTGGAGTATAATTGCTTCACAGTGCTGTGTTAGTTTCTGTTGTACAACAAAGTGAATCAGCTATACGTATACATATATCCCCATATCCCCTCCTCTTGAGCCTCCCTCCCACCCTCCCTATCCCACCCCTCTAGGTCGTCACAAATCACCGAGCTGATCTCCCTGTGCTATGCGGCTGCTTCCCACTAGCTATCTATTTCACATTTGGTAGTGTATATATGTCCATGCCACTCTCTCACTTCGTCCCAGCTTACCTTTCCCCCTCCCCGTGTCCTCAAGTCCATTCTCTACGTCTGTATCTCTATTCCTGTCCTGCCCCTAGGTTCTTCAGACCCTTTTTTTTTTTTTTAGATTCCATATATATGTGTTAGCATACGGTATTTGTTTTTCTCTTTCTGGCTTACTTCACGCTGTATGACAGTGTCTAGGTCCATCCACCTCACTACAAATAACTCAAATTTCATTTCTTTTTATGGCTGAGTAATATTCCATTGTATATATGTGGCACATCTTCTTTATCCATTCATCTGTCGATGGACACTTAGGTTGCTTCCATGTCCTGGCTGTTGTAGATAGTGCTGCAATGAGCATTGTGGTACATGACTCTTTTTTTTTTTTTTAATTTATTTATTTTTTTTTTTTTACTTTTGGCTGTGTTGGGTCTTCGTTTCTGTGCAAGGGGCTTTCTCTAGTTGTGGCAAGCTGGGGCCACTCTTCGTCGCGGTGCGCGGGCCTCTCACTGTCGTGGCCTCTCTTGTTGTGGCGCACAGGCTCCAGACGCGCAGGCTCAGTAATTGTGGCTCACGGGCGTAGTTGCTCCGCAGCATGTGGGATCTTCCCAGACCAGGGCTCGAACCCGTGTCCCCTGCATTGGCAGGCAGATTCTCAACCACTGCGCCACCAGGGAAGCCCCCATGACTCTTTTTGAATTATGGTTTTCTCAGGGTATAAGCCCAGTAGTGGGATTGCTGGGTCACATGGTAGTTCTGTTTTTAGTTTTGTAAGGAACCTCCATACTGTTTTCCATAGTGGTTGTATCAATTTACATTCCCACCAACAGTGCAGGAGAGTTCCCTTTTCACTACACCCTTCCCAGCATTTATTGTTCCTAGATTTTTTGATAATGGCCATTCTGACCTGCGTGAGGGGAAACCTCATTGTAGTTTTGATTTGCATTTCTCTAATAATTAGTCATGCTGAGCATCTTTTCATGTGCCTCTTGGTCATCTGTATGTCTTCCTTGGTGAAATGTCTATTTAGGTCTTCCGCCCATTTTTAAACTGGGTTGTTTGCTTCTTTGATATTGAGCTGCATGAGCTGTTTGTATATTTTGGAGATTAATCCTTTGTCTGTTGTTTCATTTGCAAATATTTTCTCCCATTCTGAGGGTTGTCTTTTTTGTCTTGTTTATGGTTTCCTTTGCTGTGGAAAAGGTTTGAAGTTTAATTAAGTCCCATTTGTTTATTTTTGTTTTTATTTCCGTTACTCTCGGAGGTGGGTCAGAAAAGATCTTGCTGTGGTTTATGTCAAAGGGTGTTTTTCCTTTGTTTTCCTCTAAGAGTTTTATAGTGTCTGGTCTTACATTTAGGTCTTTAATCCATTTGTAGCTTATTTTTGTGTATGATGTTAGGGAGTGTTCTCATTTCATGCTTTTTCATGTAGCTGTCCAGTTTTCCCAGCACCACTTACTGAAGAGGCTGTCTTTTCTCCATTGTATGTTCTTGCCTCCTTTGTCGTAAATTAGGTGCCCACATGTACGTGGGTTTATCTCTGGGCATTCTATCCTATACCATTGGTCTATATTTCTGTTTTTGTGCCAGTACCATACTGTCTTGATTACTGTAGCTTTGTGGTACAGTTTGAAGTCAGGGACCCTGATTCCTCCAACTCCGTTTTTCTTTCTCAAGATTGCTTTGGCTATTCGGGGTCTTTTGTGTTTCCATACGAATTGTAAAATTTTTTGTTCTAATTCTGTGAAGAATGCCATTGGTAGTTTGATAGGGATTGCAGTGAGTCTGTAGATTGCTTTGGGTATTATAGTCATTTTCACAATATTGATTCTTCCATTCAAAGAAGGTGGTATATCTCTCCATCTGTTTATGTCATCTTTGATTTCTTTCATCAGTGTTTTATAGTTTTCTGAGTACAACTCTTTTGCCTCCTTAGGCAGGTTTATTCCTAGGTATTTTATTCTTTTTGTTGCAATGGTAAATGGGAGTGTTTCCTTAATTTCTCTTTCTGATTTTTCATTGTTGGTGTATAGGAATGCCAGAGATTTCTGTGCATTAATTTTGTATCCTGCAACCTTACCAAATTCATTGATTAGTTCTAGTAGTTTTCTGGCGGCATCTTTAGGATTTTCTGTGTATAGTATCATGTCATAGGCAAACAGTGACAATGGCATCTTTAGGATTTTCTGTGTATAGTATCATGTCATAGGCAAATAGTGACAATGTTACTTCTTCTTTTCCAATTTGTATTCCTTTTATTTCTTTTTCTTCTCTGATTGCCGTGGCTAGGACTTCCAAAACTATGTTGAATAATAGTGGTGAGAGTGGACATCCTTGTCTTGTTCCTTATCTTAGAGGAAATGCTTTCAGTTTTTCACCATTGAGTATGATGCTTGCTGTGGGTTTGTCATATGTGGCCTTTATTATGTTGAGGTAGTTTCCCTCTGTGCCCATTTTTCTGGAGAGTTTTTATCATAAATGGGTGTTGAATTTTGTCAAAAGCTTTTTCTGCATCTATTGAGATGATCATATGGTTTTTGTTCCTCAATTTGTTAATGTGGTGTATCACACTGATTGATTTGCATATATTGAAGAATCAGTGATATTGGTCTATAATTTTCTTTCTTTGTGATATCTTTTTCTGGTTTTGGTATCAGGGTGATGGTGGCTTCGTAGAATGAATTTGGGAGTGTTTCTCCCTCTGCAATTTTTTGGAAGAGTTTGAGAAGGATCGGTGTTAGCTCTTCTCTAAATGTTTGACAGAATTCGCCTGTGAAGCCATCTGGTCCTGGACTTCTGTTTGTTGGAAGATTTGTAATTATGGTTTCAATTTCATTACTTGTGATAGGTCTGTTTATATTTTCTAATTCTTCCTGGTTCAGTCTTGGAAAATTGTACCTTTCCAAGAATTTGTCCATTTCTTCATGGTTGTCCATTTTTTTGGCATATAGTTGTTTGTAGTAGTCTCTTATAATCCTTTGTATTTCTGTGGTGTCAGTTGTGATTTCTCCTTTTTCATTTCTAATTTTATTGATTTGCATCCTCTCCCTTTTTTTCTTGATGAGTCTGGCTAAGGGTTTATCAATTTTGTTTATCTTCTCAAAGAACCAGATTTTAGTTTTATTCATCTTTGCTATTGTTTTCTTCATTTCTATTTCATTTATTTTTGCTCTGATCTTTATGATTTCTTTCCTTCTACTGACTTTGGGTTTTCTTTGTTCTTCTTTCTCTAGTTGTTTTAAGTGTAGAGTTAGATTGTGTATTTGAGATTTTTCTTGTTTCTTGAGGTGAGACTGAATTGCTATAAACTTCCCTCTTAGAACTGCTTTTGCTGTGTCCCATGGGTTTTGGGTCGTCGTGTTTTCGTTGTCATTTGTTTCTGTGTATTTTTTTTATTTCTTCTTTGATTTCTTCAGTGATCTCTTGGTTATTTAGTAGCGCTCTGTTTAGCCTCCATGTATTTGTGTTTTTTACAGTTTTTTTCCTGTAATTGATTTCCAGTCTCAAGCGTTGTGGTCAGAAAAGATGCTTGATACCATTTCAATTTTCTTACATTTTCTGAGGCTTGATTTGTGACCCGAGATGTGATCTATCCTGAAGAATGTTTGGTGTGCACTTGAGAAGAAAGTGTATTCTGCCACTTTTGGGTGTAATGTTCTATAAATATCAATTAAATCTATCTGGCCTATTGTGTCATTTAAAGCTTGTGTTTCCTTATTTATTTTCTGTTTGGGTGATCTGTCCATTGGTGTAAGTGGGGTCTTAAAGTCCCCTACTGTTATTGTGTTACTGTCGATTTCCCCTTTCGTGGTTGTTAGCATTTGCCTTATGTATTGAGGTGCTTGTATGTTGGGCGCATAAACATTTATAATTGTTATATCTTCTTCTTGGATTGATCCCTTGATCATTATGTAGTGTCCTTCCTTATCTCTTGTAACAGTCTTTATTTTAAAGTCTATTTTGTCTGATATGAATATTGCTATTCCAGCTTTCCTTTGATTTCCATTTGTATGGAATATTTTTCTCCATCCCTTCACTTTCAGTCTGTATGTGTCCCTAAGTCTGAAGTGGGTCTCTTGTAGACAGCATGTATATGGCTCTTGTTTTTGTATCCATTCAGCCAGTCTGTCTTTTGGTTGGGGCATTTTATCCATTTACATCAAGGTTATTATCAATATGTATGTTCCTATTACCATTTTATTAATTGTTTTGGGTTTGTTTTTGTGGGTCTTTTTCTTCTCTTGTGTTTCCCACCTAGAGAAGTTCCTTTAGCATTTGTTGTAAAGCTGGTTTGGTGGTGCTGAATTCTCTTAGCTTTTGCTTGTATGAAAAGCTTTTGACTTCTCCATCGAATCTGAATGAGGTCCTTGCTGGGTAGAGTAATCTTAGTTGTAGGTTTTTCTCTTTCATCACTTTAAGTATATCCTGCCACTCCCTTCTGGCCTGCAGCGTTTCCACTGAAAAAATCAGCTGATAACTTTATGGGGATTCCTTTCTAAGTGATTTTTTGTTCTTCCCTTGCTGCTTTTAATATTTTTTCATTGAATTTAATTTTTGTTAGTTTGATTAATATGTGTCTTGGTGTGTTTTTCCTAGGGTTTATCCTGTATGGGACTCTTTGTGCTTCCTGGACTTGGGTGACTATTTCTTTTTCCATGTTAGGGAAGTTTTTGACTATAATCTCTTCAAATATTTTCTCAGACCCTTTCTTTTTCTCTTCTTCTTCTGGGACCCCTATAATTCCAATGTTGGTGTGTTTAGTGTTGTCCCAGAGGTCTCTGAGATTGTCTTCAGTTCTTTTAATTCTTTTTTCTTTATTCTGCTCCTCGGCAGTTATTTCTACCATTTTGTCTTCCAGCTCACTTATTCATTCTTCTGCCTCAGTTATTCTGTTACTGATTCCTTCTAGATGTTTTTCATTTCAGTTATTGTGTTGTTCTTCTCTGTTTGTTCTTTAGTTCTTCTAGATCTTTGTTAAACATTTCTTGTATTTTCTCAATCCATGCCTCCATTCTATTTCCGAGATTCTGGATCATCTTTACTATCATTACTCTGAATTGTTTTTCAGGTAGATTGCCTATTTCCTCTTCATTTATTTGGTCTTGAAGGTTTTTACCTTGCTCCTTCATCTGTGACATATATTTTTGCCATCTCTTTTTTGTTTTTCATGAGTGGGATTGTGTTCTGGTCTTACTGGATGTTTGGCGCTGAGATGAGGAACTCCGTGTGACCTCACTCTGATGAATATTCCCTGGGGTCTGAGGTTCTCTGTTAGTCCAGTGGTTTGGACTCGGAGCTCCCACCGCAGGAGCTTTGGCCCGACCCCCAGCTCGTGAACCAAGATCCCCCAAGCCACGTCGGGTGGCAAAGAAAAAAAAGAAAAAAAAGAGAATAATAACAAAGTAAAAAATAAAATTAGACCAGGAAACTAACAGGTATGTTAGAAAGAATATAAAAATAAAAATGTAGATGAATCAACATCTGCAAGGTACAATACCACAATAGTAAAAGAGAGGAGAAGGGAAAAGAAAAATAAATAAATTAATTTAAAAGGGGAGAAAAGGCCTTGGCTATGGAGGGCGGGATCTAAGCAAGGGCGAGGTTTGGGTGGTGGGCCGGACCTATGCTCAGGACCCACAGGGCTGGAAAAGGCCCTGGGGCCTGTGGGGGGCGGGGCTTAGGCTCAAGGAGCAGAAGGGCCCAGGCATGCCCCCCACCCCTGGCCTCAGAGTGGAGGGACCTCACCTGTGAGCCCAGCAGGCTTCCTGGGCTCGAGTGGGCGGGGCAAGCGCCCTCCCCTCCTCTCCCGCTCCTCCGATTCTGGAGGGCCCCTCCCGCCTGCCTCTCCTGATCTCCCTGGCCTCAGGGGTGCCGATCCTGTCTGGCCCTCACTTCTCCCCACCCTCAGTCCCCCCCATGTCCTACCAGTTCACCTTGGGATTCCTCCCGTCTCCTCAGGCGTCAGAGTCCCCCACCAGCGCCGGCAGGCACCCTAGTTGTGGGGAGACAGTAACTCCGCGTCCTCCCACAGCGCCATCTTGACTCCTCCGAGCTTACGGGTTTTATTACAACAGTTATCGTCTGGTTTTCTTATAAGCTGTCTCAAAATGTTCCAAGGACCAAGGAGGGAAATAATTTTTTTTTTTTTTTTTGCTAACTTAACACTTCAATTAAAGCACAGAAGCATAGCTAGGATAAGAAGTGGTGAATGAAATATGTTTATTATTTTTTAAAGTAGTCAGTTTTCACCAGGGAGAAAATAGTAGTTCAGGCTAGTTCTTCTCTTCCCAAGGTGTTTATATTAGAAATCTACTTTCTTTTGTATGTAGAGAGAGAAAATTCATAATTTTTAGGGCGTCATCCCCTCAGAAAAGTCCCCATTGGGATTGTGGCCCCACAGAGCAGAGAAAAATGCAGTATTAGTGAGGCAGTAACTAAGCCAGCATGCTTTATGGCTCCTGGTTATCCAGTGATGGGAGAGAGGAAAACCGTCTGAGCCACAGTGTCTAGTTTCTTCTATTAAGAGTCTTGCAGAGAATGTATGCACTTGATGGAAGGGTCCTATTGCTAAACCAGTTTGAAAGCCAGTCACTTGAGCTATTGATCTCTGCCTAGAGGAGTCACACCAAAATCATCCCTAAAATAAAAGCCAGCTGCCCTGGGATGGGAGCCCACCTCACCGGATTATCCTTCCACATCTCGCTCGGCCTGGGCTTTAAGAGAAAGCTGGGGTTGGGCCCTGTGGGTCAGAGAAAACTTCTCCTTCAGTATATTCTTCACTTCTTGCTCCCTTCAAATCATAGACAGGGTAAAATTGTAGGGGGTTTTCTTTCAAATGGCTTTTCTTGTTCTATGTGTGTAAACAGGTAGAGCTCTGGCTCCCATTCCCAGTCTGAGCCTTTTGGGAAGTTTCTCCCTGGGCATCAAGGCTCCATTTATCTTCTAAAGCCAGACTCCACGTTCTCTTGAATAATCCCCCAAGAGTGAAGTCTCAGCATTCCTTGCTTCTCCTCCCCCGACGGAAAACCTGAGGCCCAGCATCCCAGGAGTGGTCCGTGCAGCGTGGCCCTGATCAGTGGGGAGTGTGATTTGCACAGCCACTGGCAAGGTGGCATATTTTGGGTGATGTGGGTATTGCCCACCACCCACAGTTGCTGGGAAATGCTACAGCCAACTTCTCAAAAGGAACTACCCTGCTGATTTCTAAATAAGTTCAGTCTGGGTTGTCCGTGCAGTAAGCCACGTGTTAAGTCCCACATTCTACTGCTTGCTGTGGAACTCGGTGCTGACTGAGGGGTCAGAATGGCCATTAGTAACAGGTGAAAATCCTTATAAGTGCTCTGTGATGGAGCAAGGCCCGCTGGGAGAGGGCCCATGTAATTCTGGCTTCTGCCAATGCAGTGACCTTTTCATGGGCTTAATCTCTGGGTCAATTCAAGTTTCCTAATGGCCTACCATGAACTTCCGAAGAATTCATGGGAATGGAAGGTGGCTGCTAAAGGAAAATGAATCTCTCTTCCAGAATCTGCTGTGAGTCAGGAGCAGGAAAGTGACAGGTAAACATGCTTCTTGCTACAAATAGCAACACTCAAACTTTGACTTAAATATGAAGGGAAATGTATGATCTCTCAACACAAATTTGAGGGGCAGCTGGGCTTCAGGCATGAAAATTACAGTTTCGTTCCTTCCATCTGTGGAGAGAGAATAAACCGGCCCCCTCTTTGTGAAAGGAAAGCTGCTCAGATTCCTTAGAGGTAATGGTTTCCGAGGGCTCTGGTTTGAAGGCTAGCTCTGCCTCATTGAGACTTACCCGTTAGTGATCATTACTCAAGATTCACAAGGCTCCCCACCTCAGCTGAGGGCATGTCATAAAGATGACAGTCTTCTTAAGTTAATTTAAGCATGCAGGCATTTTTTAATGCAATCCTCATTAAAAATGCCAACAGCATTTTATCTGGAGCCAGACAAGTTGATAGTAAGGTCCAGCTGGAAAATAGTATTTAACAATAATGGGAAAACCATGACCATGAAAAACAATAAGAACAATACCTTGATACCTACCGGGAATCCTAACAAACCCTGAAGGCTGTGTGGGCAAAGAGCCTGGCACCGGTGCAGGAGGAGAGGAGTAGCCCAGAGGAGGAGAAACTAGCACCCAGGAAGAGAGAGTGTTAGGCTGAGCGGCTGGAGCCGATGGCTCAGGGCTGCAGGTGTTGAAGCCGCTCTGCTGCACGGAGGGCTTCGGCGTGTTCTGCTTCTTGGTTGTGTTGAAGCTCACACAGCCTAGGGCCCTCTTCCTGGCTGTTAAACTTTGCAGCCTTGTACGTTTTCTGTAAATCACACGCGTGTTCACGTGCGCGTGCACGCGCACACACACGCACGAGTCATCTTCACATTCACCGTATTTTCAGTGACCTTAAGAACCCGTTGGCCCACTTCTCTCTCGTATTCACCTGCTGGCCTTATTTAATACCACAGCTTAATGGACAGAAGAGTTGGGCTGTTATTTGTGTTCCTCCAACGTGGCTTGGGGCTAACCGACGGCACTTTTCTCCAGCTGCACTTGTGAAACGTCCTGTGCGTGGCAGGAGTTATTTCCCTAGGTCCTTCCTTTCTTTGACCTGATTAGAACATTAGATTGGTCCTAAAATGCAGAAAGAAATTTCAGCTCATAAGATAAATGGCACATTGTCAAAAAGATTCTAAAAGACTATATTTAAACTGGTCCTGTCAAAAGGCTGCCTTGATAAGGGATCGTATTAATTAATGGCGTGGTTTCTTGCTGACCCTAGACCAGCAGGGTGGTTATAAACATTGTCTGTTTGTCTTACCTGTCCTGCGGCCCCCGTAGCCCAGCCATAGGGATAACTAAATGTCCTGGGGAAAACCCTACCCACCTTGAGGAGCAGAAAAGATGGGGAAAGCCGAGTGAGAGAGGACCCCTCCTACTCACCTCTGCCCCCTCGTGCTCCAGCCCACCTTCTCCAATCTGGGGCCAGGACCTCCCTCCCATCTTAAGGTGCCTGGTCAAGACAGAGGCACCCTTGGTGGGAGACAGGCAGCCTGCCTGAGGCCAGACAGGAGGCCTTGGTGAGCCAGACCCCCTCCTCCTTAAGCTCACGGTGAAACTCCGACCTGTGGGACTCTGACCTGCCCTCCGTGCAAGTGAGGATACACCCCCTGCAGGAGTGTGCCCGGGCTGCCTCAGCAAAGCACCACAGACCTGGCAGTTTAAACAAAAGGACTTCATTCTCTCGCACTTCTGGAGGCTAGAAGTCAAGGTCAAGGTGTGGGCAGGGCCGGTTCCTCCTGAGGACTCCGTCCTCCCCGTGTCCTCACAGGGTGTCCCTCTGTGCGTGTCTGTGTCCTGATCTCCTCTTATGAGGACACCAGTCTTATAGGATCAGGGCCCACCCGTACGACCTCATTTACCTTCATCACCTCTTTAAAGTACAGTTAGATTCTGAGGAACTGGGTGTTAGCGCTTCAACATATGAATTCTGGGGGCGCATAACGGCCCGGACAGCCCCCAAGCTCCGTTTCCAGCAGAGCCAACTGGAGGGAAGGTGGAGCCGGGAAGATTGAAGCGACCATGTGTTTAGCTGCCTCCACTCTCAAGGCCTCCCATGGATGTCGGGAACTCGGCACTCTTCATTCCTATAAACAGAAGCATCCAGGCTACAGCTAGAGGCAACGTCTCTGCCCGGAATGCACGCAGGGAGTGTGAGCCACTCGGAATCCACAGGGCCTGGCAGAACAGAGCCCCCGTGCTGGGGGGCAGACCCTGCAGCGCCGGACACGGGCCCCCCGGGGGGTCACAGTCCTCGCCAGGGCCGCGGCCCACGGGGCCGAAGGGCTCCCGAGACCGTGCAGGCCCAGCCTACGAGCCGCACCTGGCCCTGTCCCCTGAGTCACTCAGGCTGGCTGGGATGGAGGGAGCTCAACTTGAAGAATTGTGCACCAGGTGGCAGAGAGCTGAAGGGGCCGAAGGCTCGTGTCAGTGTCACAGAGGCAGTGACTAGGCGATCAGCTCACCCCAGGGCTGTGGGGAAACAGGACGAGCTGAGAGGAGAGCCCAGGCGAGCCACAGCTGAAGCCTGCAAGGAGGGCCGCACGATGGGGGCGCACTACAGAGAGGCCCGTGGGAGGGGTGCTGCCCCCCGGAGCTTGGGGGGCCTCTGCAGAGCTGGGATTAAGACCTCTGAGGGGAGCTGCGGCTGGCCGGCACTGGCATCTTCGAGGGAACCCCACGAGGCCAGGAAAAACAGCAGCGTGGAACCCACCGCTGCTGCTGGCACCGCCCCGTTGCTGCTGGGCTGAAGAACCACTCCACCAGCAGCGTGTTTGCAGAGTGAACGACAATTCAGAGAAGCTTATTATGAGACGTCAGGGAGAATCTCCAGCCTGTGATTTCATAGAAGATGGGAAGGGCAACACAGCACACTTTGCCGAAAGTCATGTGGTTTAGGCGTTTGTGGTACAGAAGTTAACCTCAAGTATCTTTCCATATCAGCACAAGGGGGCCGGGTCACGTTATTGACGTGATCTACAGGAGCTGAAATAAAGGGCGCAGGAGAAGCTCGTCTTAGATACCTGTTTGAGGACTTGCTAGAAATCCGCCCATTTCTCTGAGTACTTCATCCAATAAAAGTGGTTATGACATCATGGCACAAGGAGTAGGGGCTGAGGTTTTTATGTTACCTACCGTTTATGATTCACCCTGTTTACCTGATAAGACACTAGCAGTCAAAAGTAAGTGAAAGTGTTTCACAGATACTGCAATTGCACCCTGGACACGCAAGCTCAATCACCATTTGCACCTTGTAATATTTCCTACCCAGACATAAACAATTTTCGGTATTGAAATAGAAGCAAAATAACTCAGTAATTGCCACTTCTTCCTTCTTGTAGACAGTGTTTCTTGCTCTGGGTCGCACATTCAGAGTGTGTTTTATACAACGTTTGTTTTAAGTAACACCTGGGAGGTGCTAAATATATATTGAACAGCAATAGTAAAGGGCCTTACTCATCTTTTTTTTTTTTTTTTTTTTTACAAGAGATAGACTGACACCAAGCATTGTACATGGATGACCACAACAAAAGCAACAATGATTGCAATTACCAAACATGAAACACACTCATACTATGTCATAATATTGACATTCAGTCCAGTAATCCTCCACTGTAACAGCTCCTTTACTTTGCAGTGAAAATTGATTTGTATATTCTTTGCCTCTGAGTCCTTGTGGGATTTTTTTTTTTAATTCAGACAGAAAGTCACAAAAATTATACTCATCCTCATCAGTTCACTCAGTCTCATGTAATTAATTTTTTTTTTCATCTTGATCTTTTGTTAGCACTTTTATGAGTTCATCAGTTTTTCATTAGAGTTCTGAAAATGCTTATTCATTCAGTTCAGCAGTACAGTCAGTTACCAGAAACCTGTACTTGTCAGAGTCTTTTCCATGAATTTCTTGAAGATGAAAGCCTTTTATAGGAACATATTTGCAAAAGCATCAGAGTACACCCAGAACTGTCTGTAAATGACAAGTTAAAAATGACCACTGTTAAAGATTTGATGAAAGTTCATAATAATGCAGTTGACAAGAAAATTAGTTATTTCTGAGATATACATTTTAAAGTAATAACTAGGATTATTACTTATAACATTATACCAGAACATATAAGATTTTTAGAAATTTCATGTAATGTCTGAAACATTTATATTAACATATTTCCATACAAATACAAATATAAGATTTTTAGAAATTTCATATAATGTCTGAAACATTTATATTAACATATTTCCATACATATTTCCATACAAATACAAATATAACATTTTTAGAAATTTCATGTAATGTCTGAAACATTTATATTAACATATTTCCATACAAATAACCCAATGAAAGTTTAGTATTAGTTGTTTTGTTTGTTTGTTTGTTTATACTGCAGGTTCTTATTAGGCATCAATTTTATACACATCAGTGTATACATGTCAATCCCAATCACCCAATTCAGCACACCACCATCCCCACCCCACCGCAGTTTTCCCCCCTTGGTGTCCATATGTCCATTCTCTACATCTGTGTCTCAACTTCTGCCCTGCAGACCAGCTCATCTGTACCATTTTTCTAGGTTCCACATACATGCATTAATATACGATATTTGTTTTTCTCTTTCTGACTTACCTCACTCTGTATGACAGTCTCTAGATCCATCCACTTCTCAACAAATGACTCAATTTCGTTCCTTTTTATGGCTGAGTAATATTCCATTGTATACATGTACCACATCTTCTTTATCCATTCGTCTGTTGATGGGCATTTAGGTTGCTTCCATGACCTGGCTATTGTAAATAGTGCTGCAATGAACATTCGGGTGCATGTGTCTTTTTGAGTTACGGTTTTCTCTGGGTATATGCCCAGTAGTGGGATTGCTGGGTCATATGGTAATTCTATTTTTAGTTTTTTAAGGAACCTCCATATTGTTCTCCATAGTGGCTGTATCAATTTACATTCCCACCAACAGTGCAAGAGGGTTCCCTTTTCTCCACACCCTCTCCAGCATTTGTTGTTTGTAGATTTTCTGATGATGCCCATTCTAACAGGAGTGAGGTGATACCTCATTGTAGTTTTGATTTGCATTTCTCTAATAATTAGTGATGTTGAGCATCTTTTCATGTGCTTCGTGGCCGTCTGTATGTCTTCTTTGGAGAAATGTCTATTTAGGTCTTCTGCCCATTTTTGGATTGGGGTGTTTGTTTCTTTAATATTGAGCTGAATGAGCTGTTTATATATTTTGGAGATTAATCCTTTGTCCGTTGATTCGTTTGCAAATATTTTCTCCCATTCTGAGGGTTGTCTTTTCGTCTTGTTTATGGTTTCCTTTGCTGTGCAAAAAGCTTTGAAGTTTCATTAGGTCCCATTTGTTTATTTTTGTTTTTATTTCCATTACTCTAGGAGGTGGATCAAAAAAGATCTTGCTGTGATTTATGTCAAAGAGTGTTCTTCCTATGTTTTCCTCTAAGAGTTTTATAGTGTCCAGTCTTATATTTAGGTCCCTAATCCATTTTGAGTTTATTTTTGTGTATGGTGTTAGGGAGTATTCTAATTTCATTCTTTTACATGTAGCTGTCCAGTTTTCCCAGCACCACTTATTGAAGAGACTGTCTTTTCTCCATTGTATATCTTTGCCTCCTTTGTCATAGTTTAGTTGACCATAGGTGCGTGGGTTAATCTCTGGGCTTTCTATCTTGTTCCATTGATCTATGTTTCTGTTTTTGTGCCAGTACCATATTGTCTTGATTACTGTAGCCTTGTAGTATAGTCTGAAGTCAGGGAGTCTGATTCCTCCAGCTCCATTTTTTTGCCTCAAGACTGCTTTGGCTATTCGGGGTCTTTTGTGTCTCCATACAAATTTTAAGATGATTTGTTCTAGCTCCGTAAAAAATGCCATTGGTAATTTGATAGGGATTGCATTGAATCTGTAGATTACTTTGGGTAGTATACTCATTTTCACAATGTTGATTCTTCCAATCCAAGAACATGGTATATCTCTCCATCTGTTGGTATCATCTTTAATTTCTTTCATCAGTGTCTTATAGTTTTCTGCATACAGGTCTTTTGTCTCCCTAGGTAGGTTTATTCCTAGGTATTTTATTCTTTTTGTTGCAATGGTAAATGGGAGTGTTTCCATAATTTCTCTTTCAGATTTTTCATCATTAGTGTATAGGAATGCAAGAGATTTCTGTGCATTAATTTTGTATCCTGCAACTTTACCATATTCATTAATTAGCTCTAGCAGTTTTCTGGTGGCAGTTTTAGGATTCTCTATGTATAGTATCATGTCATCCGCAAACAGTGACAGTTTTACTTCTTCTTTTCCAATTTGTATTCCTTTTATTTCTTTTTCTTCTCTGATTGCCGTGGCTAGGACTTCCAGAACTATGTTGAATAATAGTGGTGAGAGTGGACATCCTTGTCTCGTTCCTGATCTTAGAGGAAATGCTTTCAGTTTTTCACCATTGAGAATGATGTTTGCTGTGGGTTTGTCATATATGGTCCTTATTATGTTGAGGTAGGTTCCCTCTATGCCCACTTTCTGGAGAGTTTTTATCATAAATGGGTGTTGAATTTTGTCAAAAGCTTTTTCTGCATCTGTTGAGATGATCATATGGTTTTTCTTCTTCAATTTGTTAATATGGTGTATCACATTGATTGATTTGCGTATATTGAAGAATCCTTGCATCCCTGGGATAAATCCCACTTGATCGTGGTGTATGATCCTTTTAATGTGTTGTTGGATTCTGTTTGCTAGTATTTTGTTGAGGATTTTTGCATCTATATTCATCAGTGATATTGGTCTGTAATTTTCTTTTTTTGTAGTGTCTTTGTCTGGTTTGGGTATCAGGGTGATGGTGGCCTCATAGAATGAGTTTGGGAGTGTTCCTTCCTCTGCAATTTTTTGGAAGAGTTTGAGAAGGATAGGTGTTAGCTCTTCTCTAAATGTTTGATAGAATTCACCTGTGAAGCCATCTGGTCCTGGACTTTTGTTTGTTGGAAGATTTTTAATCACAGTTTCAATTTCATTACTTGTGGTTGGTCTGTTCATATTTTCTGTTTCTTCCTGGTTCAGTCTTGGAAGGTTATACCTTTCTAAGAATTTGTCCATTTCTTCCAGGTTGTCCATTTTATTGGCATAAAGTTGCTTGTAGTAGTCTCTTAGGATGCTTTGTATTTCTGCGGTGTCTGTTGTAACTTCTCCTTTTTCATTTCTGATTTTATTGATTTGAGTCTTCTCCCTCTTTTTCTTGATGAGTCTGGCTAATGGCTTATCAATTTTGTTTATCTTCTCAAAGAACCAGCTTTTAGTTTTATTGATCTTTGCTATTGTTTTCTTTGTTTCTATTTCATTTATTTCTGCTCTGATCTTTATGATTTCTTTCCTTCTGCTAACTTTGGGTTTTGTTTGTTCTTCTTTCTCTAGTTTCTTTAGGTGTAAGGTTAGATTGTTTACTTGAGATTTTTCTTGTTTCTTGAGGTAGGCTTGTATAGCTATAAACTTCCCTCTTAGAACCGCTTTTGCTGCATCCCATAGGTTTTGGGTCGTCGTGTTTTCATTGTCATTTGTCTCTAGGTATTTTTTGATTTCCTCTTTGATTTCTTCAGTGATCTCTTGGTTATTTAGTAACGTATTGTTTAGCCTCCATGTGTTTGTCTTTTTTACGTTTTTTTCCCTGTAATTCATTTCTAATCTCATAGCGTTGTGGTCAGAAAAGATGCTTGATATGATTTCAATTTTCTTAAATTTACTGAGGCTTGATTTGTGACCCAAGATGTGATCTATCCTGGAGAATGTTCCGTGCGCACTTGAGAAGAACGTGTAATCTGCTGTTTTTGGATGGAATGTCCTATATATATCAATTAAATCTATCTGGTCTATTGTGTCATTTAAAGCTTCTGTTTCCTTATTTATTTTCATTTTGGATGATCTGTCCATTGGTGTAAGTGAGGTGTTAAAGTCCCCCACTATGATTGTGTTACTGTCAATTTCCTCTTTTATAGCTGTTAGCAGTTGCCTTATGTATTGAGGTGCTCCTATGTTGGGTGCATATATATTTATAATTGTTATATCTTCTTCTTGGATTGATCCCTTGATCATTATGTAGTGTCCTTCCTTGTCTCTTGTAACATTCTTTATTTTAAAGTCTATTTTATCTGATATGAGTATAGCTACTCCAGCTTTCTTTTGATTTCCATTTGCATGGAATATCTTTTCCCATCCCCTCACTTTCAGTCTGTATGTGTCCCTAGGTCTAAAGTGGGTCTCTTGTAGACAGCATATATATGGGTCTTGTTTTTGTATCCATTCGGCCAGTCTATGTCTTTTGCTTGGGGCATTTAATCCATTCACGTTTAAGGTAATTATCGATATGTATCCTATGACCATTTTCTTAATTGTTTTGGGTTTGTTTTTGTAGGTCCTTTTCTTCTCTTGTGTTTCCCACTTAGAGAAGTTCCTTTAGCATTTGTTGTAGAGCTGGTTTGGTGGTGCTGAATTCTCTTAGCTTTTGCTTGTCTGTAAAGCTTTTGATTTCTCCATCAAATCTAAATGAGATCCTTGCCGGGGAGAGTAATCTTGGTTGTAGGTTCTTCCCTTTCATCACTTTAAGTATATCATGCCACTCCCTTCTGGCTTGCAGAGTTTCTGCTGAGAAATCAGCTGTTAACCTTATGGGAGTCCCTTGTATGTTATTTGTCGTTTTTCCCTTGCTGCTTTCAATAATTTTTCTTTGTCTTTAATTTTTGCCACTTTGATTACTATGTGTCTCGGCGTGTTTCTCCTTGGGTTTATCCTGCCTGGGACTCTCTGCGCTTCCTGGACTTGGGTGGCTATTTCCTTTCCCATGTTAGGGAAGTTTTCGACTATAATCTCTTCAAATATTTTCTCTGGTCCTTTCTCTCTCTCTTCACCTTCTGGGACCCCTATAATGTGAATGTTGTTGCGTTTAATGTTGTCCCAGAGGTCTCTTAGGCTGTCTTCATTTCTTTTCATTCTTTTTTCTTTAGTCTGTTCCGCAGCAGTGAATTCCACCATTCTGTCTTCCAGGTCACTTATCCGTTCTTCTGCCTCAGTTATTCTGCTACTGATTCCTTCTAGTGTAGTGTTCATTTCAGTTATTGTATTGGTCATCTCTGTTTGTTTGTTCTTTAATTCTTCTAGGTCTTTGTTAATCATTTCTTGCATCTTCTCAATCTTTGCCTCCATTCTTATTCCGAGGTCCTGGATCATCTTCACTATCATTATTCTGAATTCTTTTTCTGGAAGGTTGCCTATCTCCACTTCATTTAGTTGTTTTTCTGGGGTTTTTTCTTGTTCCTTCATCTGGTACATAGCCCTCTGCCTTTTCATCTTGTCTATCTTTCTGTAACCATGGTTTTTGGTCCACAGGCTGCAGGATTGTAGTTTTTCTTGCTTCTGCTGTCTGCCCTCTGGTGGTTGAGGCTATCTAAGAGGCTTGATGGGAGGCTCTGGTGGTGGGTAGAGCTGACTGTTGCTGTGGCGGTCAGAGCTCAGTAAAACTTTAATCCACTTGACTGTTGATGGGTGGGGCTGGGTTCCCTCCCTGTTGGTTGTTTTGCCTGAGGCAACCCAGCACTGGAGCCTACCTGGGCTCTTTGGTGGGGTTAATGGCAGACTCTGGGAGGGCTCACGCCAAGGAGCACTTCCAGAACCTCCGCTGCCAGAGTCCTTGTCCCCACAGTGAAACAGAGCCACCCCCCGCCTCTGCAGGAGACCCCCCAACACCAGCAGGTATGTCTGGTTCAGTCTCCCCCAGGGTCACTGCTCCTTCCCCTGGGTCCCGATGCGCACACTACTTTGTGTGTGCCCTCCAAGAGTGGGGTTTCTGTTTCCCCCAGTCCTGTCGAAGTCCTGCAATCAATTCCCACTAGGCTTCAAAGTCTGATTCTCTAGGAATTCCTCCTCCCGTTGCCGGACCCCCAGGTTGGGAAGCCTGACGTGGGGCTTAGAAGCTTCACTCCAGTGGGTGGACTTCTGTGGTATAAGTGTTCGCCAGTCTGTGAGTCACCCACCCAGCAGTTATGGGATTAGATTTTACTCTGATTGCGCCCCTCCTACCGTCTCACTGTGGCTTCTCCTCTGTCCTTGGACGTGGGGTATCCTCCTTGGTGAAGTCCAGGGTCTTCTGTCAATGATTGTCCAGCAGCCAGTTGTGATTCTGGTGCTCTCGCAAGAGGGAGTGAGAGCACGTCCTTCTACTCCGCCATCTTGGTTAATCCCATCTCGGGCCTTACTCATCTTATGGAAATACTAATAACCTCAGTGGGAGACTGAAATTGGTATTAATAACATATGTGTCCAATGAAGCGCACAGGATCCTGGAGAAGTCGAGGAGTATTAGAAGCCACCAGGCAATGCGGCACATCCTCCTCAAGCTGCACTTTAGTAAAAAGTTTGAAGGAAAGAAAGCTTTTTTTAAAACAGTAAGGGTAGGTCAGACACTGAAATTATAAAGTAAGATGAAAAATTTCATGTGGACTTTCAGATAGAATAGACTTTAAAAAATTTTACCCTTGATTCTGATGTCGTATCTCCAGGTCCCCATGTCTGAGTTTATTCTTCTTTGCTATGGGGGACTTAATGAAGTTTTGGAAATGGGGAGGAAACTTGAATAAGTGAACAGTTTGTATTTTTAAATATTTGTGGGTTTAGTGCTTCAAGTGATATATACAGAAAGAAGGAAAAATCTAAGGATTTTTCCTAGTGAATTCTTCAAGGAATTTGCTCCAATGTGTAGATAAGATATCTGCACTTAGCACTGTCAGTGACTATCAGACTTCACAAGTGGTGTAACATTTCCTTATCTGATCACGTTCTTTGAATAAAAGCCATCTTTGCAGTAAATGCAAAGCTAAACTTCAAAGCAAGACCACAGATGGACATAAATTTCCTATTTTTAATATCTTAATTGATATAGCTTAGTATGTACAAAATAATACATATAATAATATATATGTGTTGTAATAATTCAAAGACTTATAATACATAATTTTTAAATCCATGCATTCAAAGAATCAGGGACATTGCAGACCACAAGCAGTTTTATTGTCCAGGGTCTTTTTAAAGTTGTGTATAATGGCTAGGGTTTTGTAAGATCATATAAACACTGCATCATCATTTGTCTTGCCTCATGGTTATATAAAAGTGTTAATTTGCAGAGGACTGAGGCCACCTTTTACCATTTTTCTGCTTTCTCATTAGTTACCAGTGTTGGCCTCACAGCAGGTATTTACATACCAATGAATAATAGCAGCTAGCAAATTAATCAACGATCTCCTTAAAGTGCACGTGTTTGGTGAATATGCCTTCATAGTCCCTGGTTACGAAACTATATTTAAGAAGTCAACAACTTCGTGACAGTTGTGTTACTCTAATTTCATGATCTGAGGATAAAAGTCTTTGTTCAGCAACATTTGAATAAATTCCATACAAATGGAACCCATAGTAAATAAGCAAGTTTGACAGATTCTGCGGAACTAGTAGCTATTTCTGTGTTGTGAACAGTTGCTTCGAAATAGAAGGAGGTATTTGATTTGACTTGTAGTTCCTGTTCCAAGTTGATGGGTTGCATTTTAGAACAAACTCGCCAATTGGAACATTTGCCTCCTCGGTAGGTTTGGTGTGTGCGTGTGTGGTTGCCATAAACAAAACCATAAAGCCGTACTGCCTGGTCTTGCAGATGCGGCTGTGTACTTTAATATGTCTGGAGACAATCTTTTGTGGCCAAATACTGGGACACACACAGTAAGTATTAGGGTATACTTCCTAGGACTGTAGGATGGAATATTCGAAATGGGGACTCTTCCAGGAAACGCAATTATGGTTTCCTGTTCCCCAGATGCACCCATTGTGACTTCTTATTCACTGTTTCCTGTCTGTTCTCAACCTGCCCATACTGGTTTATCTCCTGCCTCACGTCTGCCTGGTTTGACTTCCCTGGGACGAGAACAGTAACCGTGCTGGAGTGGGTTTTGTAGAGAAAGGGCACTTCGTGGCCAGGCCCGTGGCTGTTAGGTGCAGAGTGGGGCATAGCAGGTAAACTGGATAAACGGGGTCCCCGGTCCTGCCTGTGGAGACTCGCGTTCCTGCCCGCAGTGCAGAAGTGAGGTGCTCAGCTCCGAGGACCACCCTGGGGAACCTGAAGGCTTGTCTCTTCCAGCTGGTGCCGGGTGAGGATGGGGAAAGAGATGGAGCTTGGGGAGACTTCCTGCCTGTGCCGGCCTCGCAGTCACTGGTGCCTGGAGAAGAAGTTCTTGAAGGCGCTGTTGTAGTTCTTGTTGAAGGCCGTGTATATCAGGGGGTTGAAGAAAGAGTTAGAGTAGCCGAGCCACAGGAAGACACTCTTGCAGGTGGCGGGGATGTCACAGGAGCACAGGGGGCTGATGAGCTCCGTGGTGAAGAAGGGGATCCAGCAGAGCACAAACACCCCAATGAGGATACCCACCATTAGGGCGGCTCTCTGCTCCTTCTGTTCTCGCCATGTGTCCCCTTCTGTCTGGAAGGTGATGGTGGCGTGGCGGACGGTGAACACCATCTCGGGTTGCCGAGCGGAGGTCTTCACCTGGAAAAGGTAAGCAGAAGCTTCAGGAAGAGCCACCTCTTCATGCCTGCTGGGTCTGGGTGGGCTGAACCCAGACACGGGTGGGCGTGAGTCCCGCACAGCCACTTCAAGAGAAGGTCCTCAGTTGTCCGGTGCAGGGACCGGGCAGCGTGTGGGGACCACCCTCAGCTATGAAAACGTGCTGACAGAGCTGGGTGTTTGCTTACATCTTAGAAATGGAGGGAAAATAGGAACGTCTGCAATAGTGCAACGATGATGGAGTCCCTGTTGCTGTCTGTTCAACAGGGAACAACAGAAATGAGCAGGTCATGCAGTATACACAATTTATGACCACGGAACACGAGTAGTCAGAAGCCCGCTAAATCCTTATCAAACCCTGTACACTTAGGACCCAGTATTCCAATATCTGTAACTTTCTGGGTTTCTGTGAATCCCCTCTAAAAAGTTAGAATTTCCTAGAACTTTTCTTCTGGTATAAGGTTCCTACTGCTGTGCTTCCAGAACATATTCTACTGTTTGGGACAGTTCACTCACCAGGATGTTTATCTCCTTGTTTATTCTTTGTTCCGCCCCCTCCCCCGACTTTTATACAAAACAGAGACTCTAAACCCAGAGTCCCTCCACGTAGGTTCTCTCAAGTCCTCTGGAAGGCAGGTTCCCACTGAACTACGTTCTCCAGCTTCACATGCCTTCTCTAAGGGGGTGGAATTCCTGGGAAAGGAAGCTCTTTCCTCCATTGCAGCCCTATTTTTTAGATCTTTGGAGAACTGGAATAAGGGGTGTCTGATGATGAGGCCCCCTAAATATAAGGAAATTGCAGTGGGCTGATTTGCTAAGTGAGCAAATTAGTTGCTCCAGTCACAATGTGGACGGTTTCTGGGTCGATCAGTCATTCACTAGTGGTGAGACTACCCTGACATTAAATCCTCTTCTTCCCAACTGCAGCCTTCTGTGACCCCCGTACGCTTGAAAAGGAGAATTACCCAGCTCGCGCCCCAGCAGCACACAACCTTTTAGGCAACGGACTAGGTCAGAAGGTCTGTCTCTAATCTAACCCATGTAACCAGTTCATGGCTACATCTATAAATTGGAGTCAAGAGGAACTAACTTACCTATCATATAGAATAACTGAGCTGAAAGTAGGAACACTATAGTTAAGGGAATGTTAGCTCATGTATGACTTATTAAATTTATGTGATAGCCTTCCTGTCATCTGTTTGAAAAACAGTGAAACCCCAAGCATTATACAATTAAACAGAAGATCGTGAATATTGAAACAAATAGTTCCTTTTTCTGCAACCCTTAAAAGCACATATAAAATAAGTGAAAATTTCTCTCTCCCAGTCTCACCCCTGGATGGAACCATAGTTACCTTTCTTATTTATTAGTGTATATCTGGGAATGCATTTCAGGGAGTTAATTTATAGAAATGCAAACACAGTTTTAGTTTCATTTTTCAGCATAAAGAAAACAGGGAAAACTACCAATTTCCTTAATAAAACTCAATCGCAAAATGGCATCAAGGCAGCCATTTCCCAAAGATGGCAATGGAAGAATAATTCTGGTCCTGACTCCTAAATCCCTAAGAAATTCTCCTTCCTTTCAGACCTTCTCACTGGTAAGACTGGCCACTCAGGGTTGTGACGCCATTGTGACCACCCGTTAATTCTCTACAGCACACCTGGTGTAAAAGCGGAACATTTAAACCAGACTCAAAGGCCCTGGGGTAACAGTAGAAATAAATACAGCAACACATAACTAGATATTCTGGCTTTTGAGCTATGACACACTCTAGGGAATCTCTCCACCCCTCCCATCCCCGCTCCCTGTCTGCCTTACCTGTGATCAGTGCCTTTTCAGATTGACTCCAGAAGCCCATGCTTAGTCCTTTAGATACTCAAATTCTAGTTGCAAGACACAATGAGCCCCACGATTGGACTACCAGTGTAAGACCAGTCTTCTACGAAGGGTGAGATACACCCCCAGTGGTACATGTTCTATTTGTAGGAGTTTGCTATTGCATAATGGGAAAAGTTGCAAGGTTTCCATTCTGAGGAGCCGTTTTCTCTCCTAATGATTGACACTGAGAATGTCTGCCTCTTTTGAGACTCTGCTGGTACATTCACACACAGTCCTGACCTGTATCCAAAGGGGCTGCCGTATCAGAATGTAGCACAGTACCTCCTCATTCGTCCGAGAGACACAGGATCACAGGGTTGTTTGTTATCCAGGTGTAGTGTAGGATATGAATATTTCTGTAGCCCAAGTATTATAAGACAGTTTTATGGAAACCCATCACTTCAAATTATGGTCCTCGTAAGGGAATGTTAAGTGCCGTTAAGTGTGGGCCTACTTGTGCGGGTATTTGGCAGTTGTGCTATGAAATCCTGGATTCTTCCAGTATAATGTACCCAGGTTCTTATGAGCTGTTCCCAAACCTAGCATGCGTTCATTGTATCTACAAGAATTTTCCACTGTGTGATAGTTCTAATGTTGCATAAGTGTACTCTTAAAGACTTCCCAGTTACTTTATTCCTAAGCTTGTCTTCAGGATGATTTCTCTCTGTCAGTAGGACCCGCAGGCATTCTGTCCACGGTCCTTTTCACTGAGTTCTTAGCACAGCAGTTTGGGAGCACATTCGTGGGGCCCCTTTCCAGCAAAGAATCTAAATTCCTTTTTAACAGTTCTTTTAATGTTCCATGGGGTCTTCTCCCACTTCTTAGAATTCTATTTTGAATTCAAGTTAAACTTTTTTTCCTAAATACATTGTTTTTATGGTTTGCTTCGGGTAAGGCATTTTCATAGGTTAGAGAACTCCGTGTTTCTCAGAAAAGCACACTCTATGACCTTGACGGGAAATGTTGAGCATTTTATGGGTCCCTCTCTTGTGTGGCATTCAGTACCAGCTCACTTGGTGAGAGTGTCATTGGTCGAAGTGGCTCTTCTGGGACGGCAGAGGCTCCGCTGGGAGGAGGGGCTTTGCTGTTGGGGAGCTTCAGGCTCCCGATGTCGGTAGGTGGTTGATTTGGTTGCTCACCCTATGGCTTTCTGACTTCCAGACTCCTTAGCTCTCTGCTCATCGACGATTGCAATAAAGCACTTAATAAGTCTGGAGAATAGACTCTAGTGATTACTCTGTCAATTACTCATCATGGTCATTAGTAGATTCACAGAAAGAGAGGTAATGGGGCAAAAAAAGGTGAACATTCAAGCCAAATTGCACCTTTCCCATCTATCTTTGAAGTGCTATATCATTTAAAGCACAAACCTCACAATTTAAGATTCACATGAAAAAATTTTCTAAGTGAACAATTAGCCTCACATCTCCAAATAAGTGAATTTGGGGGGGGACATGTACCTATGAGTTAGACTTCTCATTCTTCCAAAATGGTTATGTGTTAAATAACTATTTACTGGTTAATCATAAATCTAGCATGTTCTTTTATTTCCTCAAACTATTCTGCTTCACCTCCCTATTAATATCGCAGATAATCAATAGATTATCATCAGTAGTGGGTACTGAAATTAAGGGGTGAAGACTCCTACCTTGGAAGTGCAGCTTAAGGTGATTTGCAGGTGAGACCAGGTCATTGTCACAATGTAAGATGTACTGATGGGTCAGGATGTTCAAGCTAGAAATGATCTTACCCATTTAAGGAGGGCTCCACGAGGGGCAGAATAAGAACATTCCCACAAACTGAGCAAAAGACCAGCTATTCTGTAGCTGTGGTAACAAAGAGCCTTGCTACTTGTTTAAACCCCTTCAGTGGATCAAGGACAATGCATCTCTGTGAATATACACCTGCAAACCAACCATTTGGTGTCAGCCCTCACTTCTGAAAGTCAGCCAGTTAGGGCAGGACTCACCCCAATAAGTGCATCTCTGAGCTGCAGTCAACCAACAGCAGTCTCACATAGTAACCCCACTCTGGGGGTGTCAGCTAACTGCTCCTCTGAATGTCCTCCAGTCCCTGAACTCAATGCTGTCCCCAGTCCCCATAGATGGGCATTCTGCTGTGTCAGATGGTGCCTGACAAGTGTAGCTTTCTCTTACTATAGTAAGGAGTATTTTTATTTCAGATACTATGTGGTGGTTGCATCATCCCTGGACATTCTAGAGGGTCCACTGAGATCATTTTGTGGATCCTCCACAGGATTCTTGGACTGCAGGTGCATTCACTGTGGCCCAGACTCCAGTTGCCTTTGGATCTGCAGATGTGCATCAGTCTCAATGAGCTGAGGTCCAGCCAGCTCCACTGGGCTCTTCTCACTCTGTGTATTTTGTTATACAAGGATTTGTAACCAAGTGTGTCTTTGAATAAGATCATTCAGCTTAGGTCTTTGTATCAAGTAACTAGACCTTTGTTTGAGAGGTGCACCATTTGGTAATTGACTTACATTTTTGTGTAAGGCTATTAGATCTCTTGTCTTGGAGGTATACCATTTAGTGAAAATTTTTATGCCATAACCTACTTACTATATTGTTGTTTTCTTTGTTTTCGCTGTTGTTTGTCTAAATATGCAAAGCCTTGTTTTCGTAGGTTTGTTTGTTTTTTGTGCTTGAATACCTTTTTTTTTCTGTTGAATATAAAAAGGATTGTTCTATAAGGCATTGGCTTGGCAAACTTTAATCCATTCCAAGGCAGATCTGAAGGCTAATGATTTGGGGACTGTTAGACTTATGACCAATTTGTGAAAAAGCAATTGATCAAACTTTGCTTTGGGTTCTTCACAAAACTTAAGTGAGGGCACTCGCTATCTTGTCAATTTATGAAAAAAAATGTCACCTTGTCTAGTTGGTATTCCAGCTCATTGGATTGGTGGTCATATGGCCCCTTCTTGGCCTCTGGTCAAGGATCTGAGACACCATTCACAAGCACAAACTGCTGGCCAACTGTAGTGGCCTTTTTCTTGTGTGTCATGGTTTGTCTAAGTCAAAGTCGCAACCTTCTCCTTTGTGAACTTCTATTTCCTATTTTAAATTGCGCTATAATGCTAATTCTTGCACTTCTCTTGATAAATGTGAAAGAAAATATTTTTACTTAATGAGGAATTTCTGAAAGTCAAAATCAATAAATTAACATATTTAAGATCAACTCTAGAAAAATTAGAAGACAAACACTAAACAGTTGAGAGTCAGCTTCTTTAGTTGTTCTGCTAAGACCTTAAAACAAAATTCTAACTCTAAGTTAGTCTCAAAGATTTTGTAGCTTTCCAAAACCTCCCCACCTTGCACATCTACATCTCCCATATTTCTACTCAGCTTTACCTGACCTCCTAAATGAACTATCCTTTCTTCAGGGATTTTCTCAGGAAAAACAAAATCACATTGTAAAATTGCCAGACAAGAAGGCAAATCTGTAGAATTTCAATTAAAACCTTGGTCTAGAGTTAAGATACAGGCTATAATTAAGAATTTTTCTAAACTTCAGGGAGAAGGGCAAAAAATTGCTGTAGAATTTAGACTTTTTTAAGAGTACTGAACAAAATTCTTATTGTCCTGGACTACAGATCAGCAGCAACTAGTTAATTAAAATCTCCCTCAGATGAGGAAAAATATTTAAAACTAGAAGGATAGAAAAGAGAAGAGCTATATAACCCAGCTGTGGAAATTTAAATTATAAAAATATAAAATACTTAAAGCAGTTTCAGAAGACTTTCTTTTAAGAGAAGATTAAATAAGGATTCAAAATTGTAAACTAAGTATAGAAAATAGACTTCAGAAAACTTTCAAGCAGTATTCTGATGTAAACCCCACAGCTGAAGTATAATCTTGTCCTGTCTTTCTGTAAATGGGCTCAAACCTGAATTAGGGAATTTAATAAGAAAATATAAATTTAAATGTGAAATTGCCAATTTAGAAAATATCCAATATGGGGCTAGACATTTCCAGATATCCTTAGAAAGTAAATAATACAAGATAAGGCTCTCTAGATAAAACATTCAAAAGCACCTCTGTTTTCAAAGATTTGGGAGCCTAGACAAGAACACCTGTAAATATTGTCAGCAGAAGAATCCTTGAAAGAATCAATGTCCCCTATTGGCTAAAAATCAAAATGACAACTATTTAAAATCTGTCCAGTGAAGTCACTCCAAGGGAGCTATTATCACCCAACAACTTCCTGTCCTTCTAAACTTCTAAGGGGAATTGCCTATAATTACAGATGTGCAACAGTACAGCTTTCTTGTTTATATGGGTGTCACCATAACTACCATTATCCCCACAATTATAAAACAATAGATCCTTCAGCCTAAAATTTTAAAGTTATCTGAAAAGGAAACATGCAACTCAACTTGTAATAAGTTTTAAAAAATTGAAAACAGAGAAAAAAATTCTTTAAAAAAATGATTGGTTGTACAGATGCTGAAATAAGATCATGAGAGACAAATTTATGGTGTGGCGATTTAAAGGGCTTAAGGGAAAGTAAACCTTAGTTAATACAAAAATTCAAGCAATGAAAATCTTTAACAATCCTGTGTGCCAACTTGTAACTGATATTTCAGGATCATTATCAGAATACTTTAGTTTCTGTAACACAATTGCAAATTTAATAAGTAGAACCTGCTTCCAGATAAAATGTACTGCTGTCCTTACACATTATCAGATTATAGCTGGTCTGTACATGAAAATGAGTACACTGTATATAATTCAAGACATTACTGAAGAAATAACAATGATCCTAGAGTCCTTATGGACAAAAGACACCACAGACAGAAAGATTAATTAGACCAGAATGCATGAGAGTCCAGATTGATCCTTCCTACGTTATCATGAATGTGCCTTTTTGTACCAATGTGAAAATGCTGGGCCATACTCCAGGTGGATTAATTCAACCACATGACACCTATCTAAGAACTATTGCCTATTGAAGCCCACCCCTTAATTCAGTAATCAAGGCTTTGCCTCCTTGCCTCAGAGAAATTACAGGCATCAATTAAACTAGCGTCAGCACATCTTCAGAACTTATATTAAGCCTTTGAATCTTATGTTACCATATGTAGTAAATCTCCATTGCTAACTGAAACCAGCCAACATTTTCTACTGATTGGTTAACTGTGATTCAGTATCTGTTGTCCAGAGCTTTAAATGCTTCTGCACAGCGCTGTTCTGACAGACGGATATGTTGATTGATGTGCAGTCTGAACATCAATCAGCTCTCCACAGATGAAACTTCATCTTCAAGGAGAACCAACAACAGTGGTGAAGATCTGGACAGTCCTTGATGGTCTCTCTTGAAGCCTTGGCTAAATGAGGACCAAGCTCAGGGGGTGAGAACTGAACTTAGGGCGAGTCTGAGTGTTCTGCAGCCTGGATCCAGTCCTGAACGTACTCTGTCGGTCAAGGGCAGTTCCTCTCGGGGACTTGGTCTTGCAAGCCGTGCCAGTCCCTCACTTCTGAAAGTCAGGCGTCCAGGGACGGACTCACTCCAATAAACTCCCACTGGAGTAACGCCCAACAAACAAAGCTGCTCACACAGATGATGTCAACCCACTCAGACCTCGAAAGTCCCCCAGTCCCTTACACTAGCAAGGCATAAATCCAGCTTTGTCTTCATGTCAGCTCTTTAGTAGTGGTTTCATCAGACTTTGTCAAGGGTGCAAGACCTGTCTCTCTCGTGTTTCCTGTTTTCATCTTGGTGTCTGACAAGGGTTAGGCTTTCAGTATGTATTTGAATAAAACTCTGAAGATACAGAACAGGGAAGAAGCGTTGTGTTTCCCTAGGTAACATAGCTAGTTGGTGGTAAAACTGTATTTAGAAACGTTGGCACCTGCTACCACTGAGAAATCAGGAAGCGTGGTTTTTAATTAACCCTTCACAGTAACATGAAGACAGAGGCAGCACCACATTTTATGCAGAGCTCTGGATCACCTAGAGGCTTTGCAAAGCCAAGGGACCCATTTTTGCAAGTTATCTGGCAGAGAAAGAACATGAAACAATGCTTTGCTTCTGCTCTCTCCAAAGCTGAGCAGTGAAAACCCCTCTTCCTTCCACACTAAGCCCTCTGAGACAGAAGTATAATTGCTTTTCCCTTTTAAAGCTGTTTGGTATTAATTATAAATTGTGTTTACCTGGATAAGCGCCCTGGCAGAAGAGGATCTGTGTAAGGAGGGCCTTGGTGGGCAGCCAGCCCCCTTGTTCCTGACCTGGAATTGGGGTGGGTGCACACACACATGGACACTCCAGGCACTTTGGTGGCACTCTTACCCATCAGCACTCTTTGTCCAGTTTAGAAATCTGATAGGTCGGGGTTTCCCGCATTTGGCACTATTACCGTTTTGGTCTGAAGAGTTCTTTGTCGTTCAGGCTGTCCTGTGTGTCGTGCCACGTTTAGCAGCATCCCTGCTCTCTACACGCTAGATGCCGTTAGTACCCTGTCCCCAAGTCGGGGTAATCAAAAACATCTCCAGACATTCCAGATGTTCCCTGGGGTAGGGGAGGGTAATTTGGGTGAGACTTTTGTTCTAGATAAAAGGACAGGTGCCCTCTGACCCCCTTTTCTTTCTTGTTTCTAGAATGATGCCCTCGCCTTTCTCCCCTACCTACACCTCTGGTTCCTCTAAGCTTGACTGACTGGTTATACTTGGAATTAGCTACTGACTCTCGAAAAACACAATCATATTGCAGCATTCACAATGCATGTCTGTCTCACTAGACCAGACTCTTCATAGGCAAAGATGATGTCTTTGTCATTCCTTGACCCCTTGCAGCAAGCCTGTAGTATGTGCTCAGGATGCTTGATTGAATTTGCTTTGTTGTCCCAGAACCAGTAACAGCAATGGGTGCTGCGTAGTATTCTGATCTAACTTAAGCGTGTGAATCAGGTTCAAGGGATCACCCTTGGCAATGAGTGTGGTAGGGGGTGGGCAGCCTGCACAGCCGGCGGATTCACGTGAACTCGTATGGTCCCTGAATCTTGAATCGTAGGGTCAGATTACCAAGAGTGAACAAAAAGCAGGAAAGCGTGGATGAAGAGAAGATGAGAAAAGAGCCCTCATGGGTGCTGTAGCAGTTGCCGTACCTTAAATGCCACTTGTAAAGAGCTGGGGAATTGTCTGCCTTAGCGTTTTAATTTCCTCCTGCAGCTTTACTCATGTCCCGGGAGGCAAGCAAGTGGTCCTCAGCTGCACGCACAGTCTGATCAGGGGTGGGGACAGGCCCAGAAAGTAGCACCACAGGCAGTGGGAGCACATAACAAGGGCAGGCTCTGAGACAGGTGTAAATAGCATCTTTAATCTTGCGTGAGGAGAGGAGGGTGCTGAGCACGACAGTAACCCAGGAGGCACCACACTTCGCAAAATTAATTGGCAAAGAAAAAAACAGACTGGGTTGAAACACTACCCTGCTTTGCCTGATGTATGGCAGTCTTCCTGCCAAGTCAGATGACCGTCCCTCCCTTCCCACCTCCTCAAACACCCCCCACTGTCAATGCAGGAAGCTGCACTTTTCTCTAGTGCAGCCCCAGACACCAACTTCCTCAGGCGTCCTAAAGGATGTTATAGATCCATAGAATTTTCAAGCCTAGTGGGACCCTGTAGAATTATGTAGTCCAGATCCCTCGTTTTGTATATAGGGAAAGAACCCATGAGAGATGACCTGCTCCGTGGATCTGAGCAAGTCAGAGCAGAGTCTGTGACGCTTTCTTTCTCTCTCCCAGTCTACCTCCTTCCCTTCCCCTCCAGCCCCCGCCAAAATACTAAGAAGTCCCACTTTCTACGGATGTGTGGGGAGATGTGCTGGGGATGAGGCCTGGGCAGATGCAAGCCAAGTATTTTTAAGGATCACGTTAACACCCACCTCCACAGCTTCGGATACGGGGGAGACGCTGTTGGCCTTCCGGGGGCCCACGCGGACCTTGGCCGCCTTGTAGATCTTCCAGTACACGAAGAGCACCACGCAGAGCGGCAGGTAGAAGGCGCCCACGGTGGAGAACACGGTGTAGGAGGGCTCGCGGCTCACCTGGCACTCCTCGCTGCCCTCAGAGTAGCCGAAGAGCAGCAGGGCCAGGGAGATGACTGCGGAGAGCGCCCAGGTGAGCGTGATCATTACGTTGGAGATGCGCTTGCGGGCGCGCAGCGTGTATTCCAGGTGACGGGTGATGGACCAGTAGCGGTCCAGCGCGATGGCCGTCACATTCCAGCTGCTGGCCGTGCAGCAGAGCACGTCGCATGCGATCCAAAGCTGGCACAGCCGCCGGCCCAGCTGCCAGCGGCGCCCGGACAGCTCGTGCACCAGGCTCAGCGGCATGACCAGGGCAGCCACCAGCACGTCCGAGACGGCCATGGGTGCCACCAGGCTGTGCGGAACACGATGGAGCGTGCGCACGCGGAGGATGGTCGCCAGCACCAGCAGGTTCCAGGCGAGCGTCGCTGCCACCAGGAAGCCCAGCAGGGTGAGAACAAGCACGCCGAAGACGGAGAGGAGGGGCAGGCTGGGGCGCGGGTCTTCTGCGTCCAAGCTGCGGTTGGTCTCCAGGGGGGCGGGGGTGGAGAGGATGAAGTAGGTGAGGTTCACCGGCAGATCCATGTCTGGGTCAGGAGACGGGCTCACCGGCGCGTGGAGAAGGCGCGCTCAGGAGGATGTGTGGTGAGCACTGTGTCGGAAGCCCCTCCGGACGTCTGTCGCTTCTGGCCAGTGGCAGGGTTTCTGGAGAGTGTCTGTGGGACTTGCGCCGACCTCCTGCCAGTGAGCCCCCGTGGGAGACGGTGTGGCGGAGAGGAGAGGAGGGCGCTGGGCTGGGAGCCGCGGCAGGTCTGGAGCCCTCAGGGGCTGGGAGAGCAGAGGCGAGGGGCTGGGTCTCGCAGCCGGGGCCCGGCTAAGCTGCCCCGTGAGCGGGGCTCTTCGCCTCGGCGGAGACAGCAGTCTGGTCGCCCGGAGTCGGGCATCTCCCAAGTGGAGGAGGAGCTGGGTGCCCCCGGAGCGTGTGGGCGCCGAGAGACGGGCTGGTGCGTCAGAGCAGCGGATCTCGCCGCGCGGCCTCCCTGCCCGCCCCTCTCGCCCGCGGCGGCAGCGGGCTGCAACCTCAGCCCCGTGCTGGGGGCGCCGAGCAGGGACCTGCTTTCTAGGTCCGGCCTTCTGCTCTTCGCCCGCCCCTTCCCCGCCCCGTCTGGGGCTGCGGCTCCGGCCCCGGAGAGCGGATGCTGGCGCGCCCGCCCAGGCCTGTCTTATCGAGCTGGGGATCCAGCCTACGTAAGGCGTCAGCTGGTAAGGCCGCCTCACGCCCGGAGCCGGCGGCGCCCGCGCTGGCGCTGTCCCCGGTGCTGCCGGCTGTCCCCGCCCCGGCGCGCTAGGCTTGCTGCTGTCCATGGTGCTGCCGCTTCGCCCCGAAATGCGTTCCCCTCGTGGGACAAGTTTCCCAGAGAACTTGCCTTGAAATGTTCCTCTAGCCACCGCCTGCCCACGTCCTTCTGGGGGTGGTCTGGGTACCTTGAGCGGGTTCTTAGCTTTCCACAGGTCTTAACCTTTGCTACGTGTGTTCCGGGTTAAGGGTCTAAGATGATTTCGCTGGCTTTTTTGCTCTGGATGAGTTCAGTGCATGATTGCGTTCTTACACAACACCTGGTTCTTCCCCTAAAGGGTTGTTTTCTTTCCAGGAGAAAAAGCAAGATAGCAGTTGCTGCTGTCCTAGAGGTGGCTGAGGTATTGGAGCTAGAACGTTTAAACCATTTCCTCCGAGTCATAGAGAAGGTGCACAGTCTCCAGTGAGTTCTATCACGTTTGCTTCTTACGAAGGGAAAAGTTGGATACAAGTTGTTACGAAAGCTCCATCTCATTCGCAAAAAGAGGGGGCACATTTAACTCTTTCCCCCCCCACACTCACATAACCATACACATATCCACAGTAATTGAGAAAATATCATAAGTTCCTACCCAGAAGTTGTGATTTTCAAATAGGCACATGATATAGCAAGAAAAAGTAAATTAAAATCAGGAAAGTGAGATGACAGAAAGGAAAGTAAGATGGCATTAAGCTTTCTTTTTTTAAAAGTGCATCAGTGGGTGTCACGGAATCCTGTGCATTTACAAATGGTTGGCCACAAATATGGTTGGAAGCTTTTTAGCTCTTTGAACATGAGAAAAATGTTTTGTTACAAGATTCCATTTCTAACAGAGTGAAACAAGCATCAGGAGACCGCGGTGAGAAGAGAGAAGCTCCTCCGCTGGACCCCAGAGGAGAGGACACTGTTAGGAAGTGCTGGTGAGAATGTTATTCACTAAATAAAGATGGTTCGCAGAGCTGCTTCACCACATGCCTCTCACAAATGCTGACAGTGGCTGCTTCGTGCACCGCTACTCTGTGTGGCTCTAGTCAGGGGGCAGACGTGCTCATTTAGAGCACATCCCCTTTCTGGAGTCACAGAACTAATTAGAATGAGATGTGAACGATTGATCCCCTTCTTTCGAAAAAAAAAAAAAGGTCTGAACAATTTTGCGTTCCGTTTCCGGGGCCCATGACCAGGGGGAGTGGATGAGTTGCATTTCTGGTAGTCAGGCCTTGATGGTGATGTCTCTCAGTGCAGATCTTGGAAGGCATCATGGGCTTGAAATTATATCCCATGCCCCCCCCCGCCCCAGCACTGCCTGGCACAGCTGTCTGTACTGATAGTGAATGAGTAGCTGTCCAATGAGGGACCGAGCTGGGGATAAGTGAGGATACTGTGTGCAGATCAGAGGATCATAAACTTAAGAACTGAATGGAATGTTCTAACAAAGAAGAGATCCAATGGAGTATTTCCAGAAGAACCAAATTCTGTTGAGAAATTCTGGTTTATCTTCTTATACAGACACAAAGGAAAAATCAGAGCATTTCAGCTTTTTAATCCTAAAGCATGGTCACACTTTCAGCTTGAAAAAATGCAAACAGGTGTAAAACTCCCATCTGCCATAAAGCACCTCTGAAATGCCAGTTTTGAGGAAAACATTTTCTTGTTTACCACCTATAGGCTGAACTGTATCCCCTCTCTCTTAAAACTCATGTGTTGAAGTCCTAATCTCCAGTACCTCAGAACGTGACTGTATTTGGAAATAAGGCCTTTAAAGAGATGATTAAGTTAAAATGAGGCTGAGTGGCCCTAATTGAATCTGACTGGTGTGCTTACAGGAAGAGGAAATTGGACACAAAGAGACACCAAGGATGTGCGTGCACAGAGGAGAGACAACATGAGGGCACAGCAAAAAGGTGGCCATCTAGAGCCAAGGGGGAGGCCTCAGGGGAAACCGCCCTTGCTGACACCTTGCTTTTGGACTTCCAGCCTCCTGAACTGTGAAACTGAAAGTAAATTTCTGTGGCTTAAGCCACCGCAGGGTATTTTGATATGGCCGCTCTGGCAGATGGATACACCATCCAGCAAAAGATACTTGCAAAAGATGCAACCAGATAACTAAATAAGGTGACATGCTGTGTGGTGGTTTTACAGACATATTAACAAATTATAGGACACCTACTAGAACATGTCTTTATAAAACGTAGTTTGTGGCCATTCTAGCAATAATTAGATTGCAGGCTCCATTGTCTATTGAAGTTACTTACAGTTTGTGATTAAGCCAAATAAGCATATAGAAAACTGCTTATTTTACTTTTTCTCATTTTCTTAGTGGGAAAGTATGCATCTGTTTCATTCAAGTAGGAGCTGATTCTTAACTAAAAGTTTGAAAGTAAGAAAAAATTGGAAACACAGAACAGAACCTTATTCTTCCCCACTTGCAAGGATCTGATGGGTAAGATTTTTCCTACCACAATTTTATGAAATCAATAATTCATTAAAAAGTTATTCTTATTATATAAAATCTATATTATATGCCAGGCATTAAGTAAGTGTCCCTGTATGATCATACCACAAAAATTTTGTGAGGAATTGTTATCCCTATTTTATAATTGAGGAAACTGAACCTTGGAGATAAAGTAACTTGCCTCCAAATCACATAGTATTTGAACCTGAGTGTGACTACAAGCCTGTGCTCTTAATCAGTATGTTTTACTAAACTAATCTAATAATCAGGATTTCAAAATAGTTGCAAGCCAAACCCTTGTCTTAGTTGGTTTGGGCTGCTGTAACAAAATACCGTAGACTTTGGGGCTTAAACAACAGGAATTTATTTGCTCATAGTTCTAGAGTATGGACATTTGAGACCAGCCTGGTGAGATTCTGATGAGAGAGAGAGACAGAGACAGAGACAGAGACAGAGAGGTCTTCCTCTGATAAGGCCACAGTCCTACTGGATAAGGGCCCCGCACTTATGACCTCATTTAATCTTCAGAGTATTCTGTCTCCGGATAACAGCCACATTGGGGGTTAAGGCTTCAACATAAGAATTTTGATGTGTAAGGGGGTACAGTTCAGTCCATTTGCAGCCCTAAAAGGCCAGTTACTGATAAGGGAATGAGCCAAACAATTTACAGAACTCAAGGTTATTTTCCCAATCTTCCCAAAGGTGATAGAAGATAAGAATAGCTGGAAAAGCCTTTCCTAATATTGATCTTCTCTATATGCCCAAGAATGGCCAGAAAAATCCAGGCTTGCTGTTTTGTCAAGAAGGAAACAGAATTGTATTATGGATGGAATGACTAGTGTGCATTCAAGCTACAACTTAAGACATGGTGGTCCCCACACTGTTTTAAAAAATTGCTTACCCCTATTTATATATAAAAAGTCTGTTTCTTGTCCACTTAACTCATTTCAGGGTAGAAAACAACCATATGTCACAGTATACTGAAAGGTCAAGAAGGGGAGCGTACTGTCAACCGGCAGAAATCCTACTTTCGTTGAGGATGTCTTAAGCTCTGTACACACTTTGTGATTAACACAGAATAGTGTGCTAGTCACAGTCTAGATTAAATGCGATAAAGTGGCGTTTTTTTCCTTTTTCAAAGGATGAAAATATGCAACTAGAAGTTATTTTCAGTGGAAACCCCCGTTGAGTGCCTTGCCCACACCTGCGCACACGTCCTAGTTCAGGGCTCTGTGGCTCCAGCAGCTGGGGCAGTACGCAGGGACTTGGTTAGAGTGAGCGCAGTATGGCCAGAGGTCATCATTCAGCACAGCTCCAGGGTAGTAAATCCCCTGCTGCACTCTCTCAGCTTGAGCACACAGTGTTGGCCCCTAAGTCCATGTCTTCCTGAATCTGCAGAACGGTTTTTTGACTGTGTGAACTGGTCACATGATCCCAGCCAGCCATAGGCAATTCATTAGGCTGAACAATTTCTGGGTCAGAAAACTTTTCCTTGTTATTTTCCTGTCACACTCAGCAAGGAACCTTAAATACATTAGATTCCATAAATATTTGCTGAAAGAGCAAAAAAAAGTTTTTTTAATTATCTCTTGAGTAAACTACTGATTTTGGCTTAAACATGGGCAGGATATCTGAGCAGAAGCATTGCAACATAGAAGTTAAGTTAACCTTTTTTGTGGGAACCTCAGAACAGTGATGCTTTACATTTTTAAAGTATAGTTATAAGGAAGGTGAAATGTTAGGAATGAATAGATGCTAACTTTTATTGAACTCCTATAAAATAAGGTTAGGACATGGTTATGGAAATTGCATCTCTTGGATTATATGATGTTCCTCCCATAATTATGGCAACAAGTGACAAGAACAGAGTGGCAGCCAGAAGCCAATTCACAGAGAGCTATGGAGGTGGTAAAAAGAGCACAGTGACCTGAGAGGCTGGATAGATGGGCCATTGGCAAGAGCGTCGTTTAACGTAAGCACTCAAAACAAATCACATGTGGATGGTTAGGAGGCCTGAAGTATTTAGCCTAATAAAGAAGCCACAACCCCCTGCCCCATTGTCAGACCTAAACCACTTCTCAGGCCCGGAACCCGTTGACCGAAGGAGAGGCCAGGTGCCTGTGATGAATGATCCTGCAACAGCACTAGGTGTAGTCACTAGAAATACCCTCAGTCCTTCCCCCAGAGAACCTATGGCTGTGTTCAGTTTACTGTGCATGGAGGAGAGGAAACATCCATCCTTAGAGGACTGATAGGCACAAAATCTGAGTTGACACTAATACTCAGAAATCCAGAGTGCCGCTATGGTCTCCCTGTTGGAGCAGTGGCAGTTGGAGGCCAGCTTATAAATGGAGGCCGGTCAGGGTCCAGCCCAGAGTGGATGCATTGGGTCAGTTAACCTCCCCCCGACCCGGGGTTATTTCTCCATCCCAAGCATATAATTGGAATGCACTTAATGGTAGTTGGGAGACCTCCACATTGGTTCCTTGACCGGTGGGGTAAAAGATGTTTTTTTAAGGAAGGCCAAGAGGAAGTCTCCAAAACATCTTCCCCAACCCGGCAGCCAAGACAGCAAACAACAAAAACAGCAGCAACACAGGGAGGGGAAATGGCAGAGGTTATCGCCTCCCTGTCTTAGCCACGTGCAATTCACTAGTTGGTCCCTACAACACCAGCTGGGTCCTGGCAGATGACAGTGATCTACCACAAACTCAGTGGAGTATTAGCACAGTTGCGCAGGCAGTGCAGGGCTGGTAGAACTGCATGTTTGCTCGAGTCGATGAGCGTAGCCTTCAGTACCTGGTACGCAGCCACCGATCTGGCTACTGAGCTCTCTCCGTTCCCATCAGACAGGAGAAGCAAAGCAGCTCCAGCTCACTTGGAACAGCCAGCGGCGACCATCTATGTTCCTGCTCCGGGGCTAGGTTAACTTGACCCCCCTCTGTCATAAAATGATCTGAAGGACCCTGGATCATCTAGATCAGTGGTTTTCAAAGTGTGGTTCATAAGCCCCAGGGAGCCCCTGAAGGCCCTTTCAGTGGGTCTGCAAGGTCCGAACTGTTTTCACAATAATAGATAGATATTGTTTGCTCTTTTCACGGTGTTGACATTTTCATCAAGGATGCAGACGTGATGAGGAGGAAACCTGTGGACACCTGAGCACAGATCAGAGCAGTGGTATGAAATTACAGCACTAATCCCTCGCACTCCTCACTGCCATGCTCTCACAGGAAGAAAAGAAAAAACTGCCAGTTTCACTTAAGGATGTCCTAAGGAAGCAGTAAAGTTATTAATTATATTAAATCTTGACCTTTGAACACACATCTTTTTAATACTCTGGTAACAAGCTGGAGGGTGTGCACACAGCATTTCCAATATGCTCTGAAAGAAGATGATTTTCTTGAGGAAAAGCACTTGTGTGATTGTCTAGGTTTGAGCAGCACTTGCAGCTTTTTTTTTTTTTCTTTATGAAATACCTTTTTTACTTGACAGAACTACCAACAGATAGTAACTGTCATTATTCAGTCTTGGGTACTTGGCAGATATTTTCTTTAAAAATGAATAAAGTGAGCCTTTACTTCAAGGAAAATGACAGACAGTACTTATTGCCCATAATAAAATTTGAGCTTTCAAGTGAAAATGAGAATTTTGGAAAACTCATATCCACCATGGTGAACTTGACCACTTCCCAGTACTTTAAGAGTTTTTTGATGAGTTTGGTGGTGATATTAACAAAAGTGACTTTTTGATATTATATAATGAAAGGTGTCAGTATCTGGAAGATCTGGATAACTCAGTGAGCCTTTATTATCCAAGTGACCGGTTCATGATGCTTACAAAATCACGAGAGGATAAAATATCCATTTCATAGAGCAAAATAGATCAATGGATTTTAATCTAAGAGTACAGGTGCATAATATGGTTTCAGATTCCACATTGCAATAAACCTTTAATAAACTACCACTTAATGAGTTTTGATGTACCATCACAGAAAAATATCTATAATTGTCTTGAAAAGACTATTAGTATACTCTATTTTTCAGCTATATATTTGTATGAGCCTGAATTTTCCTTATAAACTTAAACCAAAATAACATACCACAACAGATGGAATGCAGAAACAGATATGTGATTCCAGCTGTCTTGAAAAGATCTGCAAAAATGTTAAACAGTGCCACTCATAATTTTTTTGTTTTGGAAAATATAATTCTTTTCATAAAGACATCATTTATGTAAACATTTAATGGGTTTATTCTTTTATTTTAATGAATTAATACACAAAAATATTTTAAAATCTCCATTTAAATTTATATTCCACCACATATAAATAGATATTACCCACGTAAACAAAAGCTCTTTGGGGTAATCCACAATTTTGAAGAATGTATGGGGGGCCTGAGACCAAAATGTTTGAGGAGTGCAGTTCTAGGCCTTCATCAGAACCTCACGTTGGTCTGCTGTTTTGATGCAGAGTGTTAAAGCCCGTGGTGAGTACGTATCCTGCAAAGGGTGGGGATAAGCCATTTGAAGACTCAGGCATCTGCAGGGTGAAGTAAAGATGCTGGGATTCAGTGGTCTGGCACATGCCCGGACATTCCTTCTAATGTGAAGGAAAGTGGATGCACTTCTCGCCACTAAAAGGAAAGCTTTTCTTGGGGCCAAGAGCAGGAAAGGGCTCCACCAGAGGTCCTTCTGCTTGGGCCTGGAGACTCGGCACACCCTGTGGTACTATATGTATCTGTAACGGGAAAAGACTGCACGCAGATTTGATGGTGAGAACTAATAAGAGAGTCACAGGGTCGGGCTGTGTGTCTGCTTTTAAGTGTAAAGAGATAGATGTAGCTGGCATGGCTTGGAAAGAGCTTGGTGACCAGTGGATCAGTCCTTCAGGGATGAGGGTTTATCTGGCGGGCTACCTCTGACATCCAGATCAACAGAGGTGCAAGCAGAGGTTCAGGGGACGAAGAATAGTAGTGGAGGAGACGTATGAAGAGCAGCATCCGTGAAGCCTGGAGACCAGCTGCAGTGGGGGCAGGGGGCTGAACCTTGGCTGGGAAGAGCTTACTGGGAAGAACCCTGGAGCGTAAGGAGTGGGCTGTGGTGGACACCACGGCGTTTCTCCAGCTCCCTCCCTCTGCGCCAGGGCTGCCTTCCCCCGATGGCGGGGTGTCAGCTCCTCATGGCTCATAGGCGCATCCCTCCCTGGGACTTGCTCTCTGCTGCAGGAAACTGCCCTGCTCAAGCTTGCATCCCATCCCAATGGGTGGCCCTCAGCCATTTTCCATCCGATGCAGGGAGACAGAGAGTCCCAGGCCCCAGGCCTTGCCTCAGTTTGGACCAACTCCAGCAGGCAGCTCCCACAGGCTTGCCTGAGGCCTCAATTACAAACACATGGTGGTCAGCTCCTTCCTCCCCCAGCCCTGCTTTCCTCACTTCCTCGTGGGTGTACCTCCTAAGAGTATTCCCAGTAAACCTACACGAGATCCTCTGTCTCAAAATCTGTTTCCAGGGAACACGATCTCAGAGCAGCACTTCACACAGAGTTCCTTCATGGAAGAATATTATTTTGTTAAAAGACGGGTCGCTAACACTGTTAACATCTATCACAGTCCTTGGCAAGTGCAAATGCTTAGATGAACATAAGCACAGGAGAGGCGCTTTTCTGGAGAAGAAAAATCTTGAGACTTTTTTCTGCTGGCTGAAGTTGCTCACTAGCCTAAAGCTAATGAACTAAAGCTAATGATTGTGATGAGACGTTTGAACTAGCTTATGCTAGAAGAATAGAACAATTCTTGTTTCAGCCTTGAAGTTTCCTATGATATAAGGGGCTGAGCATGAATGCTCAAATTGTCATTACATTTGTAAAGTTAAATTACCATCTTGGGAGGCCTCTAGGAGTGGGATGAGTAACATTTCCTGTAAACGAGCAAGTATGTTTTACTCCTGGAGCAGGTGCAGAAAACACAGATATTCTTAGTTTACCTTCCCCAGCCCCCTGTGTGTTCCTCAAGTATCTGAATAAAAGTGAGAAAACAGTACCACGTGGGGAGAGGTAGAATAAGCTGCATCCTTTTCCTCCTGCCTGTAACAGGTGATTAATTGCTTCGTTGGTTGACCAGGCATATTTCAGGAAGCTGCTATAAAAACAGGCATTTTCCCTGTTTGGCCATGGGGAAAGCAACAACAACCGTGGCATTTGGTGAGGTCATGTCTGTTTGCAGTTACTAGAGCCCTCTGGCTTTTTGGACCATTTTTTAAAGTCTTTATTGAATTTGTTACAATATTGCTTCTGTTTTATGTTTTTGGTTTTTTGGCCCCCGAGGCATGTGGGATCTTAGCTCCCCGACCAGGGAGACCAGGGATCGAACCCGCACCCCCTGCATCAGAAGGCGGAGTCTTAACCACTGAGCCGCCAGGGAAGTTCCTCCCTCCCCCCATCTGGCATTTTGGAGGATGGCCCCGAAACTCAAATGACTGAGTGCACTATTGGGGAAAATCCATGCAGAGACACACGTTCTTCGGCACAGCCTCCTTTGCACAGAAAAGGACGTGGGTCCTTGAGAATCCCTGAACCCCAGAGCTCACAGATGTCGCCTTTCTCAAGCCAGTCTCTGTAATGACCACCCCCGCCCCGGCCGGCCGTGGGAAGGAGGCGGGCGTAGGGTGGGGACAGTTCCACACGCCTTCACTCCGCCCTTCCTTCCCATCCTGGTTTGTACTTTGTGGATCGGGGAGTTGACCTGGATATTCTGCGACTTGCTGGCTTCCCCATTCTGACTGAGCGTTCGGAAACTGTGTCTGCATACTCGCTGGACCCGTGCTGTGAGGGACTGGGGCTCAGGTTTTACCGCCTGGCCTCTGTAATCCCCACTCTGGCTGGGGGACCGTGATGGCCTGTGGAGGCCCCAGAGATCCACGTCAGTGAGGATACAGTTTCTTATCTGAGTTGCTCCCACAACAAAACTGAGGTGGGGCCTTGGGTACAGGTAATTTTGGGGGAGTTGATCTCAGGGAGCAGGGAGAGGGGCAGGGAGAGAGGAGGAGCCAGCACGTGGTCCTCGAGCTGGCTCCCTGCAGACATCCAGGGCTCCACCCGCCTGGAGACGAGGAGTGCCCTTAAGGGTGGGCTCACCGAATGACAGGTGTCAGATATTCGTCCCCTGACTCTCAGACCCCATTGGTTGAAGTTTGCCCCAGGGGTGTCAACTTCCCCACCACCTCTACTTCTGGGCAGGCTTCTGTGTGCAGACCAGGTAAGTACCCCCGGTTGTACGAAAGCCCCAGGGCAGGAGAGTGGGGAGCAGCTCACACGGCCACGCTGTCAGCGGCCAGTGCGCGCAGGCTTCGTCCACCCATCTGCAGCTGAGATCGCAGCTGGACCCGAGCGCTTTGCAGCAGCCAGAGCTGGCACTTCCCGTAGAGTCCGAGGTTTTTCCTTGCACCCTGTTAAAGGGCCACAGGTCCCTCTGAAGAGGCCTGAAGGAAAATTTATAGTGTACACGTGTGGCCACATTGCAGGGATTCCTCAAAGGGGCCCAGCCTGCTCCTTGGTCAAGAGGCTCTGGTCTGCCTGTGATCAGGCTTGGGTCTGGATTCTGTATCAGGGGCTCTGACGCTTCACCACGGCAATTGGAGTCAAATCTCTGCCTACCAGACCTGGACTGTTTTCTGATGAAAGTAACACCTTATTGGGTTGCCCTTGTATTTATTTCCAGGGACCCCATGATTGATCAGCTACCCCCTGGGATCCTGTTGGTCAAAACACTTTGATGGGCTGTCTGTCCTCATGGTCTGTTAGATAAATGTTGTCAACCATGTCACTGGCAAGTGTTTCCCTTTTGGGATCCCATTTTTTTCAATTCAAAGCAGGGAGCTCATTTCCATATGCCATTTTCCTTTCGTCCTCTATCTCACAGAACTTCTCAAGGATGTCTATGCTTCCTTTAACAATGCATTTCTGATTCCGGAAAACTTTTCTGTTATGGAAATTTTTTTTTAAGATTTTTTGGATGTGGACCATTTTAAAAGTCTTTATTGAATTTGTTACAGTATTGCTTCTGTTTTATGTTTGGCCATGAGGCAGGTGGGATCTTAGCTGCCTGACCATGGATTGAACCCCAACCCCTGCATTGGAAGGTGAGGTCTTAACCACTGGACCACCAGGGAAGTCTCTTCTGTTGTGGAAAAGGTTAAACATACTTAAAACTAAAGAGTTTAGTATAACAAACTCCCACATACCATCATTCCACTTCAGCACATCAATTCACGGCCACTCGTGCCTAGCTCTACCCCATGTGCTTTCTCCCCGTACCTGTACACTCACTGAGTTATCTTGAAGCAAACCCCAGCATATTATTGCATCCATAAATATGTTAGTATGTATCTCCAAGATAAGGACTGTTTTAAAAAATATAATCACATGCATTATCACACCTAAAAAGATGAACACCAGTCCCTTAGTATGAGTTTAGTGAGCATCGATCATCTCATATACATACAAAATAAGAGAGAACAATTTCTCCTGTGATGAGAACTCTTAGGGTTTACTCTCTTAATGACTTTCATACGTTAACCCACAGTGTATGTTAAATAGTTAAATGCATCTGTCACATTGCACATCTCATCCCTAGTACTTAACCTGTCTTGTAACTGGAAGTTTGTGCCTTTTGACAGCCTTCATCCAGTTCCCCTCCCCCACCCCACCTTTGATAACCACAAATCTGATCTCTTTTTCTATGAGTTTGTTATTGAAGTATTATTGGTATACAATACTATGTTAGTTCCTGGTGTACAACACAGTGATTCAATATTTCTCTGCATTTCAAAGTGATCACCACGATAAGTCGGGTTACCATCTGTCACCATCTAAATATATCAAATTATTATTGACTATATTCCCTACACTGTACACTTCATACCTGTGACTCATTTATTTTGTAACTGAAAGTTTGTACCTCCTAAACTCCCTCACCTATTTCTCTCATATCCCTACCCACCTCCCCGTGTCTGACTTATTTCACTTAGCATAATATTCTCTAGGTCCATCCATGTTGTCACAAATGGCAAGATTTCATTCTTTTTTATTGCTGAGTAAAATTCCAATGTATGTATCTTGTATATATCACATCTTCTTTATCCATTTGTCTATCAGTGGGCGCTTAGGTTGCTTCCATATCTCGGCTATTGTAAATAATGCTTCAATGAACACAGGGGTGCATATATCTTTTTGAATTAGTATTTTCATTTTATTCAGATAAATATCCAGGAGTGGAATTGATGGATCATATGGTGGTTCTGTTGTTAATTTTTTTAGGAGCCCTCATACTGTTCTCCATAGGGGCTGCATCAATTTACATTCCCACCAACAGTGCAGGAGGGTTCCCTTTTCTCCACCTCCTCACTAACACGTGTTTTTTGTTGTCTTTTTGATAATACCTGTTCTGACATCTGTGAGGCATTATCTCATTGTGGTTTTGATTTGCCTTTCTCCAGTGATTAGTGATGTTGAGCATCTTCTCATGTGCCTGTTTGCAATCTGTATGTTTTCTTTGAAAAATGTTTATTCAGGTCCTCTGCCCATTTTTTAATTGGGTAGTTTATTTTTTGATGTTGAATTGTATGAGTATTATATATACAAATATATTCTTTGTATATTTTGCATATTAACCTCAATCAGATATATCATTTACAAGTATCTTGTCTGACTCAGTAGGCAGCCTTTTTGTTTTGTTGATAGTTTCCTTCACTGTGCAAAAGCTTTTTAGTTTGATGTAGAACCATTTGTTTATTTTTGCTATTGTTTCCCTTACCTGATGAGACATAACCAAAAAAATTTACTAAGACCAATGTCAAAGAGCATACTGCTTATGGTTTCTTCTAGAAGTTTTATGGTTTCAGATATTAACATTTAAGTCTTTAATCCATTTTGAATTTATTTTGTGCATGGTGTGAGAAAGTAGTCCAGTTTGATTCTTTTGCATGTAGCTGTCCAGTTTTCCCAGCACCATTTATTGAAGAGGCTGTCTTTTCCCCATTGTATATTCTTGCTTCCTTTGTCATAGATTAATTGCCCAGATAAGTGTGGGTTCATTTCTGGGCTCTCTATTCTGTTCCATTGATCTATGTGTCTCTTTTTGTGCCAGTACCATACTGTTTTGATTACTGTAGCTTTGAAATCAGGGAGCGTGATACCTCCAGCTTTCTTCTTCTTTCTTAAGATTGTTTTGGCTATTCAGGGTCTTTTTGTTTCCATACAAACTTTAGAATTATTTGTTCTAATTTTGTGAAAAATGCCATTGATCTTTTGTTAGGGATTGCACTGAATCTGTAGATTGTCTTGGGTAGTATGATCATTTTAACAATATTAATTCTTCCAATCCATGAGGTAGGTATATCTTTTCCTCTGTGTCATCTTCAATTTTTTTTCATCAGTGTCTTACACTTTACTGAGTACAAGTCTTTTATGTCCTTAGTTAGATTTATTCTGAGGTATTTTATTCTTTTAGATGCAGTTGCAAGTGGGGTGTTTTCTTAATTTCTCTTTCTGATAGTTCATTGTTGTGTATAGGAGTGCAACAGATTTCTGCATATTGATTTTGTATCCTGAAACTTTACTGAATTTATTGATGAGCTCTAGTAGTTTTTTGGTGGCATATTGAGGATTTTCTATGTATCATGTCATCTACAAACAGTGACAGTTTTACTTCTTCCTTTCCAATTTGAATTCCTTTTATTTCTTTTTCTTGTCTGATTGCTGTGGCTAGGACTGCCAGTACTATGTTGAATAAAAGTGGCAAGAGTGGGCATTCTTGTCTTGTTCCTGATTGTAGAGGAAATGTTTTCATCTTTTCACTGTTGAGATGATGTTAGCTGTGGGCTTGTTACATATGACCTTTATTATGTTGAGGTATATTCTGTCTATACCCACTTTGTTGAGAGTTTTTCACAAATGGATGTTGAATTTTGTCAAAAGCTCTCTCTGCATCTGTTGAGATGACACAGGATCTTTTTCTCGGGGGCATGGGGTGCGTGCTATGCGGCATGCCGAACTTCCCTGACCAGGGGTCAAACCCATGCCCCCTGCATTGGAAGCGCGGAGTATTCTCTGGACCACCAGAGGAGTCTGAGCACAGGATCTTTATTCTTAAATTTGTTAATGCAGTGTATCACACCGATTGATTCGTGGATATTGAACCATCCTTGCATCCCTGGGATAAATCCCACTTGATCATGGTGTATGATCCTTTTAATGTATTGTTGAATTTTGTTTGTTAATATTTTGTGGAGGACTTTTGTATCTATGTTTATCAGTGATATTGGCCTGTAATTCTTTTCTGTAGTGTCTTTGTCTGGTTTTGGTATCAGGGTGATGCTGCCCTTGTAGAATGTGTTCAGATTTGTTCCTTCCTCTGCAAATTTTTGGAATAGTTTGAGAAGGATAAGTGTTAACTCTTCTTTAAATATCTGGTAGAATTCACCTGTGAAGCTGTCTGATCCAGGACTATTTGTTTGTTGGGAGCTTTTTAAAATTACTGATTCAATTTCATTAGTGGGAATTGGTCTGTTCATATTTTCTATTTCTTCCTGATTTACTCTTGGGAGATTGTACACTTCTAGGAATTCATCCTTTTCTTCTATGTTGTCCATTTTATTGCATGTAGTTGTTCATCGTAATATCTTATGATCCTTTGTAATTCTATGGTGTTGGTTGTAACTTTTCCATTATCATTTCTGATTTTATTTATTTGGGCCCTCCCTTTTTCTTGATGAGTCTGACTCCAGGTTTATCAATTTTTTTATCCTTTCAAAGAACCAGCTCTTAGTTTCATTGATCTTTTCTATTGTTTTTTTAGTCTCTATTTCATTTATTTCTGCTCTGATCTTTATTATTTCTTTCCTTTTACTAACTTTAGGTTTTGTTTTTTCTTTTTTTTCTAATTCCTTTAGGTGTAAGGTTAGGTTGCTTGTGTGAGATTTTTCATGGTTCCTGAGGTAGGCTTGTATTGCTCTAAACTTCCCTCTTGGAACTGCTTTTGCTGCGTCCCATAGATTTTGGATTGCCATGTTTTTATCTTCATTTATCTCCAGGTATTTTTTAAATTTCTTCTTTGATTTCTTCAGTGATCCATTGGCTGTTTAGTAGCATATTATTTAACCTGCACGTATTTGTGGCTTTTTTGGTAAGAATACTTTCTGGATTGTGTTATAAGAGACACATAGTAAATTGTGATACAATTAATCAGGGTTCAGGTGTTGTCAGCCTGATCAATCCATTATAATGGTCCCCCTCAGCTTTTCACTTATCAGGTTTTTTTAGCCATTAATAATCATCACCTTGATCTATTATTTCACTTTAGGTTGCAAAATGGTGATATCTATCATTCCTTCTTCAATTAGTAGCTGGAATCTTTTTGTATAAAAAGATTTTTTTAATCAACTGTTTATTTACCTTGAAGTACAGTTAACATAGCAAGGTAGGATAAGTGCTTTATTCTTTCTCTTTATTTAATTATTTCTGACTGTTGAACACTTGAAATGTGGCTAGCCCTAATTAAGATGGGCTATAAGTGTAAAATACACACCAAATTTCAGACTTAGTGTGAAAAAAGAACGCATAATATCCCATTAATTATTTTTTATGCTGACTAGAAGTTGAAGTGATAATGTTTTCAATATATTGAGTTTAATTAAATTTCACCTGTTACTCTGTACCTTTTTTAAAAAATGTAGCTGTAGAAAAATTTTAAATTACATAGTGGCTCACATTTGTGGTTCACATACTATTTAAGTTGAACAGCTCAGTTCCAGAGTATGTCAGGGAATGTCCAATATCTGCACCTCATGGAAGCCAATCAAGGGAACTAGGAGCCATTCCCCGTGGCTCTGGTGAACCCTGAGTCCCGTGAGAGGACACCTGCATGAACAGAGTCACCGCAATCCAATCATGTATTTTATCTTTCTTAGTCTGGCACCTGGAATACATTTCCACAAATCCTGTCCCGGTTCCTGCCAATACAAATTACCTAGACCCTGAAATTCTTTTCCCATAAGAGTGTCTTTTCCAGGAGCCAATTTGGAGTTCTGTATAAGATCTTGTTTTAAAAATAATTGAACACCATTTTCTTTGATAATCTCTTGGGTCTCTCCCTGACTCAAAGTCCTGCAGTCCCATTAACTTGACCTCATTAACACCAAGCGTTCCCCAACCATGCCCACTGGCAGGGACCACAGTCCTGATGCTGATGGTGTGCTAACAACCTCGGGCAGCCATCACCAATTCGGGAAGGATTGTTGTGCAAAACCGGAGACCTAACCATAACCATGGGAACAGTTTCCTCAGCAAAAACAAGCATTTGCTGCACACACCACATGTAGGTCCAACCAGTGCTTCCTCTTTTGAATTGGTTGGGAAATCTAATAAAACGAGAAAGAAACTAAGTATAGTTGGTGTCATGGCTGTCACAGGCAATGTTTGAAATTTTTGCCCCACCAAGACTTGGCCCACAGGCGGGAGAGAGGGTTACTAAACTTCCATCTAGTGGAGTGTTTCTCGGCATGTAACTCATGCCCTCATCTGACAAAAGTCTCATGTCTGGGGTTCCCTGGTGGCGCAGTGGTTGAGAGTCCACCTGCCAATACAGGGGACACAGGTTCGAGCCCTGGTCTGGGAGGATCCCACGTGCCACGGAGCAGCTGGGCCTGTGTGCCACATCTACTGAGCCTGCGCTCTAGAGCCCGCGAGCCACAACTACTGAGGCCCGCACGCCTAGAGCCCGTGCTCCGCAAGGGGAGAAGCCACCGCAGTGAGAGGCCCGCGCACCGCAACAAGGAATGGCCCCTGCTCACCGCAACTAGAGAAAGCCTGTGCGCAGCAATGAAGACCCAACGCAGCCAAAAATAAATAAATTAAAAAAAAAAAAGTCTCACGTCTGTGCCTGTTTCCCATGCTCATCTGAATATGAGCACCTGCCCCCTTCCTCAGTAAACGAGCAATGCGTGAGTTCCCAACTCTTGGACCAAAGAAAGACGTTGCATCTGTATCGAATGTCCTGGTCTTAATTTTGTCTCTTTTAATCTTAGGCCATCTTCTCACTGTCCCACTAAGACTCCCAGCCTCTGATTCAGAAGGAGAACTCCACCACAATCAGAATGCCTCCTTGTTTTCAGCCTCAAAAGGTCCGCTTTCCTTTCAGCTCTTCCAGGAGGAAACAAGCTATGAGTACATTCTTTGAGACCCATGGCCCGGTGGCTAATGCTCATCTGAGTAGAAGATGAAGTGAAACCATGAAAATGGGTCAAGATCTTTTATATTCCACACATGAGACTTATTAGATCTCTCCAAGGTTAAGCTCAGTCATACTAGGAGGGGATCTATAGGCATAGTTAAGTAAGTGCTGTATATGTTTTGAATATATTCATATATATGCATAGTGTGTGTAAATATGCATAAAATATTTAAGAAATCAAATTTTCAAGTATTTGGGCTCAGATTCTCCAAAGCTGACAAAACTAATATATTTCTCTCTCACATTAGTATTCAAAAATCACTTTTCACAGGGAAAACATTTCAGGTTTCCATAGTTCTTTTAAAGAATTTAATGTACTTCACCCAGAAAAAGAAATCTCTATAAATGAAAGAGATGGCATGACTATTAGAACATGATGTCTCGAAGCTTTAAATTCCAAACACTTCATGTTTTCCTTACTAGTTTTATACTGCACTTCATTGTAAAAGGGGGAAAATACTTTGCATAAGAAGTATAGTTTCCAACAAAATTATATTTGATCAGAAATCAGTAAAGAGATATCTAAAACTAACTTTTAACAACTTTAACCAAAACGTTGTATCGGGGATAACAGTTCTGAAACATCTATTGACGTATTTTCCTTCTCAGTAATTAAGACTAAGTATCCAGAGTGCCAAAGTTGACACGAGCATTCCAAGAGAACTTGCATGTCATAGTAAGGATTCCACAGGAGATGGCAGAGCCTGGGACTGCAGCGGCAGTGGACAGAACAGGACTCCCAGGGTCATGGCCAGGTTAGTCACAAGGAAAGACAAAGCTTCATCCCAGTGTCATGAAGCTACGGGGTGGGGAGGGGGTGCGGAATTTTAAAAACATGAGTAAAAATACAACAGACGCTTTATATATGAAAATAGCCAAATGGCCAGTAGACACTAAACAAAGTCCTCAACCTTATTAATAAAGGAAATGAAAATTACAACTGTAATGCAGCACCACTTCTCACCCACCAGAATGGCCAAAATGAGGAAGACAACACAACCTTTGGCAGGAAGGAAATGGTACAGCCACTTCGGGAAACTGTTTGGCAGCATCTGTTAAACATAACACATGCACGTTCTACAACCCAGCAATTCCACTGCCAGATTATATGTGTATCCAACGTAAACACATACGTCTATCCACCAGATGGCACGTATGGAAATGCTCATAGTAGCATGTTTGTAATAATGAAAAACAAAGCTGCCTAAATGCCCAGGGATAGTTACATGGATAAACTGTGGTGCATTCAGCATGGACCACTACACGGCAGTGTGGATGAAGAGCCTGTAATGACGCGCAGCAATACGGATGGCTGTCACAGGCACAATTCTGAGCCAAAGACAGACGCAAAACATGTGATTCCATTATATACATTTAATAACAGGAAAATGGCTATAAGGTATCAGAAGTCAGGGCAGGTAGCTGTGCTCTGGGGGTGGGGAATGAGATGCTGGCAGTGTTCTATTTCTTGCTGGTTACACAGGTGTAACCACCTTGTGAAACGCTTTGAGCTCCACGTGTACGGCTTGTGCACGTTGCCGTATATCCATATGATGCTTACATTGTGCTTTAATAAAAACTTCATGGAAACAGCAGCTTACGTCTTCTAGCTTAGAATGGTCTCTTCCAGGGTATTGCCCGCCTCCAGCACTGCTCCCTGCAGCAGGGTGAGCAGTCGTGACTATTACGAAACCACTTACTTAAAAGTATTAAGAGTGTCACGTGTCGCACTCCCCTTAGCAATATTAAGTTTTACCCTACTTCAGTAGTTATAATGAAATTTTAAAGTCATGATGCCATGCGCCTACCAGAACCACCTGCTGCTTCATGTGTTATTTGGCAGCCACTGTAAAACCACTGTAGAGAACCAAGAATGCGGTTGGCCACGAGTAACAGAGCGCCCGATGAGCAGTGACTCCAAGTTGGGTTATCCCGTGGCGGTGGTCTGGGTCGCAGCCGTGACTGGGTGACATCCTCCGGACGCAGCTCTTTCTGTCCTCGCGCCCCGCCCTCTGCAGGCTGGCTTAACACTCCCAGCTGCACGTAGGCTCTGCACATCCGAGCAACTCGTCCACTCCCAGGAAGAGAGGAAAGGGTGATAACAAGGGCAGTGCTCTCCTCAGCTCGCCTGTGCCTCCCCCCTCAAAATCAGGGGTGCACATCCCCAGAATGCCTCCTGAGGAGTCTTCTATTTATAGTTCATTGACAAGAACGTTATTACTTGTCCAGAAGAAGCTAGGAAATTTAGTAGTTAGCTTTCTCATCTGTGCAGTAGAGGAAGGAGAGGACACAGAAGGTTGGGAGTGACAGTTAAGTGAGCCAGCTTGCAGAAATTGCTACTGTATCGTGCAGTTTCTCCTGCTTTTTAAAAATTTAATATTATAAGGCTTTCTTTTACTATACCCAGCACTGATCAACTCTAGAACTCTTAACAGCTTGACCCCTAAGATCCAAAAAGTCGTCCTGGCAAGGTGACCCCTCTTTCAGGGGACAGTACCCGCAATCCACTCATCAAAGAAGCATTGCCATTGGATTTTCGCAGGCAAGGTGTCCATCCTGCAGAGAAGCCAGATGGCACCTTCCCCAAGAGCTGGAGCTGGAACCGCAGATTCATCAGCTTCAGGCATGTGCTTCTGACCGTAGTCTGTGCTCAGTAGATAATCACGCATCCTTTGTTTAGGAACCAAGAACCAATGTCATAGTGGAACTACATCGGCTGCTGCTGCCTTTGTCATTGTGGTCTTGGCTTCCTAGCCCTCTCTGCACCTAATTAAGCTTTATGTGCTGAAGGAGTTTTTAACTAGTCAATAAATTAGACCCGAGCCTGCTGTGGTTCCCACCACTCATCACTGCCAACAACACTTGTTTGTTCGACTCTAACGCTATCTGCCTGGACCAGTTTGTATCCAGTCACGCTAATCTCAAATTAGTGACCACAAGGACAGCTTTGAAGAATAGCTACTGAGCTTTTCATGGTAAAATAAGAGAAAAGTAGATCTTCCTGTAAAAAGCATTTTTTGAGGCCCATAATGATGTTATAAGTAAAAATTCTTGTTTTAAATATTTTTCTTCAGGTCATAAAACTTCTCTCTTTAAGTGGCCCTTTCCCTAGATGTGTAAATGTCCTTTCAAAAATCTATCTGAAACCCATTTTGATTAATTAACATATTTGTGAAAACCACTTCCTAACAGTTTATCCAGACTCTGAGATCTCGTGGCTTTAATGCAAGGCTGGCCTTGGATGGTGGGAGCTGCCTGCCCACCCTGAAGTGACAATCTCATTTTAGGACAGCAGTAGCAATCCTCGGGCCACCTATTCAGTTAGGGACTTTGATTGACTGCTCCTTCTCAGTATCGTGGAGGTGGCAGAGGCTCTCTCCTCTACCAAGCTTTAGATTAGTCCTGTGTTTGGCCTGCCCAGCCCAATCTGAGCAAGAATCATGCTAAGTCATCCCTTCACCCTTGATATCTGACCACCCTGTCACCTGATCAGGTTTCTCGTCCCCACTTTTGATGTCTGAGTCTTGGCCTGTCTTTAGCAAGAACCCTGTTAGGTCAGTTTAGCAGCCCCCTCCCCCCTTCATGTCTCCTCTTAGTAATTTTCCATCCCCTGACCCTTCACTCTGCTCCTTGGCAAACCCCCAGCTGTCTTTGCTGTATTTGGAGCTGAGCCCCATCTCTCTCCTAGATTGCAATAGTCTTGAATAAAGTCTTCCCTGCCGTTTTAACAAGTGTTAGAATAATTTTCTCTTTAACAGAGATTGAGTAGGCAGTTTTTAGAGTGACCAAGCATCTCAGTTTGCTCTGGCCTGAGGGGTCTCCCAGGATGCAGGACTTTTAGTTGTAAAACCAGGGCAGTTCCAGGCAAATCTGGACTCTTGGCCACCCTGGAGCTTATGCTCAATGAGTGTAACCTGTACCTGACACCACTTTGCCCAGGTCCCCCAAGCAAGTCATAAGGAGAGGCTTGGCTCCCAGAGAAGACATGCTAAGCTTTGGACATCTGCATGAACTTAGCACATGGGTGGCATTGGAAGGCAGGTGAAAACCAAAGGCTGAGATACTGCACAGATCAGGGGCCAGGAAGGCTGGAAGATGAAAATGACACATAACGGTGATGGACAAAGAAGTCGGGCAGCCTGTGTCTAAGTCTCGGAAAACCCAGAGGCACGAGAGATAACCACACTTGCAACTGGAGAGACCACCTTTCTCCCACAATTTATTTTGAAAAATGTTCAATCATAACATGGAGCACTTATCGAAACATTTTGCTACATTGTCTTTCACACAAACGGGTATATGCATGTATATATCCATATAATTTCACTTTTTCATTCACAGGGCACATACACACATGCCAAGAAAGATATCTTAAGAGTATTGAATTTGCAAGGCATTCCTGATATAGGACTTGAGTTGAAAATCAGCGTTAACTGGTATGCTAAAAGCAAATTAATACATGAAAGATGCTGAACCTCACTTGCAGATAGGGAAGTGCTATAGTTTACTTACTTTTAAGAATCTTTTTCATTTTCCTAATTTGATGGGTGAAAAGTAGTATAACATCCAAAGCTGGTGAGGGTGTAGGGAAATGAGCTATCTTATACATTGCCAAGAGTAATAAACATTTCTGGTGGAAATATAAATTAATTTGGGGAGGAAATAATCTAGCAGGATCTATTAAGACCAACAATACTTACGTTCTGTGATTCAGCAATCTTTCTCTGAGGACTAGAATTTGATCCTACAGAAGTAAAAGCCCCAGTTCTCAACTGTAGTACAAAGCTGTTTATTGCAACATTGTGATGGCAAAAAACTAGCGATATCGCTGTAAGCGAGCATTCGGGTTGTGGCTCTAGTGATGGTAGAACCACAATAAGGAATATATAAATTTTTTTTAAGTTAGGTACACCCATATTGAGTCACGCCATGACATATTAAGTGGGAACTAGCTGTATAGTTACATTTTTTAAATAAAAGGGAACAGAAATCTTCATGATTATGTTTTGCATATCTGTATAAGCAAGCAGAGAAAGGTATAAAAGATACACTAATTTGTTTGCTGTTGCCACAGTAATCCATTTTTCCTTCCTAAGAGGAAACCTCAGCTATTTGGGCATAATTGCCATCCTCCACTGTAGATAGTTGTTAGGGAAACAAGAAATTGAGACACCTGCCTAAACTAAAGGTGCTGAAAGGCTCAAAGCCCCCCTCTGATGCCCGTGGTCCAACCAGAATAGCACTGACCCAGGTCTGCTGAGTTAGATGCTCTCTCCAAGGACTGGATCTTGGGAGAAAGGTGGGGATGTGGAAGCAGTGGTTGTCTGTCATTTATCCCGGTGGGGGGGTCTGCTTGGATGCTGGCAGGACTGTCCTCAGTTACTGTTACGGCAGCTGAGAGCTGGCTTGATTCCGGGCCGCCCTTACACTTGCATCTCCAGGCATCCCTTTAAGGCCAGACCCTACTGCAGCTCCCCGGCTGACAGCCTCTTCTGACTCTCACGCTGCTTGTATCATGACCTGCTCTTGTGGTCGCTCAGAATCCAGGCCCTTGTGAAGTGGGAACGTTTAAAAGCATGAGCTTATTTAAAAGCTTTTCGGAGGGCCCAGTAAAGAGGCTGCACATACGGGCGGAGGAGGAATACCCGATAAGTTCCTGAGGACGTTGGCAGACGGGAAAGACTCCAGGCTCCAGGGACTCAGGACGGTTTCTCTGTTGTAACAGAGAAGACGACAGGAAGCTGCGTATGCAGGTGAAGGTGTGTGTCATGGACGCCAAATCTGCTGTAATCAGAGAAGCGGCAGCCAGGAGATGTATCAGGAGTTTATTCTGGCGACTGAACCTTACACCACAGTGGAGCTGATAAAACTGTCGCGGCGAGGCAGTCATTGCTGTGTCTGGGCCGGCATCTGAAGCCCGCAGGGCTGGCGGTCGGGAAGTGACACGGGGGAGGCAAGGACAGACCAGAACGCGCACAGCTGGGCTGGTCTCGGCCCCTCACTGCAGGGGTGGCCTCAGCGAGACGCTGCAGGACGTAGATACACCCCAGGCCCAGGAGGCGGAGGAGCTGAAGGAGGCCCAGCTGCCGCCCGTGCCCGCCCAGGGGGCAGCAAACAAGCTGCGGCGACAGCGCGTTCACGCTCTGGGGCAAGAAAAGAAAACGGCGGCGGCGGCTGCACTCTGCCTTCCAAACCTGGAGCAAAGCCTCCTGTGGCCTCGGCTCACCCCAAACCACGCGGGGAAGACAACTGTGGGAGGCGTGGTTCCCACTTAGCTAAAATGACGTCACACAGATTCCACCACAGCCCGGCCTTTGCCCACGTGGCGAAGACAGACTCCAGCTTTAACCGCACTATACTTCCAGTACGGACAGTAGCAAACCCGCTTCCACCGTGTTCACGTCGAGCAGTTACCCTTCACCGAAGAAAAACGCGCTGATTCTTCCCCCCCAAACTGGGTATAAAGACCCTTGTTCAACGTTAGATGATGATGATTCCTCTCCTAATTGATTCTTCACCTTTGATATCCTGTAAACTAGACACTGAGATATGAATTTAACTATACATCTTATGTTAGATAATAGGAGGCTGGAAGGGAGGAGGGAAAAAACTCAGCTAATATATACACAAATATGACCATACCACAATAAGGAAGAGATACGCAGAGCTCCGACGATCTTTGTTTCTACAGCCAGTCACGTGGTCATAGCTGGAATTGACAGGTGCTTTCTCCTGCTGCCCAGTCCGCAGTTCCTTTGCCCTTAGCAAGCACCCTGGCTGGCCATGGGCTGTGTAGCTTTCCATTGGCTTTAATCACAAGGCCTGGGAGTACTGAGAGTCACCTGCATTCCGAATGGAAATGTGGAGTTGTAGGGCAAGGGGTAAACAGGTCAGCTGTAGGCAGCAGTAGATGGCCCAAGATGATTATTGGACGGAATGCGAGAAAAACAGGCCTGGGAACTTGATGAAAGTTAATAGAGACCCATCGAGGAACTTGATAAGTGGCAGTACAGATAAGCAACAAATGTCAACAAACGCTTAATTATTATGAGCCAAGTTAGTATTGCAGTGTACAAGGTGATAACGGTCAAATTCCCCTGATTTAAACCTTCCTTGAGCATGTTTTACTTTACCAACTCCCAACTTCTCCAAGTTTCCCATCTTAGCAATGAAGACATGAAGAGGAAGGATGATATTGAACCAAGCAAGACAGAAGAGAGGGTCAGAGGGAGAGAGCCAAGGACAAAAGTGTGGCGAGAGGGAGAAAAGAAAAATCCTAACATGGATCAGCTCAAGTCCCTGACAAAGTCTCTTCTTTTTTTTTTCAATTTTGGATCTTCATTTAGCATTAGGAAGGCTGGAATTAATAATTTTATATCTGAAAATATCTGATGCACAATAAAGCAACTGCTCCTAAGATGTGTTCCAAGAAAGGACTGCCTAGAATAGCAAACTACTGGCAAACATGGATGGGTTGGGTTTCAAGTGTGCTCTTTCTGATGACTCTATGTAAATACCACTGGTAAAGGAAGGATCACTGAAGCTTCTTTCTCTGATTCTAATGAACATGTTGTAGATAAGTGGAGTGAAATACATAAATCATGAAGCCTAAAATAAAATGAAAGTTTCCATTTCTGATCATACTATACACATATCCTCCAATACATTGAAATTTTCTATAGGAAAGGAACATGGAACTTAATACTATCTGCATACTTCTCTGCTTTTTTTGTTAATGCTTTTGTGAAAGTTCTCATAGCTGCCAGACATAGGCAAATAGATTGAGTAAATTCTCCCCCTTAGAGACATATTAGAATTATCCAGAACTCTATTAAATCATTTAATGCTTAAAATGCCTGCATGTGTGAAGAGCTGTAAAAATAGGTTGCTTTCGTGTTCAGTGAGGTGGTTCTTTACTTTCCATAGTCTCACCTTCCTTTCTCTGCACAGGTACAGAGCAGATTCTTTCTTCTGTGTGAGTAACGCAGAAGCAGAAAGAGCACCGATATCCTTAACATTCACCCCAGGAGCTTTTCTCATATTATGATTGAAACAGCGGAAAGTCGATGACGCCCAGTGAAAGCACACTGGTGCTTTCTTTCCTTTGATTTTCTGTTTGACTCTTCCTATGGCCTCCTCATCCCTGACCACTAATACTCTCATCCTTGTCTTTTTCTTTATAAGGAATAGTGTTTTAAGTGAGGAAAATGACTGGTTTACAACCGAGGAAAGGATTACTTTGAACCCTAGTCAGGAAATAGAGTACTGTATTAGAACTTTGGTGTAGCTGGGTTTTTAATATCTCAAAAAATTATCTTCAGAATTGGCTGGAAATAGAATGTTAATAAACAAAGAGTGACACTTTTAATTCATAGCCCCTAAGTTTGTTCTAAGCTTAAAGCTCAAAATTCTTGGTCATGTTAGAAGACCAAAAAAAGTATTTTAACTAATTTAAGGAACCATATACCTAATTTTGCAACCAGTTTCTTTTTGGGAACAAATGTTCATAAAAATGGTTATCTCATGTTGAAATGTCTGCCCTTTTTGTAGTAAAAATGATTTTTATTAATATCTTGGGACAGTGTTCCTAAAATCCCTATATTTATCTTGATAGACAGTGAATTATTTTAACTTCTTTTAGATTAGTACTATTCCTTTTTTCCATGAACTTCACTACACAGTAGGCATCTGCATTGGATATATTCTGAATAAATTTCACTGACTTTATTCATTTCCACCTGTGCTGTGCTAATAAGTCTCAAATTAAACAGCTCCATCAAGTCTCAGCAGCTGGCATTGTGCCCCACTGAGTATCACAAACTGAAAAAGGATTATTTGGGGAGGCTTCATAATTATACTAAGATGAAAATGTTGGCAGCCAGGAGATACATATTTTTCAAGATTTGAGAGAAAATTTAATGAAAGTGCCACAAATATATTACTTAGGATGATAGTTTGCACTTAATATGAGGCCCTTTTCTCTCTGGACTTCAAAGTCTGGACTAATTAATTAGCCCTAATTCCCCTGTTCTCCTGATGGTCAAGCACTCAGACAGACCTCCCGAGACCACAGAGCACAACCAAGTAGAAGAAGTACCGGCTGGGGGTCGGAAGACCTGTGAGTTAGTCCACACCTGTTGGGTGTTGGTCTTTGGGACTGAGTTTGTGACCTTGGATGCCCCAGCCCAGAGGTGGCAAGCCAAGGCCCACAGGCTCAGTGTGGCCGGCCACTTGCCTTTGTGAATAGAGTTCCACTGGAACCAGCCCCGCTTGCTGACACACGTGTCCTCTGTAGCTGCTCTTGCACTGCAGTGGCAGGGTTGAGAAGTCAAAACAGAGACTTCGCGGGCCGTAATGCCTGAAATGTTTTCTGTCTGGCCCGTTGCACAAAAAGTTCGCTGACCCCAGACCTAATCCCTCTGGACTTGTCTCCCCATCTGTAAAATAAAATGCAATAGTCAATAGCATAGCAACTTCCATTAGATGAGGCAAGTTTCAATTTTGCCCAACTGTGACTGTCTGATGGTGCCTTAAAACCAAGGTGAAGAATCCCTAGCAGTGATGTTAATACATTCAAAATGCACCCACCTGCTCTTTATTTACCCATCATCCACTTGGCCTCAGGCACCACACTGAACACCTGGGGATACACTTGCCAAGAGCAGTAAGACCCATTTCAGTTGGTAGAGGAGGGATTGTGTGGGTGTGCGAGGGGGATGCCGTGTGAGATGGCCAAGAATTTTTAAATCAAGTCTTTTGGTATTTTAAATGTAAGGATTGGGAGGAAGGCAGGCTCCCACACTGGAGGTCCCCTGCCCTGACAATGGCTTACAGGTGCGTCAAGCAGCCATTACACTGAGCTGAGATGAGCTCGCTTGCCCTTGGTTGGCTTAGTCAGCCTTGATCCATCCAGAGAGCCCCCCGTTATGTAACTTCTTCAAAATCACAAATAGAAGGGACCAAAGAAATTCTCTCTCAAGGCACCAGAGATGTTTCATGGAGTGGGACGTTTGAGCATGGACATAGGAGAAAGAGGTATGGTCTGCACAGGCGCGTACGTGGAGGGTTGTTTCAGGTGGAGAGGTCCAGAGTCGACAAAGCCAAGGGCGTGAGAAGTTCGGATGTGTCTGAGGAGCGTCGAGTGGCCCAGGTAGGTGGGAAGAGGCATGAGCAAAGGGGAGGGAGCAGGAGACAAGCCTCGGAGCTCGGGGTCTGGAGTGGGTAGGTGGGTGTGTGCCGCAGGTAATGGGGGATGGTGGAGGTCACGGACGGCAGGCTGGAAGGACGAACTTCGCTCCGCGAGCAGAGGGAAGCTGCTGGAAGTTCTGGGACAAGAGCAGTAGCGGCTGTCTGCAGAGTACTGTTCTGAGTACTGCGGAACTAGCAGTGCTACTTTGCCCGCCGTAAACTGAGCAGGAGCGGGCATTTCCCACATGGGATCAAATGAAAGACCAGCTGCTACTGCCTCGGTTTCAGCCTCTCCATTTTCGGATAGGGATTTCTAATAGATGGATCCTACTCCGTGAGAAACGTGGGCACTTACTGTCTCTTCGCACGTGGTTTTTCCCTGAAGGTCTTCAGCCTCCTCCTTTGTAGGGTCTCCTCAGCTCCGCCCAGTCGTCTTCCTCTGCTGGGGGGTCTGTGCCTCGTCTGCCGCCTCACGTTCGTTCCAGGCCAGGCCTCTGCTCAGGCTGCTCCTCCAAAGGAGGGTTGCTCCCCTCCCCCCTCCCCCTCCTCCCCTCCCCTCCCCCTCCCCCTCCTCCCTCCCCCTCCTCCCCTCCCCTCCTCCCTCCCCCTCCTCCCCCTCCCCCTCCTCCCCTCCCCTCCTCCCCCTCCCCTCCCCCTCCTCCCTTCCTCCTCCCCTCCCCCTCTCCTCCCCTCCTCCCCTCCCCTCCCCCCTCCCCCTCCCCTCCCCCTCCCCTCCTCCCCCTCCCCTCCCCCTCTCCTCTCCTCCTCCCCTCCCCCTCTCCTCCCCTCCTCCCTTCCCCCTCCTCCCCCTCCCCCTCCCCCTCCCCCCTCCTCCCCCTCCCCCCTCCCCCCTCCCCCTCCCCCTGCTTCAGAGCCCTCTCACAGCTCACCTCCTCAGAGAGGCCCTCTGTATTCATCCCAGTCCCCGCGGTATCTCCCTGCTTTCAATTCCATTACCTTATACTACTCATGTTGGCATGTAACATGCTGCTTCTAGGCTGGAACTCAGTCATCCCATGGGCGCATCTTGCTAAGCCTTGCTTCTTAAGCCAGGCCTATTTGCAGTGCACCTAAGTGCTCAATCAGTGTTTGTTCAACTGAAGTGAATTTCTGATAACCAGACCACTTCATTTTACTAAATATGTTCGGTCTGTGCTTATAATTGTACCGCCGCCCAAGCCTTCCTCATGTAACTCTCGGTGGGCCTGGGCTTCTCCCGGGGAGCAGTGGTGTTATGGACAAGTGGCAGTGAAGAGGCAGGGGTACAGGAGCGACTGAGCCCAGCAGCCCCCTCCCTGCAGAGGACTGACTGCTCACACCCACGCTAGAAGGCACTTGCCGAGTGGGAAAAAGAACAACGCGGCCATTTTGTGATACAGCCTCATTTTCTCTAAAAAGTAATTGTTTAATCTTTTTGGTGTATCGCTACATTAGAACATAGTTATCCACAAATTGTTTATATTTCTACATCTATAAACATGAAAGAACAGGCCTATTTGATTTCCATAAATCATACAGATATTAGGCTTATGATTTTACTATGACTTCCCCAAATGTTATCCGTTTAGTGCATTGACAAACCTGAGGAAAAACAATATTTTAATATGCCATTATACCACATGATAATGTCAGAGAGTCTCCTTTTCATTAGAATTACTTAGCATTATTCAATGATTCATGATTGTTTTACTGTCTATAATAACTAAAATCATGTGGTAGGGCTATTTCTTATAAAATCCTATGTTCGGGCTTCCCTGGTGGCGCAGTGGTTGAGAATCTGCCTGCTAATGCAGGGGACACGGGTTCAAGCCCTGGTCTGGGAAGATCCCACATGCCGCGGAGCAACTGGGCCCGTGAGCCACAACTACTGAGCCTGCGCGTCTGGAGCCTGTGCTCCGCAACAAGAGAGGCCGCGATAGTGAGGCACGCGCACCGCGATGAAGAGTGGCCCCCGCTTGCCGCAACTAGAGAAAGCTCTCGCACAGAAACGAAGACCCAACACAGCCAAAATTAAATAGATAAATTAACTAAAAAAAAAAAAAAAATCCTATGTTCTAGGATATTTTAACCTTAAAGGATACATCCACTGAGTTCTCATTTGATAGAAATGATTGAATCCTAACTCATGTTTTTACCTGTACCATGTTTCAGAACAAGCGGGGACTAGCCTTTGCATGTATCCGATATCTCACCTAAAGTTCCCTTCAGTCTGTCCTATTCCTGCCACTGATCGTAAAGCGATAAGTCTAGAACGTGGCAATATTCCCTCTTGTCATAGCTTTCCAATTTTTGAAAATTAAGTAACTCCCTATAGAGGAGAAATCATTAAATATATAGTAAATAATGAGATTAATTAATTTAACCCCTTCTAATTAGGAAACTAATTAAATCAGAAAATTAAAACTGACACAAGACATTAAAATAGGGAAACCCTGAACTTAGATCTAACAATCATCTCTTCGTCCTCAACCAGTTCCAAAAGAGGAATGAATATATATTAGCTACAAAAATATAAATCAGTGGACTATTTTCAACCTATATCAAGTTAAACTTTCCATACCACAAATACTATTTTTAGAGAGTTTACCTTTTTTCTACTTCTGTTATACGTGAAATTAAATCTTGTTTCTTTCAATTTTTTAAAAGAATGAATTAGAGTAAGTAAAAAAAGATGGATTTAGCCCCAAATCTGCTAGCAACTCTCATCATGAACAAGTAACTTAAACTCTCTAGGCCTCAGTTTTCTCATCCTCAGTATACTCTAGTAAAAAGTGAGATTGACTCACAGTGTCTTGGAGATGGAAATACATCTGAATAGGAGGAACGGATTAAGAAGCTAGAATCCGAGAAGATTGTTAAAATCTTTGTCAGTGTGTTATAGTAGAGAACCAGGTCCTAGCCTAGGATCTTCATGAATTAGTTGGTGAACAATCTGAGATAAAACTAAGGATACGTTTTCAAAGGAGCCCAACTCTCTCCACAACCTGAAACTGTCATGCCCATCAACATGATCTTTGGATATAATTTCTAACCTCCAGGAAGAGTCTCAGAATAACAACAGAATTAGATTCAAGTTGTGGTGCTTAGTGCCATTGGCAATGGTGTTTCCAAGCTTAAAAATATCTAGGCAGGTATCCTGCTAGAAGTTTCTGGACTCTCCACCCTTTTGACATTGTTCTCACTCTCCACGCAATTGACAAGGACACGGAGCACTGTGGTCCAGGCCCTGTTTTGGGATCCATTCTGGGGAGGTGAGTTAATATGGATTCCTCAAAGCCAGCACCAAAGATCATTGGCACAGAAGGAATCTCTGATAGACACTTGATCTACAGGAAAGTGAGTAGCCCCAGTTTGTAGGGAACCTCCCAAGTTTCAAGGCTCTTACTGCAGTACCTGGTGCCTGTGAACACTGCCAGAAATTACACGCAGCCAATGTGGGCATGGTGGTATAAACCACTGATGGGGAACAATTTCTTCCGCCAAATGTGAAGGCTTCATTCATTCATTTAACTACTATAAACAAATGTGTTCTAATTCCTTGGCATGTCAGTGCTGCTGGGTGCTTGACATCAAATGGCCAATACAATTCGTAATGACAATTTTATTTTTACACACTTCAAAGGCCATCAATGAAGCAATAGTTAATTCGATAGCCAGCCTGCCACAAAGCAGTTAACCTTCAATAGCCAGTAAGCTGCTTTCTTTTCTCCTATTACCAGAGCTACAGGATTACTCTACACCTCAAATTCAACAACCTGCTCTGGTGGGACTCCAGGATCTTCATATACTTGGTATTCATTTTGCATTATTCCCCATTTTCCCCTTGTATCAAATAGCCAATTACTTAATATCTAAAATGTGCAACTTTTTATTCAGCAACACCAGCATTCTAACCTCACACCTCTTATCTGTGGCCTCCTCCCCTCCAAGAATTGCTCCCTTCTCATCTGCCCCATCTAAGAAGTTTGCCTCAGCTATCCTGGCACACAGGGACCTCTTGTCTAAATTTCTGCTGCATTTAATAATTTTAATAATTTCTTGTCTAAATTTCTGCTGCATTAATAATTCCACTAGTGTTAGGCTTGTGTATCCAAGTATTTGTTAGTTTTATGAGGGCAAACATACCATTTGACTTGAAAGAAAAAAATTTCTCAATGTCCTACCAGGTTTTCATGTGCATTATATAATTAGGGTCACAAGTGAAGCAGCACATTCAAATTAGGATCATCTGAGAAAGCTGATTTATAAAGGGATTGCTACAAAGGTGTAGGCAGGATGTGTGGATGGTGAGGGAACCTAGGTCCAAAGGGATGAGAGGAAGGAAAGCTGACCAGAGCCTGGAAGGAGAAAGTTGTATAGAACAGATGACTTTGCCATCTCTAGGCAACCTGACCAGGAGCCTGAGAAATAAACACTCTAGTCCTACTCTCCTCCCCTCTTGGGTCTCTGCTGGGGTTCCTCATTCAGCAGATTCAACTGGCAACCAGAGTACAAGGGAGCCTATTAATATAATCCAGTGAGGTCAGCATCCTGGACCAAGCAAGGCAGAGGATGGAGTGTAGACCTGGGGTGGAGAAAGATGAGCGGAGATACCCAGCACGTCCATTGCAGGGCTTCAACAAATACCTGATGCTTTCTAAGAGAGCACTGCTCACCCTTTCCATACAGAGCCAACGACCCCCAACTCAACAAATGTCTATTGAGTAGCTATGTGTAAGCATGGTTGTTTAAAGTTATCTTTAATAATTTTTTTGTTTTATGTTTTATTGTATTCTATAATCTTAATTTGTAGAATTGTTTTGAAACTAAAGATGGCAGAAATTGGCAAAATGCCATCAATCCCATTTCCTTTTCCTGGATACTTAGGAAGACTACATTTCCCAGCCTCCCCTGCAGTTTAAGTTGGGGTCACAAGACCAGGATCTGGCCAATGGAAGTGGGTGGACTTGGACTTAGGTGGCCGTCTGTAGGCGTGGCCGTAGAGCCTCCTGAATGATACTCTACTTGCTTCCTTCCCCCTGTAGAGGAGGAAGGAAATGGCTCTCAGATAGCAAAGCCACACGATGACAAAAGCCCTGAGTGCCCGTTTGGTGGGACACTGTCTGAGCAAGCCACTAAGCTATGTGCAAGAAACTTTCAACGTCTTAATCCCATGGAATGCTGTAGTCTGTTATGTCGTCTTAAACTAGGTTCTGCACAGCAGTACTATGGACACGTTGCACAGGGTAGTTGCTGTAAGGGCTGTCCTGGGCATTGCAGGGTGTTGGGCAGCTTCCTGGCCTCCTCCACTAGACGCCAGTTGTTCCCCTTCCCCTCCAGCCATGACAACCAGAAATGTTTCCACACATTGCCAAATGCCCCCTGGGGGGCAAAACTGCCCATAGTTGGGACCACTGATCTAAGTCCTCTTGACTAATAGACTGTGTGCTCAGCGAACGGGGAGAGGGGTGGGACCGTGTCTGCCCTTAGAGCACGGACCAGTATAATACATTACACGTGCGTGCTTATTTTAAGATGACTGCTCCATTGCAGCACTGTCATTGTTAAATTGGAAACAAAAGTGCAACAATACATAACTGATTAGGTAAATTAAGGTACATTTAAAAATGGAGTATTACATATCCATTAAATGATTTGGATCCAATATCTACTGACATGGAAGGACATTCATTCTTGTCTGTTTTTTAGGCGGCAACAATTTTTTTAAGGAAAAATGTATTTGTATGGGACAATGTCTGGAAGGATTTCAGTAGTGCTGCTTCTGGGATAGGATTTGAGGTAATTTACTTTTTTTCCATTACTCACGTTTTCTAGTTTTTCTACAGTGAATAGATGACTTTTGGTGGTAACTGTGTCCTGTGGGTCAGCCGACTGATCTGTCCCATAAAGAAACATGCCTTTTTGGCTCCCAGGTTCTCCTTCGATAAAACTCTGGCTTGCTGATGTCTCTAACTTAAGTACTCCCTTTCGTGGAAAGGTTAAATGTTGTAGTCTATAAACCCAAACTAAAGATTTACTAAACATTGGTAATATCTAACTTCAAGGGGTATGTGATTAGCTGAACTGAATAGAACGTAACATGAGAGCAAGACTGAGATTGCTATATACAATACAGAGATGCATTTTTTAAAAGCCATTTGGAAATACTTATCTAAATAACTGCCTCAAGTTCCCACCAGTAAGTACAATTTGAGTTAAATATTCCCAACGTTACTTTTCCATTTTCTAATTTCACATTTAACTTTTATTTTTTTCTAGCTTTGTTATCTAATTTTGCAAAATAAAAAATGAGAAATGTATTACCCTATTTATCAAATTAGTATTAAACAGGCTGTTTTTTCTCTGAAGGTTATCAACAAAATGATCATGCTTTGAACTTAGTTGGGAGAATTGTAAATATAGTAATGCTCAGTGTCGCGTTTGGGGTCATACACGTGTCAGTTAAAGAAATACAAAGCTTTTGTTAAATGAACTGATACTTCCTCAGAACATCCATTATCCACATGAAGTTAGATTTCATCTAAAGATGTTTCTTGTACATTACTGGCAAAGTAGCAGTGTTTGATACACTCTACCGAATGTTTTCTTTGTAGGCCATTGACCCAGGGCCTTCCTGATGCTGGTGCGATAAGGCCCACATATGTGTACAACACTGACCTTGCATAGTTTCATGTTTTACAATCTCTAGACAGGTTGATGAGATTTTAAATAACAGATTTCTTAGTCCCATAATCTGCCTTCTTGACTATCAGAAGTCACAGTAGGGTAAACTTGCCCTGCTGAATGTTACAAGTTCTTTTTTAACTTACAAAATAAAATACCCGGTTGAGGTATGTTTTAAGTCTTTTAATATAAAAGGACATGCTTAGTTCCTGTTTAACCAAGGAAGAAAAAAAGCTATCAATAAATAAGTTTTCTCACACAGGTAAATAAAAGGGCATGCTAATTTTGATTTGGTATTTAGAACTAATTTATCCCTCCTACATTTTCTTAACATGTAAGGTAAAATGTTACAAATGGTCAATACCAAATATATGCTTGGGTATTCAAAGGAAGGACAGTACATTCTTATTCATTCAGGCAAGTACTGAATGTTTTTATTATTTGTAAAAAAAAAAAAAATTGTTAGCTTTAGAATAGGGCTGTTTCAGACTGTTCAAAAGACAAATGAAAAAGACAAAAAGCAGAAAACATCAGAATGATAAAACGTAAGGATACTTAAAAGGCTTAATGTGTGCTTACTTTCTGCCCATACAAAATCACTTATGACATACGTGCGTGCAATCAAAACCGTATTCGCCGATTAAAAAGAGCCAGTGTCCATTGTATTAAGTCCTGGTCAATGAACCAACCATGTCAACTGTCACTTTCAGAACCTCTCTGTTATCGCAGACTAAAAGTAATACAAGGGCCTCAAAAATGAGTTAATGTTATAGGAGGCTGCCGCAATAATTTTGCAAGGTTTCTCTCTCGACCAATTTCACTAACATTTACTTTAAAATGTCTTTCCGCTTAGCAGGTAGCAGCAGCGGGCCTGATTCACGTCCCTTTCCATTCTCAGGCCTAGGCCAAAGCCTGGCCCCCAGGGAAGGCGGGGGTCGGGCCGGCCGCGCCGCCCCCCTCCCCCGCGCAGGTGAGCCGGAAGCAGCGCGCGGAGCGCAGGTGCGCGAAGACCCCCGTGCTCCTCGCGCCGCGGCGCCGCCGGATGACGTCAGAGCGCGGGTACACGTGGCGGCCGGCTGGCGTCAGCGGTACCGGGAGGGAGGAGAGCGGGGCTGGTTCCGACGGCCCGGGTCGCGGCAGGAGCGGGTTCGGGCGATGGGGAGAAGCCCAGTGGCCGCGCCCGGGGGACTGGCGCGCCTCGGCCGGCCCGCAGCGCTCCGTCTCCGACTCGGCCCAGCGCCCCCGCCCTTCAGCTGGGACCCGGGACCCGAGCTCCAGGGCCTGAGCCGTCACCTCGGGTCCCGTCTGGCAGCAGCCAGCGACGCTCCGCGCCCCGGCGCCCAAGGCCAGTGACCCACTCCCGCCGCCGCCGCCTGCCAGCGACCCCACGGGCCCGCCCCTCGCCGCGCGCATGCGCCGCCCCTGCGGCCGCGCGTGCTGACGGGAGGGGCCTCCGCGTTCCCTTCTTTCCCGGGACCGGCCCACTCCGGCCCCACCGAGGGGGGTGCGTTTCCCTGCGACCCCCGGGCTTCCTCCTAAGGGGGCGGCGGCGGCCACGGGCCCCCGTCTCTGGAGCGGGCTGCTCGGTGCAAATGTCCGCGGGGCCGCGGGCTGCAGCAGAGGCGCTGGGCGGCGCCGGCCGACCGCCCGTCCCTCGGCTCCCCCTCGGCGGCGGGCGGGATGGTGCGGCCCGCAAGGCTCGCGCGGCTCCCGCGCTTGGGCGGCCCGGCGCGGGCGGGGGCGCCGAGGGCGGGGGAGCGGGCCCGACTCGCAGGACCGGGCCGGGGCCGCGCGGGCCGCGCCGTTCGGGAGCGGGCCCCGCGGGCGGGCCGGGCGGGGCGGGAGCCGCCGCGGAGCCTTCGGGCCGCCGCGACCATGTCGGACCAGGCGCCCAAAGTTCCCGAGGAGATGTTCAAGGAGGTCAAGTACTACGCGGTGGGCGACATCGACCCGCAGGTACCGCGCCGCCCCCGCCCCGCCCCCCGCGTCCCCGGCCCGTCCTCGCTCCGGCCGCGGGCGCGCGCCAGGGCGCACATCGTCTGGGCCCGGCCACCCGGTGCCCGCCGGCGTGGCTGCGCGGAGGCTGGGCCGCCTGGCGCCGAGCAGGCCGGCAGCGGGGCAGGAGGGGAGGGAGGGGAGAGGGAGCTGGTCTGCGGGCCCCGCGGTCGGGGAGGGAGGAAACCTGGGAGGGGTGCTGACCCCTGTAACAGGGGGAGGGGACCTGGGGGCCTGCGGGATCCGCGGCAGGAAGGGGCTGTGTTCGGACTGGGGGAGGAGGGCATGGGGAGGTGGGTCTGCCCTGGAGCGCTGCGCCGATTGTCCCCGTCCCCGCGCGGGGGGGGACCGGGGTGCTGTCTCGTGGCCGCCTCGCCCGCTTCCCACTCCGCTCCTTTCTGGGCGGAGTTCGGACAGGGCCGCCCTTCCCGCGGCAGCCTCGGCGGTCTGGGCTCCCCCGACGCCCAGACGGTGGGTCCGAGCGTGGCGGGAGCTTCGGCCGGTGAAGCTGGTAAGGACGTGGGTCCCGGGCTGCTGAGGGGACGGTTAGCCGCTCTGGTGTGGCAGCCACCCCGGGTCGCAGGTCTGCGGGTCGGTCATCTCGTGTGCGGCCGTGAACCCTCAGTTTACCACCAGCGGATACGTGTTTCTTGATTTCCCTAATTGGGTGAATTATACAATAATATGGAAAAATACCCTGGTAACGCCATCACACTAAACATTTGAATTTTTTTGTCGTTTGGGCTCATGCCAAAGGATATTGTGGCTTTTCCTAAGCTTTTTCTAAGTAGAACATGTGTTTGAACGTTAGAATGTTGTTCTTCCGCTGTGGGAATGAACCGCAGTTGAGTCTTAAGGTGGTTCTTCACACTGTTCTTTTTGCTAAAGTTTATCTTTACAGTTTTATCACCTGGGTGTCTCATTGGCCTTGAGTGCTAAGCTTGGAGACCTGCGGCCTGGGCCTCCTGAGTGGAGACCGATACTTAACAAGTAAAACTTGGGTGGCCTAAAAGGATCTGTGGAAGGCTGATGGGCCTTGGCCTTACAGAGGCTTGCCTGTTGGTATCTTAGTAACTAAACTCCCTTGGATCACCACCTAGGTGGGTCCTTTCTCCACTGTAACTCTAAGGTAAAGAGGCTTTGAATTTAAAGGTAAACAGGTGCTGAGCTCAGAGGGCTGAAGTGCCTGTAAGGTGCGGCTTCTCCCTTCCAGGGTTTCCCTTTCTTCACTGTCCACCGTTCTTCCCCTCTCTCATCCCACCCCCTATTTTACTTTAGGACTTTGGCTCTTAAGAGTGACCTGAACCATACGTTACTTAAAACCTGGAGCACGCTGCACTGGAACTGTGTTTACTTAACCGTGAATCAAGTCTAAGGGCTCAAAAATGTCCTTGCAAACCACTTTGATCTGAAACAGTATATTTTCTAAAAAGTTTAGAGCCAGGATATTCGATTCTCTGAATCTTATAAATGTGGGTTCAGAGAGTTCACGTGCGTTGGATGAACACCTCGTTCGCCTCCACGTGTGGGGTGCCCTCGGCCGCTCTGAGCCGGAAGCGTGCTCCTGGCGTCCGGCTCCTGGCCTCCCCGCTCCCCGCAGCCTCCACTGCTGGCCGTGGCCTCCCTTCCCTTCCCGCTCCGGCGTCTCATTCACTCCCAGAGCTTTGCCCCGTCTCTGTAGCGGGCTGATGGCTCCACTCAGGTGGGACCCAGGTCTCATCCTCAACGCGCTGGGTGTCTTCCTAGTTCTTAGAGTGGCACCAAAGAAGGCCATGCCCGAAACTAAGACTTTTGCCTTCCCCCGCCATCCGCTCTTAGACGTGGTCGTCGGGAGCAGTGCTGTCATTCCCCAGTTTCTCTTACACGTGCCCCTTTCGGTCACCAGATCTTGTTGCTTCTCTCACATCATCTTCTTGCCCCTGATGACCTTCCTCCAGTTCAGTTACCTGCCCCTTCCACCTGAATTATTGCAGTTGTTTCTTAACAGGTGTCATGGCTGCAGTCCTGCAGTGTAAGTGCATTCTTCTTACACTGACAATAATCTTTCTGTGAAGTCTGATCATGCCTCTTCCCTGCTGACCAGCCCTCCGTGTCTCTCCAGGAGACACTCTGTATTTTATTTCAGGAAGAAATGCAAAGGTTTCTGCACAGCATCTGTGAGCCACAGTCGACGGTCTAATCCGCGTTCAGCTGTCCAGCGTGTGGAGCGCTGCTCTGTCCACACGGTGCACGTGTTTTTGCCTTGCTGACGCCTTTAAGTTCATAAGGATTCGGCTCCTGTAGCTCCTCTTCCAGAAACGTTTCCATTTATCAGAAACTACCTGTCCCCAGGCCGTTATGTTTGAGACATGGCGTGTCGCGTGCTAGGCCAGTCTCAGCACTTACGGTGCTGTGCTCACCTTGTCTGTCAGTCCTGTGTTCAAGACGGACCCTGTCCAGTACCTGGGTCCCAGGAGCCTCCGTGCTTACCTGTCAGTGAATCGAGATTTGCTGCTTTTTGTTGCCCCCAGATGTTGCATTGCACGTGACTTAGTGCAAGGTTATTAATCCGATGTGGAGAACATGGTGTGCGTTTATTAGAATTTTCACTGTAATAATTTGTATAAATTGAGAATGAAATGCAGCATTTTCCATTTTAATTTGTGTGGTTTTTTAAAGGTTATTCAGCTTCTAAAAGCTGGGAAAGCTAAGGAAGTGTCGTACAATGCACTCGCCTCACACATCATTTCAGAAGACGGGGACAATCCGGAGGTGGGAGAAGCTCGGGAAGTCTTTGATTTGCCTGTAGTCAAGGTTGGTAGTAAATTTAATGAATTCTGTACGCTTCGTCAAGTATCTTGAAAGCAGTACATTGAAGTTTCAGTGCAGCTCTTCTGACACTGTTTGCTAAGGTACGGCTCTGGGTGGGAAATGCTCTTGACATCTCAGGAACCATCCAGCATAAGGCCCTGTACATGAAATCAGGCTATAGCAAGGTTTCTGCACGTTACAGCTTACGCACCTGCTACGGGTGGCCGCATTTTGTCACCGTCTGGAAGTTGTCTAAGCCAAGCAAACGTATTGAAGGCAGTGGACGTGCTGTCTTGAAGCAGATGACGTGGGTGAATTCTGCTAAGAAAGTGTATTGATTCCAAGAGGAACTCCTGGAACAGGGCTCCCTTCCATCCCCACTGGCCGGGGGTCCTGATTTCCAGGCAGACAAGTCTAGGGGAGCCCTGCCCTATCTGGGCTATGTCTCTGCTCTCCGACAAGGGTCACAGTGACCACTTGTCCCATGATCCCTCTGGTGGCTCTCTGTTCCACTATCCAGCTTGACCTGTGGGTAGTTTATCCTAGAAAGTAGAGTCTCAGCTGGTGGGTGAATTGTTCAGTTTTGTTGATCAAATACTGTGCTGCTCTGTTATGGCTGCTGGTTGAACTGACTGCTGTCAAATGTGGGTTTTTTGAATTTAAGTTTATAATTTCGACCCTTCCGTTTTTTCTCATCATTTATAGTGTATATTTGTTTTAAAATGGCTCTGTTCCACTACCCTTTTTTTTCTCTTTTCCACGCTCTTACATGTGTTATCTTAAAAAAACCAACATGGCAGTTACTGTGGCTTAATAAGGAGAGAGGTAGGAATTAGGAGAGGGTGCCGCTGAGTCCGGCTGGCCTCTGCGAGTCCTGAACGTCACCGGCGTCCAGGGTCTGAAACGCTGCCCTGCAGGCTTAGAAGCCTGAGTTTGGAACATAAGCCTGAAAGCAGATCTGGCTCCCGAGAAGGTTCTCGCGAGGCTGCTGTGTAAGTCGGAACGACTGTTGACTGGCGGCGGTGAGGACGGTGGTCGTGCTTCTGGCTGGGTGCTTGTCTCTGCCTGGCCAGCGGGCTCACTCCACCCGAGCCTTTGTGAGGCCTGACAGCAGGTTTCCTGCCGGCTTCACCTGCTGCCGCCTTGTAGGAGGGGTGGACCTGCCACGGACACTAGGCTGTGGACCCCAGCACCGGCTCCCTGGGGCCCTGTTCCGGCCTGTGCTTCGCTTCCGCTCTTCCTTGCCTTGAGGGACTGTATCTCATCCCTTCCCCTGTCTACAAACTTTTTTCCCCTCAGACAGTAGCCTGGAGCCTGTTATCAAAGTGACTTCACACGTGTTGTGTGGATTTCCTAGCGCACCGTGAAAGGGCGGCCTCGTCACCGCGCTCGGGGCGCGCAGGCGGCTTCCCCACACCGCTTACCGCAGAGCTTCTGAAGCCCAGCGACGCCGCAGGCCCCTTTTTGCAGCAAATATTTTGTAATACCCCCTTTATGATCCCGAAGTGAAATTCCTATGTACAGTAACATCATATAACTTGAATATATATTTGTATTTATATATAAATTGCCCAATCTGAAATGTAAAAAAGGAAAACAGCCAACAGAAAGTCTGCATTTCAGTGTGTAAACACCCTGGAGGAGGGGGTGTAGAATCACCGCGGACCTGACCCTCTGTCCTGCAGACGCAGGTGCCAGCTGCGAGGTGACGGTGCAAAACGGTGGCCCATCCTTGCTGAGATTCTGGGCCAGACAGCGCTGCCTCCTTCGTCTTACACTGCAGTTGTATTCCCAGGAAAGTCAGTCTGTAACACGGCTGCGTAAAAGCAGCCTTCACCCAGCTCCGGCCGCGGTCACCATTCTCCCAGTCTGCCTGAATGTCTCCCCGTCCTACTTCTCCCTTTGGCGGTAGAATTTAAAACGACTCCAGGCATCCTACTCTTCGATTTCTTTCCGCATTCCAGCCTGCTTTTCATTTGTGGCAGCACCTATACTGTCCAGCGACTGCAGTGTTGCATTACAGGATGGTAGAATTTTCCAGAACCCATCCAGCAGTTTGCGCTCATTCCAAGATAGTGCTGGTAGACCCTCGAGTTCTTGTCTGAACCTAGTAAGTCTCCTACTGGGGGCTGCTGTTGGTAGTGCGGTCTGTGTCCAGCCGAAGGCGGAGGCCTGGTTCTCTTAAGTGCATATCCCTTGGCCTTTACCTTAATGTTAAATTTGACAAATACTTTAAAAATTTAGGCATCCTTTTGCCCAGGGACAGTTTATCTTTCTCATATTTGAATTTTATAGATGTTTAAAACTTGCTTCTTTAGGCACCAAGATTTTTAAAATAATCTTTTTTAATGGAAATGTTTTCCTCAGTGGCCTTGGGGCCTCTTAATTATGCTGACTTTCAGCAGTGAATTTATTTTAATATGTTATTATCTGCCTTTGGGATAATAGCTGCTTATTACTGTGCTTTTCTCGCTCTCCGTTTCTGCCTTATTATCATTAGTGTGTCCTCCTTCTTAGCTGCGTTATCTTATCTAGACTTACCTGGGGGAGGGCCGCAGGGAGCCAGTTCTGCTTTACTGCTGCGAGCCCCGCAGTCTGCAGCCGGGACACGCGTGCTCGCTGCTCCCCAGCCCCCAGGGACAGCTTTCCAGGGTGCATGCTGCGTGCAGAGTCATAAGGGCTGCCCGTCTGGAGTGTGAGCTCCTCCGGTCGCGGGCGCTTCCCTGCCACGGGACGCGGGAGGAGCCGTGCCCCCACCCTCCGAGTCGTACTGCAGTGCGTTGACCTGGGCTCTGAGGCTCCCGCTGACGTGAGACACAGGGGTGGCCGGGAAAACCGGTCTCAGGCACGCCGCCCTGGTGCTCCCACGCCGCCGGGGAACGGCGGAGGGCTCTGGTGTCACTGCTGGGAATGAGGCTCCGCCCACGCGAGGGTGTCCTGAATGCCGGAGGAGTGGTGGCCAGTTCCCTCCCGTCCGGCTGGAGCCTCCCCAGGACCGCGAGAAGCGAACAGCCCCTGGAGACACTGCGCGTGGAGACGTCGCACACTCCCTTCCAGCTTGGTGACTTCATCCGCGAAGTTAGTTACACACCTGGCAGAATTATCAAATCATCACGGAGTGATTAGCCCAAGTAGAGCCAGTCTTTATTTTATAAAATGTGTAATATTTCTACGCTCTTTCACAGATGTTACACTAACTTATAAACTTATGCTGAGAAATTGTTGATGCTACCTGAAAAATGAGGAAGGGGGTACTTTGATTTCTAAAGTTCTTTCAAGGTGTATATGATGCATGAGAAATGGATGTGTATGTATGTTTCAGGTGGCTGAAGCTTCTGGAGGTCAGCTAGCTAAATGGGTTATTACTGTATTTTTACATAGTAATTCTGTGAGGCAGAGCTATCAGGATAATGATTAATGTAATTTTCAAAATTAAATGTAGAAATAATAAGATAATTTTTCAAAAGTGTAAATTACCCAAAAAGGTAGTAATTAGTCTAAGGTTTTATAATTAATCTGAGTTTTGCAATTCATAAAAAGATTACCAGACAGAAATTCTTTCTGTGATTTACAAACATTGTATCTACTTGGCTTCACTGAAAAAAACTCACGAATTCATACTTGACTGGATTCAGGACTCCAGAAGGAAGCGTAGGGGGGCCGTCTGTACCTCAGATGGGGTAGGGAGGGCTGTCAGTTCCCTGTCCCCCCAGTTGTGAGGACAGAGTTTCTAGCCGGCCTAGAGGCTTAAGCAGTAGAAAGTGTGTAAACCTACAGTTTAAATTTCCAGGGACTTCCCCAGTGGCGCAGTGGTTAAGAATCCTCCTGCCAATGCAGGGAACATGGGTTCGAGCCCTGGTCCGGGAAGATCCCACATGCCGCGGAGCAACTAAGCCCGCGCGCCACAACTACTGAGCCTGCGCTCTAGAGCCCACGAGCCACAACTACTGAAGCCCACGTGCTGCAACTACTGAAGCCCGCGCGCCTAGAGTCCGTGCTCTGCAACAAGAGAAGCCACCCACCACAATGAGAAGCCCGTGCACCACAACGAAGAGTAGCCCCCGCTCGCCGCAACTAGAGAAAGTCCACGCGCAGCAACGAAGACCCAGCGCAGCCAAAAATAAATAAATTTCTATACATAATAATTTTTTAAGATCTGGTAGTGTTTCCTTCTATAATTGGGCTTTTTGCCTTGGGAGCTAATAACTAATGTTCCACTCTGATGTTTCTGCTACTTGAAGACTCGTGATTGTAATCTGGATGCTGTGTAATCAGTTGTAACAGAGCCTTTAATTTCTAGGAGCAGCACTAGTAACGTGATGATATTTTGAATATGAGCTGGAACTGTGTTTTGATTTGCGTTAATCTTTTCTTTTTCAGCCTTCGTGGGTGATTCTGTCCGTTCAGTGTGGAGCTCTTCTGCCGTATCCTCTTTGGGGAAGGGGGAAGGGAAAGGATGGGTTTAGTACTGAAGTGGTCATCACTTACTGAACTGACTCATTAGTCAGGGGAGGTGGTGTTGTGTTCACTCTATCCCTGCTCTTTCCATCCTGTGTCCAGTTGTATGTACCTGATTCTTGTCATCACCCCTGGGGGGCCGGGGCGGGGTGGGGGACCAGCTGTGTGGAAGCAGCTCTAGGCTGGGACCCAAGGCCCAAGTTCTAGTTCTTCTGCGACTTGGCTTTAGGATCTCGGCTGGTCTGGGCTTCAGTTCTGTTATCTTTGAAACAGATGGTTTTTGTGGTGTCTAGTTAGATGGACTATTTCTAAAATTCTAAGGCTGTGTGAACCAAATCATGAATGGTTTGAAAAATGAATTGGAGAAGAGAACATCAAGACATTTTTAGTTTCATATCATGCACCGTTATTCTTTTTAATTACATTGGTTTATTAATTCAGAACTCATGTTGATCACCTGCTGTGGGCCCAGTTCTGAAAACAGTGGGGTCGACAGGGCCTCGTTCCTGCCCCCAAGGAGCTGCCCCGCACTACGTGTTGGTTCATTCAGCGTTTCCTGAGTGTGGCCCTGGCACTACCCACCCCACATACACACGGACCCACACACACACGACACACACACGACACACACTGACCCCCCCCCCACACACATGACACACACTGACACACACACACACGACACACACTGACACACACACACACGACACACACTGACCCACACACACACACACACGACACACACTGACCCCCCCCCCCACACACACGACACACACTGACACACACACACACACACACGACACACACTGTGCTGGAAGCAGGAGTGAGCCCTCTGCAGCCTGCTGTTCCGTGTTCTAGGCCTCAGAGTCGCTGTTTTCACCCTGGAGGTGTGACGCTTCCCTGCAGGGTCATTCCAAGCGTAATCTGATTTTGGAGATCACTTCTGTTAAGGTGCCTGATACTGTGCGGTCATGATGTTCTAGCGTTAGACCCGGCAGAGGAGATGTTATTTACCGTGTTGTGCGGCTCTGCCAGGCATTTATTGCTGAATCGATGCAGATGGAGGGAATCTTCCTGTATTAAGTATTTATAGGAGACTTCAAATAAACAGAGAAAATACCTCCTTCTAAGCAGTTCTTAGAGGATGTGCAGAACTTCTGGCAACTCCAGCTCAAAAATTCTAAGATTTCTCCTCCACAGTCTAAAGAGTTAAAGGAAATTGGTTCCTGGTTTGTTTTTGGCTTTGGTTTTTTAGGAGTTTGAGTTTTGTTTGTTTTCTTTACAAGCACAGGTGAAAAAAGACTGGGAGTGGAAGGGGTGTTTTTGAGGATAAGAGGCTAGTTTTTCCTGGCCTGGCTCGTGTACTCTCTACGCAAGGATTTCCTGAGAAGTTGTCATTTTGTTTGAGCTCTTACTGCCTGTCCCAAAGAAGGTTAAAGGAACAGAAAGAGAACTCCTGAGACTTGGTTAGGCAACACACTCTTAGCCTTTGTTCATGTTTCCCCAAGTCTTTGGAAGTAGGCAATCCCTGAACTAAGGTAGGAGGATGGAAACGGAGCTTGGATGATGGGGCTGAAGGCGTGATGTTGGGGTCTGAAGAGCTCAGGGCAGCCCAGCAGGCCCGAATCTCTATGAGGTTTTCTCAGACCTGTGTAGGAGACTTCCAAACTGCAATAGAATTTTCAGTCTGATCTTTTTTCTTAATTCACCTGTCTCAGGAGGTGTACTTTTCTCCTGTAGGGAAAGAGAAGTAATACTTTACCGCTTTTGAATTCTAGACACTCCAGATTCTTAAAAAAGTCATGCTTGCTTTGAATAGACCGTAAAGTACAGGCACCTAGAGGTCATGCCTGCGTATGGAGAGCCCTGTGCCCAGTGTCTGCACTCTGTAAGCTCTCAGAAAACGTGTGGAATGAATTTGAAAGTCAGAGCTTTAGAATTGGGAAGAATCTTGGGAGTTACGTATTCTGACTTTTGTTTTAACAAAGCGAAAACTGAAGCTCCGGGTTGTCTTGCCCAAATTCACAGAGTTCATGATGGTAATAAAACTAGAAGTCACGTTCTTTTACGAAAGATTCTGTTGTGTGACAGAGTAATCATGTTAAAGTAAACTTAAGACCTTCAATTTGCTTTTAAAATGATCACCATGCCATGTGTGGTTGTGTACATGTATAGGCATGTGTGTGTTTATATATGTGTATATAGTTAGATGTTTTTTCCATGAGTATGTTATGCCCATTTTATTGATGATATAAGTGGAGAGATTGGATTTGAAAATGCACTTTACGGAAAACCTGTCAGTTCTTTCTGTGCCGTCAACTTCTCTTTTTTCCAGTCTGCCCTGCACTCTTCTTTGGTCAACTTAAGTCTGTCTCTTTCCTAAATGGATTGAATGGGAAGCAGAGGGTGGGCAATGTCCAAACGGGCCAATAGGAAATGTCTCTTAGTGAAACAGAGCTTGCGTTAATCTCATCTCATTGGAATCTTAATAACTGTAAAACAGAGTAAATGGCTTTTCTCCGGAGTCATGTCAGATTTTCTTTGGAATCACTGCCTGCCTCTCTCAGGTAAGCATAGTACAATTAGTCTTGTGTTATTTACACATAACAGTTCTGAGTTTTTATATGATCGGATTTATGATGTATTTGTAAACCAGTGTTATTTACTAAACTGCATATTCACTGTGACCTTATGACACACTTAAAATGATTTAAATATTCATACTTAATCTTAAGATTTAGAGCTTTAATGGGTGAAAGTGGTCTTTCTAAAGGATTACAAAGATTTAAAACTTGAATATGAAAACATAGTAAAAATGAAATTAAAAGATGACAAGGAAAATTCATTCAGAAATAAAGGCAGAGAATTTTATTAATAAATAAGGGGCTCATGCAGATCAATAAAAGAAAAAAATAAGACCTCAGTAAATAAGGCAGAAAAATGAATTTACAACTTTTTATAAAGAGGAATTACAAATAAGTATAACAAAACATTTGATACACTTTATAAACAAAGACGTGAACTTTTTAATAGCGCTGAGATAAGATTTTCTGCTTATCAAATTTGTAACAGTATATTCAGTGCTGGCGGAGCTTCAGACAAGCTTCCCCTCCCCCGGCAGGAGTGCAGTGGTTTCCTAGAAAAGTTGAGCCGGGTCAGAGCCATAAAATAGTCTTTCTGCTTCCCCTGCAGTTCTCTTGTGTTTAGAAGTTTATCCCAAATTGATAGAAATGAGGGCAGATTGATGCATAAAGGTGTTCAGCGCAGCTTTATTTATAAGAGGGTAAATTTGGAAACAATCAGATGACCCACGATTTGGAAATGTTTAAGAAACCTGTTCTGTACACTTACATAGTAATCTAGCTATGTAGCCAGTTGTGAATTTTGTTTTATGAATATATGTAAAGACATGGGGAATGTTTTAACTGGGGAAAAAGCAGGATATAACATAGTTATGTACAGTATTACATCAACCAAATATAATGTATAAGAAATATCTGTAAGAGGGACCAAAATGTTAATGGCATTGAATTCTGGGTGGTGTGAGAAGTGAATGTTTAATATTCTTTTATGGTATTCTGTCCTCTCAACCCCCTAGGTAAAAAACCCTCAAACTGTAGACAGTTATTATGAAAAATCAAGTTGGTGTTGGTTTAAACGCACTTTTTAGATTACATGGAACAAGTAGTAGCCATTGGGCAGGAAAAAGCACAGTTTAGAGGGCTCCCATTTTCTCTGACCTCATAGGCCTCATCCCTGTCTGTAGTTCTTAAGGTGATAGTTTTGAGAAGGCGTTTAGTCTTCCATCTCTGTGGAAGCCTTTGAGAAAGGGGTGTATCAAGAATATTAGGTGAGACGAAAAGGAATTTGATTATAATCTTGCCTTTTTCTTACACCTTCGTAGTAGAGGATTATGGAACCAGGTAATATTAGTTTAATATTGTTAGATTATCGGCCAGACTTAGCTTTTCGTACAAACGGTATCACCATGTTCCCTTCTCTGTCCAAGCAATAAGTAAAATTAATTTTGTTACTGTGTTTTTGTGTCTCTTGTAAATTCTGAAAGTTCTTTAAAATTATAAAATCCTCTCTTTTTGTTTTTGCTACATTGATTTAATAGAGATCCTTGAAAAGTTGGCTTTTTTCCCCCTTAAGAACCAGAATTTTATTGGTATTTGTATTTTTCAGCATTTTTCACATCTTAGCTATAAATGTATATTTAGATGATCTTTAAAGTTGGCTAAGATGAAAATCTTTTCATGATGGATACTGTGGTTACATGTAATTTTTATTGTTTATACTTCTCTGTATGTTCCAAATGTATAGTAAATATCAGAAAAGTTTTTTAAATGAAAATATTTTATTATTCCTTATGCATAAACACAGTGTACTGTGGCTAAAATGTAAATTTTGCATTTAATTATATTTGTACTGATTGGATTTCTGGGTACATGATTCAGAGCCCGCTATCCAGAGAGAGAGGAAGAAGCCGGGGCAGGGAGTCCTGTGGGTATTTTCTGGGATCAAGGTCATAGTGACGTGGTACTTAGCGGACCCGACTCAGGAAATAAAAAAGAACATCAAGAGCATGTGAATTTAAAACAGGGTTTAAAATTAGGGGTTAGGCATGATTAAATATTAACTATGAGTTTAGCACTGGAGAACCTTTTAGTCTTGGAGAGAAATGGAGCTGAGATTACATTTAACAAAGGTTCCGGCATATGTAACAGGTTATTATGCAGTACACTTAACATCTACAGTTTTAGTGCGCATGGCACACATGCAGGATGTGCTAAATCGGGGGCACGGGTGTTGGGGTGTGAGTTTAGAGAAGGTGGCGCTGGTGTAGACCGTGGGATCAGGAAAGCCTTGGTGGAGGTGGCAAGATGTGAGGGGCCTGAAACGACAGGCAGAACTGGAGCGGAGCCGGATGGGGGCACAGAGGCTCGTGCGAGGGGACCGGCCTCAGAACAGGCCGTGTGGCTGGGCGGAGGGGAGAAGAACAAGCGCGCAGGCAGGCGGGCAGAGAATACGGGAAACTCGATAAAGTAGCCGGCTGTTTCACTCTTACATATTTAATCTTGGATTGCAAACACAGACGTTTACGTCAGAACATTTGGAAAACACAGGAAAAAAACAAATTAACATCACCTGCAATCTTGTAGGTGGAACTGGTCTGGGAGCTCTAAGCAGGACAGAGAGGGCAGGGTAAGGATGGGAATGTGGGCAGGAGGGACAGTCACAGTCTTTAGACTTGAGATGAGGACTTGGACTCAGGTTAGCACCGTGTAGAAGAAGACGGCGTGGACCTAAGGAACGGATGGGAATCGGAAGGTCTTGGGGACTTGGGGAAGCTGTGCAGAGAGGAGCCGGTGCTCACAGTGGACCTCTGCGTGCAGAGCCTGTGGCGGGTGCTCCGCAGGAGGCCACTAGTCAGATGACTTTCTTTTCCAAGTTAGGAACATCGCCAGACGTGGGAAACAGAGAGGACCTGACTTTTGAGGGAAGATGATGAAGTCGGACTGAAGCCCCTCACTGTCCGAGTGTCGGGCCTGGGAGATACAGCGTGAGGGGCTGAGAGCTGCTGCTTCGTTGCAGAGGGGCTAGAGAGGGGAGCAGATAGGAAGAGAGCCTCGAGTAACATGTGGGGTTAGGGAGATCTGGGGAGAAAGGGGACTTGGAAGTAGACAGAGGTGGTACCGGAGGAGGGGTGTTATGCTTAGGGACGGAGAGTGAAGTCAGACGTAGTGGTTGGTTTTATTGCAGGGACAGAGCAGGGCCCCAGGGAGCAGTGCGGAGCGACAGTTGGTGCCCCTCCGCGCTGCTCGGTGACCCGGGAGTGGGAAGACGGCATCGCAGGGCTGTGGGCTGGCACACAGGCTTAGGGGTCTAGGTAGACCTGGGGTTCTGGGCTGAGAAGCTACAGGTGAGGTCAGTGGAGGAGGAGAACGGGGACCCCGTGAAGGAAGCAGGGGGGGCACGCGTGGGCGTCTGGGAAGCAGCCCGGCTGCAGGTGTTTCTCCGGGTGGGGAGCGGCTGGGCCTGGAGTGGACCAAGGCGGACGCAGCAAGCGCTCTGGCAGAATTTTATAGCCTTTTAAGTACATTCGTTAGGAATAACAATCAGAGTCGGTATGATCTTTATGGGTCAGTTACTGCACTTATTCTCACAGTTCGCCACTCGTGACGGTGAAAAGAAAGCTCTGCTTTATTTGAATAAAGATTGTTCAGCTAAGACTGGGGAAGGCTTTACTTGATAGTAGTTCATACGAAGAAGCGCTGGTTCAGAAAAGTGCACTGGGGACACTAGTATTTTGTGGTTGCTAAAAAATGTGAATTCAGTTGTGAGACATACAAACGTATGTTCAGTGTGCAGCTAAAGGACTTCGGTTCACCAAATACGTGAGGATGCTTTGTGACAGGAACAACGCCCAGGGGTGCGGATAAATGAGGATACAGGTTCCCCCCTCGGGTGAGGGCCCGGTCCAGAAGGGGACTGTAACATACGCGGAGGTGGAGCGGGTGCAGGGTGTGGGAGCAGCACCAGGAGGGACGATCACGACGGTTAGCTGGCACCCAGCAGGCCTCTGGAGCAGCTGCACACGCACACGTGCGCACGGCAGGGCTCCGGCGCTGTGCGAGGACTGTTTGCTCGGCGGTTCTCAGTGACCTTCTGTCTTTTCCCGTCAGGGTGTTGACACAAGCTGGAGCTCTTTGTTGGAGTCTTCCAGAGCTCTCCAGGGAGAGGTAGGGAAGGGAGCTTGTGCCAGCAGAAGTTGGGAAGCACAGACATCGCCTGCCTTCCTCTGAGCCGGTACCGATGCAGGCTGAGACCTCTGTTGTGGTGGGCTGGGTAGGTCGCGGGTCCGATGGAGAGCCTGGCCAGGGTCCTCGTTTAAATCTCGAAGACTAAAGAGATCAAAGCCCTTTCCGTTCTGCATCTCAATCAACAAATATTTCTTGACTGCCTACCCATGTGCCTGGCACTGTGCTGGGTCCTATCGAAGGTACCAAAGTGGAGGACGTTGATTCTCACCTGAGACTCTAGGCTCCAGTCGGTAGGGTGGTAGCTCGTAAGCAAGGCGGGACGAGGAGGAGCTGGTGGAGCCGCAGGCCAGGAGCATCTGGCGGGGAGACCTGGAGAAGGAGGGCGCCCCCGGGGCACAGAGGGAAGCCTTTCCTGGAGAGGGACGCGGGTGGAGGTGTAGCCTCTGCTCGGGACGGTGGTGCGCATTCAGAGGGGCAGCTTGCTGTGGGAGTGCAGGGGCCGCGGGCGCTGAGCTGAGGCTAGGGGCGGGGCACACACAGATCAGGAAGGCCCGACACACCGCCTGGAAACTTCCAGACCTTAGCCGTAAGGTGTTGAGGAGACATCTAGGCTTTCTTAGCTGAGACCGTAGATTTGTAGTTTAGGAAGATTACTTTTTAATAAAAAAGAAAAACTTTTCCCCAGTTATAAAATTAATGCTCTTGCAAATTTGGAAAATACAGAAAAGTATAAAAATTAAAATGTCCCCATAATCCTGTCACCACTAGGTAACTATCATTAACACTTTGGTGTGGAAAGAGCATTCTTAGTTATGCTGATACAGACTCATTGAATGAGCTGGTTACGCACGTTCAGTCGTTTGACCCAAACGTACACCGACGAAGAACCTGGTTCTCAGAGGCTTTCCGAGTTGCTCTTAGCTGGAGTTTGGCGGCCCTGTGTCCATTCCAGGCCTCCCTTCTTCCCGATGTGATGTTCTTTCCACAGCAACTTCTGTGCCCTGTTGAGACCCGGGCCAGGACCCAGGCCAGCAGGGTACAGGACTAGAGTTACTGCCGTCAGTGAAATAAAAATAATACCTAACTGATGGGTGACCAGTCTTTGTGATAAAGGCATATCTAGATTATGGGTTTTCTTTCGTTTTAAGTAAAGATTATGTAATGATTCATTAGAGTAATCTGTATTATCACGTAATTAAATCTCACCTCCAAAGGCTGCAGGATATAAATGTTTTTGTGAAAGTCTCTAAGAAAAATAACATCTTCTGATCCAGTATCCTGAAATGTGACACTGCCTTACTAAATTAAAGAGAGATAAAATAATGATTTTTAAAGTGATTTTGTAAAATTAATGTGTTCTTGTTAGTATTCACAGAGTAGTATGGAATGCAAAATAATTTCTGGGAATATTTGTAAAATGGAGAGTAGCTATAGAATGTTAGATTTTTGGCTGGCTGAATAATGGCAGTTAACAAGGAAAAAACATGCTATTTGTCAACACTTTAAAAAAATTAACTTGAGACAAAGTTCAGAAGTCTTAACCATAATTCACAATTTATAATAAGTTATCTAGAAAAAAATTGACTTACAGGATTATCTTAGGATTAACACCTTTATTTTTCTTAAATGTTTCTTTTGTCTCTGAGACGCTAAAATTTATTTTTTAGTAATTACGTTTGGTCGTAACCGCCCTTAGAGAAGCAGTCTAGAGCAGTGGGAAAATACAGCTTGGAGCCGGGTCTGGGTTTCCAGTTACTAGCTGTCATTTCTGTGAGTGTGCAGCCCACCACCGGGTCACGGGGATTAGGGGTGGACGCGGAGCCCTTGGCACAGTTCCTGGCACAGAGGAGGCAGGCAATAAATGGTAGCTGGTCGGTTGTTGTAGTGAAACCTGTTGTACCACGTGAGCCGTTCCATCTGGAGTCTCCACTTCATCGCTCAGCAAGCATAAGAATTGTTCCTTTTATGCTTGCCTTATTTTCTGTGTGTTTGATACTTACGTTTTCCCCTGAGCTTACGCACCACTGTATTTTTACCTTTTATTTTATCCATTTCATACTTAGTATTTATTTGTTATCCATTAATTATTAAGGAGTTCCTTAAATATGATTTTGATACTGTTGTATTTAAACATTTTAAAAAATGACACAGGTGGAAGATAGAGTGGTGTACTAGTTCTTTTTCCTATCAGTTTTGTTATAGAACGAAATAATCCTCCATTCAATCTCTGGAGTGTGGATATAAGTATTTTTCAGTTTACTTGGTGACAAGGCAAAAAAAGTGACGATTATAAAACTTACGATAGGAGTAAAAGTTTTTATTATAACAAGCAAATAGCTAGAAGCTCATCTGTTTTTCCCACTAATACCCTCAGGTTAATTTCATTCAGTAAGGGGGAAAGTAGATAAAGCAAAATTGTTATGATGTCACAGTGTATTTTAATCATAAAGTGAGCAAGTAGGTAAGCAGAGGTGGAGCTGCCTGATGAAAGCTTGCTTTCTGGTTCCTGCCAGGTGTCCCCTGAGGACAGAAGCGCCCTGTGGGCCATGCTCACCTTCCATGGCGGGGGCTGCCAGCTGACTCTCGACAAGAAGTGCACGCACCTGGTTGTTCCAGAACCAAAGGGGGTAAGCGTCCCATGTACGTTCTCCTTTTTTGAATGTGATTTAAGTATTCCCAGTAATCAGATGTCTTCTTTGAACTTCGTTTAAATTAACTGGATTCCGTTTTACAAAAGCTGACAACATTAGTTTATATTATTTATACACAGCTTCATTCCACAAAGGACGTGAGATGATTATAAATTTTGTTTTGAGCCAGATGTGACTTTTAAATACAAAGAAATTTGGGTTTATTTCATGTTGAAAATAGGACAGTTTTTTGAATCTCTTAAGAGTTTCCTTTCATGTCCACTGAAACTTCAGTTCATTTTTGTGAAAATACGTATTAGTCCTCTTCACAATTTTTTAAAAGGCTTGTACTGAGGATAGTTATAAACATGCATTTGGTGAAGCTCTCAGTGTACTGTCCTTCTTAATAATCTGGAGTATTTAAAACTGTGTCTATCTCCTTAAGCACAGGGCTCTTCTCTCTAAGCACTGGAGGGCCGTAGGGCTTTGGGGTCCCAGGTGGGGTCCCAGGTCACCAGCATCAGCCTCCCGGGACTTGTTAGAACCGCAGGCTGTCCAGCCTGCCCCAGACCTAGTAAATCAGAACCTGCCAGGGAAGGGGGAGCCCGGGGACCCTGAGGTGCATGAAGTTTGAGAACGACTTGTGTGGAAATCAAGCTTTTTTCCTTCCATGAACAATTATTTATAAGTTTGAGAATTAAACCTATTTATAGTAGGAAAGTCTTTTGAGTAGCTCATGTTTCCACATGTCAGTCACTACCTCCTTTTTTTGTTGCCTTCAGTCTGAATCAACGCTGTGTATGTTTCAGCTGAGTGCACTGACTCACAGGAGGGGTGGGAGGCATGTGGCCGGGCCTGGGCGAGGGGGTGTGGAAGGCTGACACACCCACCTGCCAAGAGGGTCCCTTTCTAGGGCGTCTTTGAAGCAGAGGCAGCCCGTAAATGTGTGCTGTTCCTCATGCTCATTTCCCGACAAGAAAATAACCTGTCAGCCCATGAGTTTGGTTGTAACTTAGTAAGCTGCACAGTCCAAGCGGAGGCTCTGAAAATTTGAGGTGAATCTTAAAATCTACTTGAGTAAAAAATTATATTTTACATAGCAATTTAAGAGATAAGTAGTATTCTTTGGTTAAATAGTGTAGGGTTTCTTTTTATATCAGTATTCATTTATGGCTAAAAATAAATCATTTGATTTTAGGTAGCTACTTTAAGGGGAATGAAGTCTTTATAACTTTTAAAACTATGAGTGAGTACTTCTGAAGAGTCAAATTATAATTTGAGGCAGCATATGAATAGAGTGGATTTGTCAAACAGACTAGCTGACTACACACAAAAAATAAATGTCATGTTTAAAGCAAATTCATTTTTTTGCATTTTTTGATAAATTTATGGAGAAAATATGTAAATGGCATGATGAAACTATCCTTTGTATTCTTGAATTTTTAAATGTTTTAAATTGAGGAGAATGAAGGAATTTCATAACAATCAATAGAAAAACAAAGTAGGTTGATTAGTCTTTGGAGGAGGGAGCTGGTTTCTGGGTGTAAATACTTCACCCCCGCTGAAGGCTGAAGGTGGAGCTGGGGAGAGACCCTCGGATCCTCCAGCCCGGCCCCCTGCCAACAGCAGGAATTGGACTTAGCGTAGGGCCCCAATTATGTGTTTTCCCGAGAATTGCTGTTTTCCGAGGCTTTAGAGCAGGTGGGTCAGACTCTGTCGGTTAACCGAGCCATGTTTCCAAGCTTGTTTATTTTAAAGCTGTTTTATCACGTAACTCTCGTTTAAGATTCCCTGCTCGTCTCCCTTTCCCTCGGGCGTTCCTTCCTTTCCGCCCTCTACCGCGCAGGAGCGCCCTCTGCCTGCCTGTCAGCGCCCCTGCCCAGTGCCCCCAGCTCACTGCCCCCACCAGACCCTGCCAGACCCCGCCGTGCAGCGAGGCCTCCCTGCCCTGTGCCCGCGGGACTTCGCGCTGGGTTTCTGTTGTATTCCCGTTGCATGTTTAACTTCCGTCCAGAACTAAGTCAGAAGCCTCACTAGGTCAGAGAATCGTTGCGGCCTTTGTGTCTTAGGTAGAATGAGCTCGATAAACACTCGCCCACCTGACTGAGGAGCGTCCCCGCATTCCCAGGACTGCCTGTGGCCCTGAAGGTGCCCCGTCCTCAGGGACACTTTGCACAGAGCGGCAGTCAGTGACAACCAGATTGGACGGCAGGCCGCCTTGCGTTCCTGAGAGTCTCTCGCAGGATTCCTAGCTGTGCGTAGCGTTATCTAAAGTTGCCTTTGTAAAAGCTGATTCGGCAGACCTGAGGCCGTCCTATGACCGTTGATACACGGTTCGTTGTGTCTCATGTTCTCTGTCTAAAAGGGATGTGAGCTTCTCCTCTGGGTAAAGTGGCAACAACAGGAGCTGTATCCCTCTCCTAAAGTTCTTGCTTCGAGTGCATACTTCTAGGAAATCTGATAAAACTTGCAGTTCTGTTTGTGTGTGTTTGTGCTTCACCCGCAGGAGAAATATGAATGTGCTTTAAAGAGAGCAAGTATTAAAATCGTGACGCCCGACTGGGTCCTGGATTGCATATCTGAGAAGACGAAGAAGGACGAAGCACTTTACCACCCTCGTCTCATCGTTTATGAAGAGGAAGAGGAGGAGGACGAGGACGAGGAGGGGGTGGAAAATGAGGAACAAGATTCCCAGAATGAGGGCAGCACCGACGAGAAGTCGAGCCCCGCCAGTTCTCAGGAAGGCTCCCCCTCGGGGGACCAGCAGTTTTCACCCAAATCGAACGCTGAAAAGTCTAAAGGGGAATTGATGTTTGACGATTCTTCAGATTCGTCCCCTGAAAAACAAGAGAGAAATTTAAACTGGACCCCCGCGGAGGTCCCGCAGTTGGCGGCGGCGAAGCGCGGGCTGCCTCCCGGCCAGGAGCCCGGGTTAATTAACTTGTGTGCCAACGTGCCGCCGGTCCCAGGGAACATCCTGCCCCCCGAGGCCCGCGGTAACTTAATGGCTTCAGGACAAAACCTCCAGAGTTCCGAAAGGTCAGAGATGATAGCCGCTTGGAGTCCAGCTGTGCGGACGTTGCGAAACATCACTAACAGTGCTGACATTCAGCAGATCAACCGGCCTGCCAACGTGGCGCACGTAAGTCACTCTTTGAAAAACGAAGATTTAAATACTGGATTTTACAGCCTTTTCAAATATTTATTTTATTGTCTTCTGCTTCTTCAGGACAAGTAGCTTACAAGCAGTATTTATTTGCCTGAGAGCGTGTCCTACAGTCTCTATCTGTGTATACCTACGCATATACGTATTTCAGTGTCATAAATTCCGTGTACGAGAGGGTGACGGCGGGCACGTAGTTGGAGACCTGACTCTGCTGAGTTGGCACCAGGACGCCAGTGGCGGGCGCTGTCCCGGACAACGGCTTCCACTCTTGCTCAGTTTCATTAGCAGTGGCAGCAAAGAGAAGCCTGCAGTCTGCCAGCTGTTCCTTGTTTGCTTATACCGAACTTCACGGTAGACAAATAGCATAACGTAAATTATTTCATTCGTTGACGAAGCCTTAATTTTAATGTACAGTTTTGTGATTGGAGCTTGTTGGTACAGGATGGACCTTGAAAGTTTTCGTAAACGTTTTCCACTTGAAGACGGAGAGAAGGTGGTCGGGTGGTGTTTTGGCCCCCGTCTGCGTATTTGTGGGCCCTGGAGGCAAGGTGGTGAATGAGACAGACGGGCCCCCGCCCTCCTTTGAGGGGGAGCAGACCGACGGTCAGCATAGGTGTTTGGAAGGCAGTAACAAGGGGCCGTGTATTATAAGGGCCGCTGGCGGAGGAGGCTCCTTAAGTTAAGTGGAGACTCAACTCCAGGCAGCCCTGGCAGGACGGAGGGCAGAGCTGCGGGTGAAGGGGCGGCAGCTGTGGAGACCCCGGAGTAGGCGTGACCTTGCCGTGTTCCAAGGCAGCGGTCCCCAACCCTCCTGGCACCAGGGACCGGTTTCGTGGAGGAGAGTTTCTCCGCGGACGGGGGTGGGGGGGGTGGCGCAGGCGATGGGCAGTGGCACATGAAGCCTCCTGTGCGCGGCCCGACTCCTCACGGGGCGTTGGGGCCCCTGTTCTAAGGGAGGAGGGTCAGTGAGGCTTGAACGTAGGTGAGTGGGTGGAGGTTGACACGCAGGGTCTTCTCTTCCGTGTAAGGAGCCACTGGGGGATCTGGTCGGGGGGGGCCAGTAGCTGCTGCTTATCACAAGTCGCAGCACCACAATCGAGTCTGATGGTGGGGGTGGTTTTAACGAGTCTTTATTGGTTGAAGATGCATGAAAAGTGCTCTTCCTCCCCTCCCTCCCTCGGGTTCCCAGTGACCAGCTGATAGCGCCTGGTCCTTGAGACGCCGGAGGGGTGGCATCAGAGAAAGACGGGCAGAGTGTGTGGGGGGAGACGGGGCTCAGGGACTTCGGGGGCAAGGTTCCGACAGTTGACCCGAGATTCTGGGAAGACGTGTTACCGCAGCCGGTTAGGAGCCAGTGTAAGTTGGCGACCCCGGCTTGGGCCGTCAGCGAGCGTGAGCCCAGTGGGGTCTGGCCCAGGCGGGGAGGGGGCCGTGGAGAGCAGCCCCGCGGTGACGGGTACCTGGCAGCCCGGAAGGGAAAGCAGTTTTGGGGGTGCGGTGGCTTTGGTGATGAAGGCGGAGAGCGAGGTCACGCACCAGTCACTGACGGGCCGCGTTCCGCTCAACACGTTTAGTTTGGCCCAGACAATTTAAATTTGATTTGTTTGCCCAAATCGTGAGATTGTCCGTGACGATGGGGTTTCTGGGCTGCCTTGAGAAGTGGAGGGTGTCGCAGAACGGAGCTGGCATCTGAAGTCTGGACGGTGCCCGTCCTTCAGGGCTGAGCAGCAGCTGCGCCCCGTGGAGTGGGGCTCCGTCCGCGTGCTCACTTCCCACGCGCCAGCCTTCCCGAGCTCCGGCCCGTCACGCTTTGTGTTAACCCGCGGGGCCGGGAGGTGAGTTTGAGTCTGAAGGGTGATTGGCAGTGAGTGGCTGAGGGAAGGAGGAGGAGGCCCCTGAGGTGAGGTGGTCAGAGAATGGCAGGGCCAGGCCTCGCCCGACGGTGTCACCAAGGCTCGGGGGGAAGGTGGAGCCCAGGAAAGAGTGGGCACACCTGTGGGCGCCTGGGCCCGCCTGTCAGCACCCAGCTCTGTAGGGACCTCAGGGGGAGCGAGGAGGTGGTCGGAAGCCGGAGCACGCAGGGAGGGCGGGATGCGGATGCCAGGCCAGAGGCAGAGCGGAGAGAAGATCAGAAATTGGGGGTGGGGGAGGCTGGAGGGCCAGCCCGTCTGGAGAGGCGACCTGGGCCGTCCAAGGGGCTTGCCCTGCTGGCAGGCGGAGACCCACGTGGGCGCTGGGAGGATGCAGGAGCCGGTGTGCAAAGCCTCTTTCCACCTCCTCAGCTGAGGATCTAGGAGTGGGAACAGGACGGATGTGCGGTGCTCTCCGTTCACTGGCGGGTGGAAAGCACCACGGATCAGTGACTGGCCATTTCTACTGGATTCCGCAGTTTTCAGATACAGTGGATGTTGACTTAAATCCCAAGTTCCCTCCATTCGGATGTAGAGGTAAACTCACCTCATTGGAAATGGAAATGCTGACTACACCGGGGGGGGGGGGGGGGGGGGGGGGGGGGGGGGGTTGGGCGTATCTCTGCCTTTGCATCGTCCTGCAGGCCAGACCTCCGCAGAAGACGGACCTGATCTACTCAGCCGCGTGCAGACGCGGGACCAGTTCTAGCGAGGGAATGGTTTTGATCACTAACGAGAACCCTTACGAAGAGATCCTCTGAGGGTTCTTCAGCAGTGTCAGAACACTAGGACATTTTGCTGCTAGATGTGAAGAAAATGAATCTTGGAAATGTTAGAAGTAAAAGATTTGGTTTAAAATTAGATCGGGGGTTGAGGAAACATAGCAACCATCAAACTCCTGTTTAAATTGCAAATTTCTGGAGGTTAGGAGCCGTGTGGTGTGTGTCATGCTGTTTTATGTAAAACGTTGTGGCTCTCGGTATTAAGCCGTTTAAATAATGACTGTGACAACCAGGAGGGAAGGATTCAGACTCGACGTTCACTAAAAATTGTAGTTTGCATGTGGCGAATTACGTGCTCAAGCAGTTAAGAACCTTTCCTCTTCGATTCTTCAGGACTAACATAGGTTCTCAGCCAGAGGCAGATCAGAGGGTTGAACAAGCCGTCTGATGAGTGTGCACGGTGTCCTGAGGGGCACCTCACCCCCCCGGCCTGCCGGGGTGCCCGCTCCCCAGCCGGGCTGGCCAGGTGCGTGCACGGCTTTCCAGGCCGTTGTCCGCCTTTCAGCCCGGCTGGGCTCTTGCCAGCATCTCTGTCTGCTCTCAGTTGCCCCCCTGTCGCGTCCTGGCCTCCCCCAGCCCCTTCAGATCGTGGTCGCCACGGAAGGGGCCTCCAGCTGGGTCCTGGCCCCGGGCGTTCCTGGCGGCCCACCTGACGCCATCACGAGCCCCCTGAGCTGGGGGGCAGCAACAATGCGCCCCGGGCAGCAGTCAGGTCAGCCCTGTTCACGACGGCAGACGGGCAGGCTGTTTACTTCTGGGGGTGAGAAAGTAATATATGGACAAAAGTTTACATTTTAATGGCGCCACAGGCTGTAAAGTGATGACACCTCCCTCCCACCCCGACCCCGTTACCCCTGCGCCAGACCAGCGTCCTTCGTGTGGGCGCGTGGCCTATCTGCAGATATCCAAGCAGGGTCTCCTCCCCACTCCCGCCTGCTTTTTTATGGAAATGTTCATCCCAAAGGCTGTTCCGTATACTTGGGCAGGGATGTGGTGGGGTTCATTTCTCCCTCCACTTTCCTGGGTATTTTTTAATACTTGCATAGAGAAGAACTAGTTATCCTGTTAATTACAAACGTATTGAAAACTTTTTTTCCTGTTCAGAGCTCAACTTGAGGAGTTTTTGAAGTACCCAAAGAGTCTCCTTATAGAGATGTCTTACCTATAGGGTGATTCAAAGACAGATGTACTCAAACCCTTGAGTTTAACTTATTTCAATTTTAATTTGTTTCACCACTAAATCCAAAGTCTGTTACTCTTGCAAATTATATAACCTTTATGTTTTGGAGTCTGTTTTAAGTGCCAGACACATGTCAAAAACATATTTGAGATTTTTGTATAGGTTTTTGGTTTATGTGAAAGTTGCATTTCTGGAGTTTTATTTAAATGACAAGGATGTTTTAATAGGGATAAATTGTATCGATTGACTTTTGGTAAAATCTGTTTGTTACTGGATTCCTTGACCATGGGAAGTTGGCTTCCAATTTTTGTTACTTGAGCATGTTGGGAAGATTCATCATATGACACGTTTCTTTTGTTACATCCAGCGCTGCGCAGGGTAGTAAAATGACAGGCGATCTGACGCTCAGCGAGCTGGTGTCTCCTGCTTCCCCGTCCTGCCCCCTCCCGCCCTGCAGCTTGTTCAGCTCTCGGCCGACTCCTGTCCCTGGGAGGGAGGGTGAACTCAACCCCGGCTGGCTGGCGGCGGTTCTCTAGCTTAAGGTGTTCTGTCCCACGTGCGGAGCTCCCATCACCTCTGAGGAAGGCGAGTGCACCAGCTGTGCTGAGGGGCTCTCAGCTGGGGGAAGGTCGACCACGCGAGCAAGCCTGGTGCTGGTGTCTCTTCCGCCCCTTGTCCTTGTGGCAGAGCAGGACGACCGCAGACTGGAGGGGCCGGCGGCTGCTCTCCAGGGCCGCTTGTGTCCCGTGCCTTCACTCGGCTGGGCTCTTTCCGTCTGCCTCTGCCGGACCCCTTGCTCCGTTGGGAAGCGGCAGCTGTGGGAAGGAGGCTTGGGTCCGGCTCTCCGGCTGCCGGTGCCTTCGTGGCCGGGCAGGAGGGGGCCCCAGAGGGACAAGGCCGCGCCCCGGGGCCGGTGAGGTCAGTGTGGCCGGACACCCGTCCCTCTGCTCTAGAGCACGTCAGCCACTTGAGCTTGTGTCGGTCAACTTTCACTCATCAGCTTATTCCATTTCACTTAGGTTAGTTTCACATTTTGGTGAAGATGTCTCACAATATGAATTTATCTGCTTCACTGAGACTGGCGATGCCTAGTGCACAGGAGACGACGGCGGTTGTGTTTGCACCGTGCGGTTAGCGAACGTCTGGCTGACGGCGTGTAGGGCGTGCCGTTGCCCTCCTGACGAGGGCGGGGAGCGCCCGCCAGCAGCTGCTGCTGACCGCCTCGCCTGATCTCTGTTTCCAGATCTTACAGTCCCTCGCAGCTCCGACGAAGACCTTAGAGCCGCAGGTGAACCACGGCCAGCAGGGCCACGCGAACGCAGCGCTGCTCAGCCAGGCGAAAGTGACCCCGGAGCCGCATCTGTCGCCGCCGCCACCGCCGCCGGCCCCGCCGCCCGTCCTGCACCTGCCGCCCCAGCAGGCCCTGCAGCTCCAGCAGCAGCCTTACCCGCCGCCGCCGCCGCACCCGTTTCGGCCGCCGCCGCAGGCCCACCAGCCTCAGTTCCCCCCGCAGCAGCAGGCGCTGCAGCACCAGCTCGCACACTTGCAGCAGCTCCAGCGCCTGCACCAGCAGCAGATGCAAACGCAGGCGCCCCAGGCCCTGCCGTGCCAGCCGCAGCACCAGCTGTTCGGACACGACCCAGCAGTAGAGAGTTAGTAATGTGCTTTCTTCCTTTTTCTTCTCCCAAAAGTCTCGTACTTACTTGGAGAGTGTTTGCGGGTAGGGTAAGGATTCATGCCAAAATAACGCTTAGAAAACGGGGAATGGGGGTCTCGTTACCTAACAGAGGAGGTAGTTACGAGGACGGAACAGTTAGATTTCTTTGGTACTTCGGGACGCCATACCCTGAGGTGAACACTGGCGTCCATAGAACATCAGGCCGCCGCAGGGACCAGCTCGGGATGCTCAGTGCCCAGGCAGGAGCCGTTGGTTTCATGTTCTCGGTCACTTGACGTAGACAGGCGAGCAGCTATGTTTGCAGCAGTGTGCCCGAGGTCCTCACCGTACTGGTGGATACGTGATGGTCAGGCGTGACTCGCTTCACACGTTCATAGTGAACTCTGCAAAATGAGCTTGCTTATGTTTTGTGCACACATTCATGGGGTTGGGACTTTACTTTTTATGATTCTATTCTAGTTCCAGAAGAAGGCTTCTTACTGGGATGTGTGTTCGCAGTTGCGGATTATCCAGAGCAGATGTCTGACAAACAGCTGCTGGCCACCTGGAAAAGGGTAAGGTTACCGAGATGCAGATACGTATACATATACATATACACATACATGTAATATCTGAAGGTGTTATGGGCATTTTTATTAACACCCCCCAGGACCTTGGGCAGATCCGCTGTCTGGGCTTCAGTTTTCCTAACTGTAAGGGGAAAAGGTTGGACTTTCTTAAGATTATTTTCAGTCCTGAAATTCTGAGTGGTACGGATGACTTGTGTATAACCGGGGGTGTGGGAAGAAGATCGGGTTTTGGTGCCCTCGGGTCGGGACCCTGGACTTACATGTACCTGTGTCATCTCTGTTCTCCAAAGGCGAGTGGTTGGAAGGGACCTCAGAGTCTTCTAGCCCAGGTGTGGAACTGAGTCCGTTGATTGATTTATTAGTTTGCACAGTGGCCTTTAAAGAAAAGGAAAAGTAAACACTTTCTCTTGCAGTGCCACAAATCAAAATTGAGTCCAATTTTCTTTAAAAACATGAGTTTGTGTGCTTCAGATGCATCTTCAGTGGGCTTCCCTGCAAGCATTGTTGGTGTTTAAGCCCCCGCCGCGTGCCAGGCACACTGTCAGACGCAGGGAACGCTGGTGACTGAACAGGAGCGAGGAAACCGTGAGACGGGTGGAGGAACAGCCGCACGCTCAGGTGGCGGTGAACAGCACGTTGGGTGCGGGAGAGCCTGGGGAAAGGCGCCAGCCGGGGCGGGTGCTTGTTAAGCAGAGGACCCCGTCTGTGAGGCCGAGGCCGAGTAAGAGTTCAGGGGAGGGAGGGGTCCCAGTGGAGAGAGTGGCGTTGGCACGGCCGCGGGGCTGCGGAAGGGGCGCGGCAGAGGGAGAGCACACTCTTGGGGCCGGGGTTAGGGTCGGGGTCCAGGAGGCATGGACGGCCGGAGACCAAGGCCAGGCCGTCCCTTCCAAGACCGGACTTACCTGGCACGTTGTAGGAACCGGAGTTTGCTCCCCATCGTCTTGAGAGCGTGTGGAGCGTGGGCAGGTGCGCGTTTGGCCGTGAGATGTTGGGCACGGGAGGCCGGGGAGGTGGCTGGGCTGGGGCTTGGTTGGGAAGCGCTGAGCACGCGAAGGAGGGCAGTCGCCAGGGGCAGGGGAGGAGACGCCTGTCTGAGTTACAACGGTGGACTTTTTTTTTTTTTTTTAATTATGGAAGTGTAGGGGGTAATGATATTTAGAAACTATCCCGAAAAAAAAAGTGGAACAAAATTCAAAGATAAGAAGAGGTTTGCTTTTGGTTTTGGGGGGTTTTGTTTTTGTTTGTTAGTTAAAGGGTTAGTTTGAGAGGTCCAAAATTAAATCCTAGAAGTTTGGGAACAGAGGAAATGAAGGCAAGAAAGTTGAAAGAAGGTCGCTTACAACTGAAGGGCGTTTCTGCAGATTGAAAGGAGAGAAGAGGGCGCTGTTGGGGCCGCCGTGGAAGCGCAGCGTGTGAGGGCCGCCCGGGCTCAGGGCTGAGGAGGCTACCAGCGGGACCTGGGCGGGTGTCTGGCTCTCAAAGGCAGCCCGAGATTCCCAGCCTGGGATGCCATATCCAGTCCGTCAGTCAGATGGGACTGTGGGATGAAGATATTTTCGGACTCCCCCAGTCAAAAACTGTGCCTGCCGTGTGCCGTTCTTACAAACGTGCCGTGCCAGCCGAGAGGAGGGTGTGGCCAAGGGTGGGGCGTGACCCAGAGCTGGGAAGGGATTCCGAGGGTGAGGGTGCAGGGCCGTCCAGACAGGCGTGAGAGTGGGTGGAGAGGGACCGGCCAACCCCGGAGCGGGGGGCGGCCTCCGGGAGGGACGGCACGGGGTGGAGGAGACAGGTCACCGGAGGGGCTGGACCGTGTTAAGCGGAGGTGACACTGCGTTCGTCTTCTTTTGCTGTGTGACGACTCCCCCGAGACTCAGTGACTTGAAACAACGGACGCTTACTACCCCGTGGTTCCTGTGTGGGCTGGAAGTCCTGAAGCGGCTTAGCAGGTGGCTAGAGCCCTGGCCCCCAGGAGGCTGCACCTGAGGGCTCTGCTGGGCTGCAGGAACCGCTTAGAATGCCGCCCCCGTGGCTCTTGGGGGGCCCACGCCCCCGCCCCGGGCCTCTCCAGGGAGCGCGTCTGCTCAGCATGGCGCTGGCTCCCCCGTGGCTTTGCTGAGGCCGCGTGCCGTCGCCCGCCGTGCTCTGTTGGTCTGGCCCACGCTCCAGGCCGAGTCCAGCCCTGGCCCCTGGAGGGAGGAGGGTCCGGAGACATGCTTTTGAGCCAGCACATTGCATTTCTTTGAAGAGTCTGGGAAAGAAATAGCAAAAGGTACATGGAAAGCTAAGAAGAAGACAGGTGAGAAGGAGGGGAATGAGGCATTTGTAAACACCAGGGAAAGCAAAAGTTGGTACCAGAAAGGAACTTCGTCCTGGCGTGCTGTGATAGACCAGGTGGCGAGGCGTACCGTATCAAATCCCAAAGGCTGATTGAAATAGGGACTGTGATAGAGCCAAATTAGGAAGGTGCACGTGTTTGTGTGCGTGTGTGTGCATGCGCGTGTGCGTGCATGCGTGCGTGTGTGCATGTGCATGCGCGTGTGTGCATGTGTGTGTGTGCGTGCGTGTGTGTGTGTGTGTTTTAGTTTCTGGGGGGAATGTGGCCTCCACAGTAGGAGGTTGGTAGATAACACCTAAAGCTAAAAGACAAAGAAATAGCATAGAATGTATTAGTTAGAGTATATTAATAATTACCAGAAGAAAGAGTTAAAGAGCTGGATATGGCAGCCTTAGGGGAGTGGAAAGTGAATGGGATAGCAAACTGCTGGCTTTGTCCTGGGCCTTATTAAACTATGTTTATGCATCACTGTAATCAACATAAAAATCAAATTTTAAAAGTAGTAAATGGAGAGGAGTGGATCAAGATGGCAGAGGAGTACAACGTGGAGCTCGCCTCCTTCCACAAATACGTCAGAAATACATCTACATGTGGAAACTGTTCTCACAGAATATCTACTGAATGCTGGCAGAAGACAGCGGACTTCTGAAGGGGCAAGAAAATCTCCACGTAACTAGGTAGGACAAAAGAAAAAAGAAAAAAAGGAGAGAAAGGAATCAGGATGGGACCTGTGCCCCTTGGAGGGAGCTGTGAAAGAGGAAAGGTTCCTGCACCCTGGGAGGCCCCTCCCTGTCAGGGAGATCAGCTGGGACAGAAAGGGAGCTTCCGAACATACAAAGAAGAACTTACACCAATCCTTCTCAGACTCTTCTAAAGGACTGAAGAGGAGGGAACACTCCCAAAGACCTTCTGTGAAGCCACCATCACCCTGATACCAAAGCCAGACAAAGACACTGCCAAAAAAGAAAATTACAGGCCAGTATCTTTGATGAACATAGATGGATGCAGAAATGCTCAACAAAGTATTAGCAAACCTAATCCAACAAAACATAAAAAAGATGATAACACCACGACCAAGTGGGATTCAGCCCAAGTTCACGAGGATGGTTCAGCATACACAAATCAATCAGTATCAGTACACCACATGATCAAAGGAAAAGACAGAAACCGCATGATCATCTCAATAGATGCAGAAAAAGCATTTGACGAAGTTCAGCATCCATTCATGATAAAAACTCTTACCAAAGTGAGTATAGAGGAACCAAAACATAATAAAAGCTATTTATGACAAACCCACAGCCAATACAATACTCAACAGTGAAGAGCTGAAAGCCCTCCTGCTAAAATCTGGAACAAGACAAAGATGCCCTCTCACCTCTTCTATTCAACATAGTTTTGGAAGTCCTAACCACAGCAATCAGACAAGAAATAAAAGGGTATCCAAATTGATCGGGAAGAGGTAAAATTGTCATTATATTCATATAACATACATACAGAAAACCCTAAAGACTCCACACAAAAATGAATTCAGCAAGGTAGGAGGAGGATACAACATACAGAAATCAGTTACATTTCTTTATACTAATAATGAAATATCAAAAAGGGAATGTAGAAAAAACAATTCCTTTTAAAATCGTACTCCCTAAAATAAAATACTTAGGAATAAACCTGGCCAAGGAGGTGAAAGACTTCCAGGCTGAGAACTATAAAACATTAATAAAGGAAATTGAAGATGACTGAAAGAAATGGAAAGCTATCCCATGCTCTTGGATGGGAAGAATTAATATTGTTAAAATGGCCATACTACCCAAAGCAATCTACAGGTTTAATGCCACCCCTATCAAATTACCCATGACATTTTCCACAACTAGAACAAATAATCCTAAAATTTATATGGAACCATAAAAGACCCAGAATTGCCAAAGCAATCCTGAAGAAAAAGAACAAAGCAGGAGGCATGACCCTCCCAGACTTCGGACAGTACTACAAAGCTACAATAATCAAAACAGCATGTGGTACTGGCACAGAAACAGACATATGGATCAGTGGCTCAATGGGCACGATAGAGAGCCCAGAAATAAACCCACACACCTACAGTCAGCTAATCTTCAACAGAGGAGGCAAGAATATACAAGGGAGAAGAGACAGTCTCTTCAGCAAGTGGTGTTGGGAAAACTGGACAGCTGCATGTAAATCAGTGAAGTTAGAACACACCCTCACACCTACACAAAAATAAACTCAAAATGGCTTAAAGACTTAAACATAAGACATGACACCATAAAACTCCTAGAAGAGAACACAGGGAAAACATTCTCTGATTTAAATCATACCAATGTTTTCTTAGGTCAGTCTCCCAAGGCAGTAGAAATAAAAGCAAAAATAAACAAATGGGACCTGATCAAACTTACAAGCTTTTGCACAGCAAAGGAAACCATAAACAAAATGAAAAGGTAGCCTACTGACTGGGAGAAAATCTTTGCAAATGATGCAACCGCCAAGGGCTTAATTTCCAAAATACACAAACAGCCTCATACAACTCAACCACAAAAAAAAAAACCCAATCGAAAAATGGGGTAGCAGACCTAAAATAGACATTTCTCTAAAGTAGACATAGAGATGGCCAATAGGCACACAAAAAGATGCTCAATATCACAAATTATTAGAGAAATACAAATCAAAACTACCATGAGGTACCACCTCACACAGGTCAGAATGGCCATCATTAAAAATAACAAATACAAATAACAAATTCTGGAGAGGGTGTGGAGTAAAGGGAACCCTCCTACACTGTTGTTGGGAATGTAAGTTGGTGCAGCCACTATGGAAAACAGTATGGAGGTTTGTCAAAAAACTAAAACTAGAGCTACTGTGTGATCCAGCAGTCCCACTGCTGGGCATAAACCTAGACAAAACTATAATTTAAAAAGACACACGCACCCCTGTGTTCATAGCAGCACTATTCACAATAGCCAAGACGTGGAAGCAACCTAAATGTCTGTCGACAGATGAATGGATAAGGAAGACGTGGTACATATCTACAACAGAACATTACTCAGCCGTAAGAAGGAATGAAATAATGCCATTTGCAGCAACATGGATGGACCTAGAGATGATCATACCGAGTGAAGTAAGCCAGAGAAAGACAGATATCATATGATATCACTTAGATGTGGAATCTAAAATGCTACACAAACGAACCTATCTACAAAACAGAAGCAGACTCATGAACACAGAGAACAGACTTGTGGTCGCCAAGAGGCAGCGGGTTGCGGGGGCGGATGGAGTGGGAGGGAGTGTGAGGTCAGCAGGTGTAAGCGAGCGCGCAGAGAATGGACAGATGGCAGGGTCCTGCTGTAGCGCACAGGGAGCTGCGTTCAACGTCCTGTGATAAACCGTAACGGAAAAGAATATTGTAAGAAAAGGATTTGTATATGTGTATGTGTAACTGAATCACTGTGCTGTGCACCTGAAACTAACACCACATTGTAAATCAACTAGACTCCAGTTTAAAAAACTTTTTTTTAATAAAAAATTTTAAGAAGTCGTAAATGAAATGGAATTGTTTTGTGGGGCAGGTCTTTTTTAACATATAAAATTCTCGCTCCTTTGGTATACAGCGTTTTAAATTTTGACCAGTTCCCCTTAGTGCCACACAACTACGTAACCACTGCAGTCGAGGTACGGGACAGTCCCCTCACCCCAAAAAACTGAATCTGTTTTTAAAAATAATTTTCTGGTGTTCACAGACTTCATTTTGACTTTTTTTTTTTTTCTTCCCCCTTTTAGAATAAAGTTTCTTAAAAGCAGTGATTCTAGCCCCGGGGGACGATTGGCAATGTCTGAAACATTTTTCACTGTCGCAGCTGGGGGAGTGTTGTTGGCGTCTCGGGGGGAGAGGTCTGTAGTGCCCAGTTGAGAAACCCTGTTTTAGAAAGACCATTCCACTTTCCCTCTGGAAATTCAGATGACATGGTGTTAAAGTTCATTTTTATTGTACAGTGCAGGGTGGAAAAGTCTGTAGATATAACTGATAACGTATCTTTTATACTTTTGGGGAACTAGACTATGAAAATGTATAATGGATTCTTTTAATAGCCGTCTTATTTGAAATTACAATTCTCCCTTCCCCTGGGCACTGGCAGTTGACTGTAACTCTGGGTCTTGTGCGTGTCTAGATAATCCAGGCGCACGGAGGTGCCGTGGACCCCACGTTCTCGAACCGCTGCACGCATCTGCTCTGTGAGAGTCAAGTGAGCGGGCTGTTCGCACAGGTGAGTGAGGGCTCAGCTGCGATGGGACCCAGTCTGTCCCTTCCTCTGGACCGTGTTAGCGTCCTGAGTGACTCTAGCGATGATCGTGTTTGGAAAGGACTCTTTTCTACCTCTAAAAACAGAAAATTACGTCTTACTAATTCTCAGCGGTCTTTGGTGGGATAGATAGGTACCTCTGTGGCCACCAGGCCTCTCTGTCTGAGGAACGGAGACGGGGAAGTCCCAGGTGGTGCTAGGGGAGCGTAGACGGCCTTCCGCTCCAGGCCAGGGCCGCGCTGAACGAAGAGCGGGCGGAAGCAGGATTTCTTAGCTGCTGGGGGATTCGTACGCAGGCCCGACCCGGTCCGTCCCCCGAGCTTCTGTGCCCCTGCAGAGCAGAAGCTTACCCCTCAGTATCGCCTGCTCTCATCGCCTGAAGCTTCATTTCTTCTCTTTGCTTAAAAACGTTATTTGTAGACAGACGGGTGTCAGTGTGTGTGACACACGGCCTCTGAGGAACCCCTGTTACCGAGTAGGTAGTGGTGCCCCTGGGGAGGTGCCCTGTGCTTAATTTTAGATGAGCAGTTACCTTCTTTCATGACTTGTGTGCAGGGCCCTCTGTGTTCTCATGGGGCGGTTTTAATTTTGATGATCAGAAATGTCATCTCCTTCCATGACTGCAGTTATTTCCAGGGTTGTCAGACGTGTAGCTCTTCTCCCGTGGTCGGCTCTTGTTCTTGGGTGGCCAGTAACATTTTCGGGGTGTGTTAAAATTAACCTGCGACACCCTTGTAGTTCATGACTTCAGTAAATTGAGTGCTAAGCTCGTGAAATTCCTTTATTTATAGGACTCCCATTAAAGGTGGCCTTGTTAGCTGTCCAGCCTTACAGTCTGTGTTTAGCCTGCAGTGAAAACCCCCGAGACCAGCCCGTGCTCTTGCGTTCGCAGGCGGTGAAGGAGAGGAAGAGGTGTGTCACGGCGCACTGGCTGAACGCGGTGCTGAAGAAGAAGCGGCTTGTGCCGCCCCATCGGGCCCTGCACTTCCCCGTGGCCTTCCCGCCCGGGGGGAGGCCGTGCTCCCAGCACGTAAGGCTCACCCCTCCTCCTCTGCCGGGCGGGCCCGTCTGCTCCCGTGCCCTCCGTGGGCTGCGAACGGCCCACTGGCCGGTGCCGAGCACGTTAGGCATCTTACTTCCTTCTGTTCTCCTGTAACAGTCGTGGCTTCCTGCACAGAGTCGCTCTTTCATTGATCCTCCTAAGTCTTTTGACCCCGTTTCATAAATTCCTGAAATAAAGCAAGCGTCTTACACCAGAAGTGGCTGCTGTTGGCCAGACGTTGTCACTTGTGGCTTCTCCCACTCGGCTGAGCTCAAAATTGGGATCAGTGAGGAGAGCTGACTACTATTTATACGCTTAATAGTATAACTTCATTAAGATTATCTGAACGGTGTCATAGTAACACAAAAATGGTTTTCCCACATTTGGTATGTTTGTTTTCCGTCTCCTTGCTGGCTGTGTGTGTAACATTTTCACCGTTAACAAAGTTCTGGTTTTGACATTCTTAGAGATGATGTCACTGGGTACCTCTCGTGATGCCAGAGAAGGGACGGAAACACACGTGTCTATAAAACAACTAAAATGTAGAAGAAAGAGTTGTGTTAACTGGGTTAAATTGTCGTTGTATTTTGGCCTTACTTGCTCTTTCTCCTCAGATTATTTCTGTGACGGGATTTGTCGACCGCGACAGGGACGACCTGAAGTTGATGGCTTACCTGGCAGGTGCCAAGTACACGGGCTACCTCTGCCGCAGCAACACGGTGCTCGTCTGTAAAGAGTAAGCGTGGTTCTGAAGCCGTCCTTGATCTTCGGTTTATGCACGCTGTAGCGGCTGTTTCAGCAATTCTGCATTTCTTAATATGTCATAGTTTTGTGACGGAAATCAGGGTGTGAAAACCAAAGTCTGTTAACAGGATAGCAACGATATTTATGATAATGCTAGCAGAAGAGTGAAATTAGATGAATTAATGAGGTGCAGTTTAGCCTAGGTAACAGCAGTAAGGTAAAGGTAGGCCTAGTGATGATCTCGTGACCCATGTGTACGCTTCCTTCCCAGCCAGGGTCGGCTCTGCAGAAACATCCCTGCCACTTCTAGCGTGAGAAAATGTGGACTGGCTTTGCTGAATATAAATATAAATTTGAACACAGAGAACTCTAACGTTTAATAAATGTGTTTTCTCTTCCAAAAAAAAAAAAGACCAACTGGTTTAAAGTATGAGAAAGCCAAAGAGTGGAGGATCCCGTGCGTGAACGCCCAGTGGCTGGGAGACATCCTTCTGGGGAACTTGGAGGCCCTGCGGCAGATCCAGTACGGCCGCTACACCACCTTCAGCCTGCAGGACCCCTTCGCCCCGGCTCCGCACTTGGTTTCAAACCTTCTGGGTAAGTGGGGCCGGTCCACGTTGCCGCCGGCTTGCGTGCTAAGCACCGGTCTTGGCTTCGGCCCTCTCATTATTCTGATTGCATTTCCCGTTTCCTCGCCACCCTGTCTTCCTCTGCGCTCTGCCCAGGAGTGTTTGTTGGTGTGTATTTTGGTTTGCTTTTTTTAAATGGGCTCTCAGAGGTAGAAGGGACGCACAGAAGCCCACTGATATGTCTTGAGCCGGCTCTGGTCTGTCCACGGCGCCCCGTGAGCCGTGGCCCGACTGTACACACTACAGCACTCGACGTTACTGCAGTCACTGAGCTGGACGTTACTCCAGAAAATGGGTGTTCAGTTCGAACACGGCTTTAACGTGCTGTCCCTCAGAGGAGCCCGTTAAGTTCCGGTCTGAACGGCTTCAGTCACGAGAAAGCTCGTCTTCATCTCGAGCTGTGGTCTGCTTGCTTCCCTGTGGCGCACCTGCTGGTGTGACGCCACCGGGTCCTCCGCGGACACGCGCCCTCGCTGCTCAGCGCGGTCGCCGCCCGGCGCGCTGTGGTCCGTGGTGTCAGCCCCCTCGTCGCGGTCGGTTTCTTAGAAGCCGGACTGTGTGGCTCCCAGAACTGGCCGGGGGGACAGCACATGCGGGCCGGGCAGCCTCTGCCGCGCTGCGTGCCCGCTTCGCTCAGGGCTGCCTCGCACGCAGAGCTAGGCCCCCGCGGGCTCTCCGGGAGCCGCCACCCCTCACTGCAGCTGCTGAGTAACAGTCCTCACACTTTCCCCTTCTTAAAGGTTGTCCGCCAAGCCGCCGTGTGTCCAGGATTACCTGCCTCCTGAAAGGGCTTTTTGTGTTGTTGTTGTTCTTGTTGATGGTACACTTCCTTTTTTTTTTTAATTGGAGGATAGTTGATTTACAGTGTTGTGTAAGTTTCAGGTGTACAGCAAAGTGAATCAGTTCTACGTATATGTGTATCTTCTTTTTTATTTTTTTAAGATTCTTTTCCCATGTAGGTCATTACAGAGTATTGAGTAGAGTTCCCTGTGCTCTGCAGTAGGTCCTTGTTAGTTATGTTTCATATATAGTAGTGTGTGTATGTGTCATGAAAAGGCTTTTGTAACACGGCTTATCTATTTACACAGTATATCTGAAAAGTAACCCGTTTCTCTCTTTAGATGCTTGGAGAGTTCCATTGAAAGTGTCAGCAGAGTTGCTGATGGTATGTCAAGCTAATAACCTTACTTTGGCTGTTACTGTGTATTATACACATGCAGGAGGGATACATTTGTATTTGTAAATTAAAAATTCTTTTAGTAGTTTGTCACCATAACAAATGAGGGCTGTACCTTCTCGCCTGTCGTAGCTGTTTAGTGTACCCTGCGTCTTTTTTTTTCTTAATTGATGATATTGTCAGTTATTCATATTTGTACACGTTAGGAACATTATCGCTTCAAAGAGCTATACGATTGCTTAAAGAATTGGAGAGCTGAGTGAGTGAGACGACATGTTTCCATAGGGTCAGGGAGGCAAGAGCTGGGGCGTTAGTGCAGTAGCCCTGGACCCACAGCTCACTCTGCAGGAGCCCGGACCTCACCGTGATGGGACCGTCCCCACATGTCCCAGGTGGGGTTCCAGCCCACTGGCTGAGCTCTGATAGGGCACCTTCAGGAGGGTCCGTTCTGGACCTGAAGGCCAGCCGTTGTTTGTTACCCAACAAGTGAGGGGGGCCGTCTGCACTCTCATCTCAGATTGAGAGGTCATTGCTTCAAGTAGTAAAACAGAGAGAAAGTGTATTTGTGGACGAAGGTCTGCATAGAGGTGAGGCAGGGGTGAAGGCTGACTGGGGGGGTTCCTCCGGGGCACTGGCTTCCCCCCGCCCTTCGGCTCAGCGTGTCCGCAGGTCAGGGGCTCCAGCTGGTTCCAGGAACGTGGGCGCCCCGCGCCTGGGGACCGGAGCGGCCTTCAGCACCTTGCCCCGCCCTCCAGAGCACTGTGACCCGATCGTCCTGAACCCTCATGGGTGACAGTTCAGGAAGGGTCTCGTTTTGGGGATGTAGTTGCAATGAGTATGTTTTCTAACTTCCAAACTGAGACACAAGACAAAATATTTAAGTGAAAAGTGTTCTGAAAAGTTCAAGGTTGAGGATTAAATCCGTAACATGAACAGAGAGAGGGGTGAGACGTTTTAAAGAACTGCTGCGTCTGGTGAATAAAGAGGGCGCCAGCCCAGGGCTTCCCTGGAAGGCTCGCATGTGCCTGTCTCTCGGCTGGCGAGGCGTGGTGGGCGCGTGTGTCTCGTACGCGGTGGGGTAGGTGGAAAGCTCTCGGGAGCTACTGTATGACTGGGGAGACTGATTAAAGGAAATCATATTTTAATCACAGGGTGTACGACTACCTCCCAAACTGAAGCAGAATGAAGCAACTAATATCCAGCCCTCTTCCAAAAGAGCCAGGTATGAACAATCGCCTTTTTTTTTTTTTTTTTTAATGGTTGATGAGCTTTTACAGGTTTGTTTTAGAAAATGGTGGCAGTTGGGAAAGTTCCTGAAATGTTCACAGTGAATAGGATTTGGAAGGATTTGCTGATTACATCACAGCTTTATCGTGGCACGTCTCATTTCGTTGCTGGAGATAAACAGGGAATAGCCAGTGTTTTTTCCTTTCTTATTAAAAAAACAGTTGAATCGTCTCCTTTAACCAGAAGCGCGCCAGGACCCCCGGTGTGTAAAACATGAGCTGCTGTGGTGGAACGGGGGTGGGGGACTGGGACCCGCTCCGGGCGTCCTCGGTGTGGCCCCGGGAGCCTGCGTCCCGACCCCTGGCCCGGCGGGGTGGGAGGGACGGCGCCCCCTCGGCCGCGGGTCGGTGCGGAGTGGCGGTGTGCAGACCTGCGCTGGCCTCACCTGGTAGAGAGAAGCCGGCAGTTTCGTTAGAACCAGAGGCCCTCCAGCCGCGCTGAGCGAGGTCTTCCTCTCGCCCCGCTCCTCCGCTCTCCCTCTCGCCGTTCCCCACATCCACACAGTCTGGGAATTGTTGGATTTCTTAGTAAAAGCCTAATTATGTGATTATGTATGTCATTAAAATGCCACAAGTAAATTTTTTTTAATTGAATAGACTGTCTCAAATATAAGCTAAAAATAGGATTTGAGAAAATTTAAGGAAATGAAAAAGACTGAGGTTTAATTTAAAATGTGTGCTTGAGTCAAACAGCTTTGTTCTGTGCCTTCTGGGTTGAGACAGGGCAGGTGGAAGACACGGGACTAGAGCCCTGGGGTGGGGGGCTCCCACTCTTCAGGACCAGCAAGGCCAGTGAGAGGGCGGGGGCGGGACTGAGGAGGAAGTGGGGCGTTGATTGGCTGCTGCCCTTGGAGGTGCCACACACAGTCCTTTTGGGGGTGGCTTTGTGTAAATGGTGGGAAAGAGAAAAAGAGCAGGTAAGTCATTGCATTTTCCCTTTAAGGAAAGAAAACCCCACACACTTAAAGCTTGTTAAAGCTATTAAAATCCCGTTTGCTAAAGAACATTTTTAAGTAAATAATAGGCGTTCTTTTCTATGTGTATTTTATAGAATTGAAGATATACCACCTCCCACTAAGAAGTTAACACCAGAATTGACCCCTTTTGTGCTTTTCACTGGATTTGAGCCTGTTCAAGTTCAACAGTATATTAAGGTGAAATTTTATTCTATTTTGCATAAGGATTTTTAGGAATGTTCCTTTCTGTTTATATTTGCTTTAGGCCAGCAGTCTAATTAAACTAACATTTAATCAGGAATATCATGTTATAAGTGTTTACAGTGTGTATCTATAAACTGCGGGTCATCATTACCTCATCATTGACTTCCCGCCTCATTCTTGCTACTGCTTCGTACTTAGATACTCGCTTTCTTATTAGGAGAAAAACGATTTAGGTGAGTAGACCGAGAACCATTTCTATAATCATGTGAACATTATTAGCAAGGCCGCTCGGACATCATTTTCATAAAGACATTAGCTTAAAAGAGTAGTTGTGCCTCTTCAGGTTTTCTGATTGAATCTACAGTCTTTCAAGACTTGTTTTCTTGGGTAGCAGTGTAGGCCCAAGAGGCAGTGGTGTATTTGTGTATTTAGGTAAATAAACTTCTTGGACGTAACACCAGGAGGGATTATGGGATTTTGTTTTGTTATTTTGGGGACAGGGGAGGGTGATGGTTAAGAATATGAGTTGACCTGTATTACATGGATTCATACGGTCTACTTTTTTTTTTTTTTTAAGGAAAAGAAAAAATTATAAATGCTATAAGTTTAGTGTAATTTATTTTCTTTACTTTTAAATTTGAGTATAGTTAAAGAGATCATCTTTTATATGTTTATGTCTTCTCAGTCAATTCTTAGGTCATCATTTCTTAAAATAGAGACAGTATTTTAACATGCCTCAATAACACTCATTTCAGCTTAGAAAGCCTGGGCAGATTTGCCCCTTATGAAACGAGCTGTGTTGTTTTCAGAATTTTACTTATTTGTAGGGATGTCTTATTTAATCTTGATCTGCACAGCATTGATCAGGGAAGTGTACATCGTCAAGCCTAGTTTTCGCTTTCCGCCTACAATGGCGTGGGTTTGGTTTCACCTGCTGCACCATTTTCCATGGCCGACAACCTGTTCATAGTCTTAGACGCGTCCCAGGCCGTGTGCGGCTCCGTAGGCCCAGCTCTCACCTCTGGTCTGTGTGTGTGACCCCCAGAAGCTCTACATTCTTGGCGGGGAGGTCGCCGAGTCTGCGCAGAAGTGCACCCACCTCGTCTCCAGCAAGGTGACGCGCACCGTGAAGTTCCTGACGGCCGTCTCCGTGGTGAAGCACATCGTGACTCCGGAGTGGCTGGAGGAGTGTTTCAAGTGTCAGAAGTTCATTGGTGAGTAGCAGCATCCGCACCTCAGTGAACTTACTCCAAGAAAAAACCCTTTTAATTTGGCATTATCTCCATTTGCATCCCAGCAAACATCTAGTTCATTTTTCAACTCTTTGTTATTTATCCATGTAAATTCATAAACTTATTCCGTGGTCCAGTCATCTGATTGATATCTTTGCATCTTACCATGAAATGTAGAGGTTTTGGTAATTTGGAAGGTATTGGGGGAAGAATAAGCTCTGCATCCCTGCCATGTTGTTTCCTGATGTGAGCGTATTTTGTTTGGAACGCTGGCTGTCGAATGAGGTTCCACACGCAGTACAGCGCACGGCGGGGAGCCCGGCAACGTCCTGGGAACGTCAGGGCAGGTGGGAGGGTCAGCGTGTCCCTCCCTTGCCCGTCTCCCGCCGTCCAGGGCACCGAAAGTGAAATCCTGTTACTGGCAGTGACACTTAGAGATAGGTTTTTTCTTAGATTAGTCAGTGCACCCAAGTGTTTTTAGAACCTTGCTAATCAGCACAGAGTGAATATGATTCCAAGTGACTTTTCTCCGCGGAATAGATTTGCAGCTTCGTCTCACGTGTGTTTCCTCTGTGAGGGCACTTCACAGCCCATTGCCCTCAGGGCACTGGACAGCACTGTGCTTGCAGGCCGATTAAACAGCAAAAATCACTGACAAAAGCACAAAAATGTGAGGAAAGTAGCACTAAACGGACCACAGAAGGACCCGTGTTCTCAGAATGAGCTGACCCATGGCGAGCACCGCTGTGTCGGCCCCAGCGGGAAGCGCCACGTGGGCAGCTCTGCCACGTCCACAGAGAACTGGAAAGCACCACAGATGCTGGTTTTGAGGTTACAAATAAATTGTACCGAGTGGGCGTAGTCACAAATACAAAAATCCACAAATAACGAGGATCAACTATATTATGTAGTGTTTAGAAATTTTCAGTTGAGATTTTAGAAATTTTTTTCTTAAAAGATACTATGAAATATAAAACCTAACAATGCGGGCAGAAGAAGAAAAATGTAGAAACAATACCATAAAAGTAGATTAGCTCTCAATTTTGCATGAGAGTTATAAAGTTCAGAATGAGAGAGTCTGTTCTTTAATTGAAATTTGAGTTGCTTAATTTATCAAGCATACCAGTCTGTGAAAACAAACATTTTTTACCTGTTTATGAAAGTTATAACAATTCATATTTGATGGGCAGTTTTAGCTGACTTTCATTTCTTTATGGCCTTATTAATGTTTGCTGTGTTGATTTCTGAGGGTTTATGAGGTGGTTCTGGTCTTATTATAAACAATATTCAATATTGAATAGTCAAACACATTTCATATTTGATCCCTCAAATTTCAGGATTTCTTAACTTTTCCAGATTGTCATATAGTTGGAATTACACAGGATGCAGCCTTTTCACGTTGGCTTCTTAGTCACATGCATTTATGTTTCCTCTGTGTCTTCTTAGCTCATGTCTTTTTAGCACCAAAGACTATCCCACTGTCTGGATACCCTCAGTTTATTTATCCACTCACCTACTGAAGGGCATCTTGGTTGCTTCCAAGTTTTGGCAATTACAAATAAAGCTGTATTCTGTCTGCAGCTTTTGTGCGGATGTAAGTTTTCAACTCGTTTGGCTAAATACCAAGCAGTGCAATTGCTGAATCATATGAGAGTAGGTTTAGTTTTGTAAGAAACCATCAAACTGTCTCCCAAAGCGTTGGTACCAGTTTGCTTTCCCATCAGCAGAGTTCCTGTTGCTCCACATCCTCGCCAGCATTTGGGGTTGTCAGTTTCTGACCATTTTAATAGTTGTGTGGTGGTACCTCATTTTTGTTTTAATTTGCATTTCCCTGATGACATACCGTGTTAAGCGTGTTCTCATGTGTTTATTTGCTATCTGTATATCTTCTGTGTTCACGCATCTGTTCAGATCTTTTGTCCATTTTCTAACTGGGTTCTCTTATTGTTGAGTTTTGAGAGTTCTTTCTTTGTATATTTTGGGTAACAAACAGTCCTTTATCAGATGCATCTTTTGCAAATATTTTCTCCCAGTCTGTGGCCTGTCTTCTCATTCTCTTGACATTGTCTTTGACAGAGTGGAAGTGTTCGATTTTAATGAAGTCCAGGTTGTCAGTTATTTCTTCCATGGGTCATGCCTTTGGTTTTGTATCTAGTCATCACTGTACCCAAAGCCATCTTGGTTTTCTCCTGTTACCTTTTAGGAGTTTTAGTTTTGTGTTTTACATTTAGATCTGTGGTCTGTTTTCAGTTACTTTTTGCGAAGGTGTAAGGTCTGTGTCTAGATTCAGCGTGTGTGTGAACATCCACTTGTCTGTCCCCTTGTGCTCGCTGCCTGTGCTCGTAGGCAGAGTGGGGGTCTGCACTGAGCTCTCGTGGTGTCCATCCATCTGTCCTTTCACCCAGAGCTTTACAGTGCGTCTGGAAGTCGGGTCCTCAGTCTCCCAGCTTTGCTCTTCTTGAGTTGGCTGTGCTGTGCCTTTTGTGTTGTCATATAAACTTTAAAATCATTTAGCTGATATCCACTAGTCATTTACTTTTAATACAGACTTGAGACATTTTGTTTTGCCAAAAGTTGACATTTTGAGGTTGTTCCTGAAATTTCTCAAGAAGAATACTAACCTTAGGTTATTAGTTCTGGCAGTTGTTAGTATCTGAAATTTTGCATTCTGATTCATTTCTTACTTTTTTCCATCTTTTAACGTTTTATGGATTTTTTTTAAAACCAATTTGGCTTTTGAATTTAAAAAATTTTTTTGAAATAATCAATCAATCATCAATCACCCAGTTGCCTATATAGTACAGACATAGCTTCTTTTTCCTGACCCATTAGAGAGTCCATTGCCCAAATAATGCTCCGTTATCCCCAACACCTCAACGCGTGTTTCCTACAGACAGACAAGGACGTGCTCGTAGATGGCGCGGCACGGCCAGAGTCAGTCAGGAAATCAGCATCGATCCATCGCTGCCGCCTCATCCTGACGTCCTCATCCCCATTCAGATCCACCCGTTGTCTCAGCGTCGCCCCTTAGAGAAGGACCTAGTTGTGAATCACACGTTGCGTTTAGTCTCCTTGAGTCTGGGAAGGGCCCCTTGGTCTGTTCTTGTCACTTGAAGAAGACGACGTCTGGTCAGTTAGGTCGGTCACTGTACAGAACGCCCTCCGTCTGGTGTGTGTGCTGTCTCCTCCCGAGGGGGGGCAGGTGGCGTCTGTGGTGGGACCGTCACATGGCTGCCGTCTCCCCCCACCTCGCATCCTGCCAGGGGCTGCACGGTGCGGGCTTGTTGTCCTGCGGGTGGTTTCACGGTGGTCCCTCGGCGCAGGTGCAAGCCGGCCAGGCTTCTTGACGAGTCATTTATGGGAAGCACTTTGAAACTTTGCAGATACTGCTGTTCCCTGTCAGACTTTTGATTTATTCCCTTATTTCCCCACACGCTCTCCTTTCTATCTCGTTGTTATCGTCTTGTTGTCACCGACCCTCACATGGTCCCCACCGTGACCAGGGATTGCCGCTCAGGCTGGCTTCCGTGTCCACCTCTCCTGTCGAGTTGACCACCTGGTAGCTTTTGGCAAAACAAGAATGTTCTAGGCTCGCCTTATGCTCTTCTGCCCTGGTTCCGCACCAGCGTTTTCCCAAGGATCCCCGAGTCCTTTCAGTGTAAACTGGGCATGGACGGACGGTGCTCGGGGCCCTTGGGTGTTGCTCCTGCTGCAGCCTCTTTCCACTTCCTGTGTCTGTCTGGCCGATGCCAGTCTATCTGCCACCACAGGCTTCGTCCTTGTCTCCTCCCGTCCTTTGTCTGTAATCCTTTCTCCAGCAACAGTGAGAAGCCCGGCTTCCTGTGTCCTAGTGAACACGTTAAGTGACTTGATCAGCTGCACTGTACACAGCCCGCCCCATGCCGGCCACCGCTGCGCCCGGCCCTGCAGCCCCGACTGGGCTCTGACGCCCTCGGGGCCCGACTGACAGCTTTAAAGCTGGATTGTTCAACAAGGGGTAGGGGGTAATTTTGGAATTTTGCATTTAATTTATATAGTTTGAGACACCAATTTTATAATCTCTTTCTGGAAGACCCATGTCCTTTGTGCTGCTGTGAAAAGTTTAGTTTTCAGGTTGACTCTTTCTACAGATTCTTAGCAAGTTAATGCAACTCTGCTGCTCCTTTTAGAAAACCAAAATGTCAGCATCTCCTCTGGGACAGGATTTGTTTTAGCTACTTTGTTATATTTCAGTGTCATTGTCTCTTATCATAAATATGAACTACTTCTTGGTACTCCCTCATAGTTCTCCAGAAGGCATATCAACCTTGATTTTGCCGTGGACACTTACTTACATTTCAGATATATCACTTCAGGGACTCCCCTGGTGGTCCAGTGGTTAAGACTCCGTGCTCCCAATGCAGGGGGCCCAGGTGCGATCTCTGGTCGGGGAACTAGATCCCTAAAAAAAAAGATCCCACGTGCTGCAACTAAGACCTGGCACACCCTAAATAAATAAATATTTAAAACAAAACAAATACATCACTTCATGCCTCAGTACGTTTTTGTTCATTTTTTCATTCATTGTTTTAGGAATTCTTACCGTCTTCCACCTGAACCAGTAGAGCTAGTGCCGTATTTATCTGCTGATAGCTGATCCATTTTGTATTTCTAGCAGTTGTTAGATTTCAGCATTTCTTTAGTGACATGATTGCTCTTGCCCAGTGGTCCTTGAGCTCAGACTGGTTTTTACATTTTTCAGGCATTGTTTCAAAAAAAGAAGGGCATGTCACAAAAGTATGTGGCCTACAATGTGTGTCACCCGACTGACCCTGACCCTAGACTCACCCTGCTTTGGGCTGTGTTACACAGTTTGGTTATTATGATGAAATGAAGAAGAAATAATTTTCTGAACGAGATGTATTTCATAAGAAGATTAAAATATTTTGTGATCTTTACCTTTTGACAAATTAGATATTTCTTAATTAAGAATTCTTACATCTTCAAAATTTGGTAAAACATTCTTTATAAATCGCTGTACATATTCATAGATTTAAAAGGAACGTGTTTTTGGTAAATCTCAGCTAATTGAGTCTAATGGCTCTGGAGCCAGGACTGGAGCTCTTGCCCCGGGTCTGTGGGCTTGCAGAGCTGTGAGCGCCCTGGGACAGTGTGACATTACAGCTGAGGGGTGTGGAGGGGCCAGAGCTCTCAGTATGCTAAGAAACACTGACCGAGGAGGGACAGTGTCTTCGGCCTGTTTTCAGGAGAAAAGTAACTGACAAATACAACACATGAGGCTTTTGTTCCCAGGTGTCACAGGTAACTGTGAGCCGTGAATCACACGCACCTGCCTGGGGGCGGCCTGGAGCAGGTGGCACTGTGCGTCCCGGGCGCCGTGCACTGTTGGCACAGTGGGCTGTTCTCTTTTCCAGATGAGCAGAACTACCTTCTCCGAGACGCTGAGGCCGAGGTGCTTTTCTCTTTCAGTCTGGAGGAGTCCTTGAGGAGGGCACGCGTGTCTCCGCTCTTCAAGGTACGCTTGGAAGGGAAGTGAGATGAGGCCCCCGGACGCGACAGCTGCTACAGCTGTGGGCGACAGCGAGGGCCTCCGGGGAGCCGGGCCCCCGTCCCCACTGCACGGGCGGGCCTCCTCGCGCACGGTGTTTCTGGAGGTCTTCGGCACCTGCAGGGTCCTGCTGTTTACCACAGCTAAAAGAATCCATACAGAGTTAAATAAATAGATTAGAGGTATGCATTACAGATACCCGGTTCAAAGAGTTATGTGTATGAATAGGTAGGAGACATTTAAATTGATTTTTTTGCTTTTAACAACTTACATTACTTAATACTATTCTCATTAAATGTATACTCAGCTAGAGAATGGAAACCATTCTTGGGAACATATTAATTGAATCTGTGCCTAATAATTCTAGACTAGAATATTTAAATATTTGTTAGATAAGATAGAACACTCTGGAAAACTGTCTTTGTATCAAACAGTGGCTTAGTAAATTAATAAAGATAATCATTTTTTTATCCTTCTTAAGGAGCCAATTTAGGAATCAGAAATGATTTGCAATACTGAGTTAAGAGTATTTTACCTAAGATAGTCTGATTTTTCTAAGTATTTGAGGAGTTTAAAACAAGATAGTATTTTGGGTACACTTAGGAGCAAGGGTGTTTGTTTGTTAGAAAATTTTAACCAGCAAAATCATTTCCTGTCTGTTTGTTTGAGCTTTACAGTTTAGAATTTTACAGAAATTGAGAAAACGTCCCTATTCTTGCTTTTACCGCAGAGTACTTCATGTCTTTTAGGAATGTAAGTTCCTAAAATGTAATTGTAAGTTGCTTACATTGTAAGAATGTAAGTTGCTATCAATAAGTATAGGTCGTACCTAACATATGAAAGTGCTGAAGTTATTTCCGAATTTACACGCCTGGAGTCTCCCAGGCCCACTTCAGGTTGGGACTAGCAGGGGCTAGTACGTGTATCCCCATGAAATTAGACATTCTGTCAAAAATCCCAGGGTAGAATGAGCAATTACGTACACTAAAAATTCAATTTAAAAAACATAATACCCATATTTTCATTTTATTTTTAGGCGAAATATTTTTACATCACTCCTGGAATCTGCCCGAGTCTTTCAACTATGAAAGCGATTGTGGAATGTGCAGGAGGGAAAGTACTGTCTAAACAGCCGTCTTTCCGGAAACTCATGGAACATAAGCAAAATAAGGTGGACAGAAGTAAAATACGCTGTTGAATTCATCATCGTCACGTATACGAGCCGTTGTTTAGTAACCAATGATTTTCTTTTCATTAGAGTTTGTCAGAAATAATTTTAATATCCTGTGAAAATGACCTTCACTTGTGTCGAGAATATTTTGCCAGAGGAATAGGTACGGTTTATTCCTCTTGCCCTGTATTGAGAGTGTGTCAGTGCACACACAGCAGCGCATTTGTTTAACGGTTTTTGTTTTCACTCCTTTCAGACGTTCATAATGCAGAGTTTGTTCTGACTGGCGTGCTCACACAGACACTGGACTACGAATCATATCCTTTGACAGACAGACGTGTGGCACGGCAAGCCTCTCGTCGTTAACACCGGAGCCTGTGTGCTCCGTGTGTCCACGAATGAGGGAATTTTTGCCAGGGTTGGTGATAAAAGTGATAAAAGACCCCTTACATCTTTGGAGATTTTGTTTCTATACGATATCTGCTCTTACCTCTCTCCAGGTTTTTTCCTACCTTTGGGTGATTGGTGGGTGTCATCTCAGGGCCCCTTTTCTTGCGTCTGTAGCCTGAAAGGAGCCTGAGTCATTCTGCCCCCGGATGGTTGGAGCCCCGCCCGGGTGGATGGCTCAGAGTCGCAGGGGTTGGCGAGGGCTTGGGCGCCCGAAGCGCACCACCTCAGCGGCCTGTATTGGATGCTGTCACTAGTTTGCATTGTGTTTGTTTGGAAGTTGTTTTCCTCAACAAGCTTACATATAAATTTAACTGACGTACCTGCGCTGGTGACTGGAGCCCGGCGCACGGGTCTGGCTGTGTCAGCTGCCGGATGGAGTGGCCCCCGCTCCCTTCACAGACGCCCTTGTTTTCCAGCTGCTTTCTTCGGGGACAAGCATTTTAAAGCAGGAAGACAAATATATTAAATATACTGCATCTTATTAAGATGTGCAATTTTATTCTGATGAAACATAAATTATGTTTTGTATTATATGACTTTAAGAGCCCAGATTAGGTTTTATGATTCATTTGCCGGGTTTTTAAATGTTTTCACAACACTGTTAATGGAACTTTAGCTGCAAATAAAATGGTGTAAATAAAGACCTTGCTATCTCTAAATTATGGATGTTAAAGATTTGAAATGTTTTGTACTTTTATTTCTTACACTCTTTTCTTTTATATTGATATCTTGCCCACATTTTAAATAAATGTACTTTTGAACTTAGAATTGAGTGGTCCTTTGTTATTACACGTTTTTTGTATAATTTATATGATTTGCATTAAACTGGATCCCATTTTAAGTAATTTCAAGGCAAAATATTTTCTAGTAAATTTTCTCCTAAAGAAATAATTTCTGGAAGGTAGCCATTTTCTGTCAAGGTAATAAATAAATTCCTGGGCAGAGGCATATTCAGAATATTTAGCAATTACTACAAACAAACAGGCACCAACCAGCCAGAATCATTAATACCACAAAAACCCATATATATATCCCGCTTCTATTCCAGGTATGGTTCTAATACACGTCCTGTTGGGTTGTAGGTACAGAAGCATACTGGAGACTACCATCTTATCAGTAACCACTAACATATGAATATATAATACACTACATTTATTAATATATTCAAGAACGATACTGTCACAGAGGTTCAGCACTGCCCTCACATCACTGCTCATCAGGTGTGTTCCTGAAACACTGGATTTGCCTCCATAGCAATGTCTGAGATGTCTCCCTAGAAGTAGTTGTGATCTACTCCAAAGTCTACTCGCCAATTGCACAGTCTCTACAGTTTAATTCTTGAACACAGTTTAAGTGGAGCACGTGCATTAGAAAAGTTAGTGAACTCCCCATCCCAGGAATTCTCAGCATTCCCGTAAGGCTCTGACGTTGGTTACACACATTGAAGACATCATTACTTTAGGTGTTCTCCCAACTCTGATGGTGGAACCACATGGAGTTACTCCTACCAATGGGAAGGAAATCACCCACGACTTCACAATTTTAAAGTCAGGCTCAACACCTTCAACCTTACCTGTGCCGTCTCTAAAGCCTTGACCTGTGGCAACTTCCTAGTGACCCAGCTGCTGCCGTGTGGGTACACCTTCACTCTCTCTCAACACGAGTGATTGATACGCTGATTGTCTACTGGAAACATTTATCTGTTGAGCTCTTTAAAATACACCCGAACAGCAGTTTTGTTCAGATGTACCACATGCTGGCACTTGTATTTTTAACAAACTGTATCTCAAACTGTGTGTACATTTTAGCTCATACTTTTGTACCTAAGCAAACTTAGGGATACTTACCTGTAGAACTGACCTTTTCTCCTCACGTACAACAGGTGGAATGAGTGTTGATATGAAATAATTTAGAATCTGTAAAATCCCAGAAGTACAGAAGAGTTTCATAAGTTGGAACAAAATCTTGATCGCAAAGTATTCAGAATACGGCCCTCCTCCTTACACCTTGAAGAAAAGTGAAGATAATGATGGAATAAAGGCCTTCTGGGTAGAGTATATGCATCTGTTCAGTCTTCAGTGGAGATGGGGTTTGTTTAACCAACATGCAAGTATGACTGATTTGATTAACCTTTCAATGAGTGTTTTTTTCAAAAGCTGCCAAGAATAATCCTTAAAAACTCCAGGAGCTGTCTGCAGCCAACTGGCTTGCACAGCTGCTAAGCATTGATTTGGTGGCTCAGAGGAAGTTACATGTGAACATTTAAGAATAAAGTAAATCAACTTCTTAGAGAAGTTGATTACATTAGAAAATTATTTCTCCTAGGAATAGAAGTCTTTCACTTAGTCCTGTTGTTTTCGTCTGGCTCAAGGTTTTTTAATAGAAATGCAAACCACATACGTAATTTTAAAGTTCCTGGTAGCCACAGTAAAAAAGCTTTTAGATTTAGTTTCTAAAATTTTATTTGATATATCTAAAATATTGTTTCATTTACAAGTAATATTTTTAATTGAGTTTTACTCTTTTTTCTTTTTTTATATTTCATACCACTTACAGTTTAAAAAGATTTATATACCCGTTATTCTAAGGGTAAGGTGTTTTCCAGTAACTGAGTTAGTGCCAACTTTTTAAAATTAATTTTTATTGGAGTGTAGTTGATTTACAATATCGTGTTAGTTTCAGGTGTACAGCAAAGTGAATCAGTTATACATATACATATATCCACTCTTCTTTAGATTCTTTTCCCATATAGGTCATTACAGAGTACTGAATAGAGTTCTCTGTGCTGTACAGTAGGTTCTTATTATATATTTTATATATAGTAGTGTGTGTACGTCAATCCCAATCTCCCAATTTATCCTTCCTCCATCGGTGTTAATTTTAAGTTAAAATTCACGAAACCGAGATCGACAGTTCAGCTCCTCACTCACGCCAGGCGCGTTTCCAGTGCCCGGTGACCGGGTGTAGCTGGTCACCTGTGAGGAGTGTGAGCCGTCTGTATCCCGTCTCACTCTGCAAACAAGGGTGGAAGAAATGTGAACGCCACTGAAGACGACATACGTGCTGCATCCAAATAAGCCCAGGATCGTGTCTCTGTGCAGACAAAAGCACAGGACTTTGAATCAAGAATCAAGATGACGGAGTAGAAAGACATGGAGCTTGCCCCCTCCCACAAATACATCAGAAGTACATCTACACGTGGAGCAGCTCTCACAGAGCACCTGCCGAGCCCTGGCAGAGAATCTCAGACACCCAGAAATGCAAGGAAGATCTCCACGTAACCCCGTAGGATGAAGGGGAAAAAGGAAGCAGGACGGGACCTGCGCCCCTGGGAGGGAGCTGCGAAAGAGGAAAGGTTCCCGCACCCCGGGAAGACCCTCGCTCACGGGGAGATCAGCCGGGACAGAAAGGGGGCTTCAGAGGCTCAGAGCAGAGCAAGGCAGCCGGTGTGCGGCAGGCAGAAGAGAGACCAGCACAGAGGGTCCGTGCTACCTCCCTGCAGACCCCAGCCTGAAACACACACCTGCTGGTACGTGCGGGGTTTGGGGGCTGAAACCCAGGCTTCAGAGGACAGACCAGGGGAGAGGGCTGGGGTCGGCTGCACAGACACAGCCTGAGGGGCTGGAGTGCAGTATGGGCTGCGCAGAGGAAGCCCAACCCGCCACAGAAGGGAAGCGTCGCTGTTAAGGGGCACATGAAGGGAGGGGTGGGGCCCCAGGGCAGCCTCACCCTGCGTGCTCACAGCCAGCTCGCACCGCCGTTGGAACCCCGTTGTTAACACGCGTGCAAAGGGAGGGGTGGGCCCCCCAGGGCAGCCTCTTTCTCCGCGCTCTCGGCCAACACGGCGCTGCCTTCACCGGCTCTGGGAGCACGTGCAAGAGCCAGTGGGCTGTCCACACGCCGAGGTGGGGCTGAAATCAGAGCCCTCTCCCTGTGGCTGTACAATCCACAGATTTGTGCCACTGCCGCCAGCTTTGCAAACTCAGTGCTGAGTGGACAACGGGCGCTTCCGTGGCTGGGACAGGCCTGGCCTTAGCAGCTGTGGGCTCTGTGTGGGTGCACACGTGGGGCGGGGCCGGGGTCTGGGCTGCTTCCGTAGCTCCCACGGCAGGTCTAGGTGCGTAACTACTGCAGTCCTGGTACCTGACTTCAGTGGACCTGCACTGGTGGTTTTGTGAACACAGTGCCTGAGGGACATCAGGGCCAACTGTCTGCATCCCCACCATGGAGGCGAGGCCGAGAGGAGTGCCAACAACAGTGCATTTTGGGAGCCCACGCAATGGGTGACAGGTGCCACCAGGCAGTGTGCTCTGCACACGGGGACTGCTCCAGCGGGGGAGTACTCAGTGGCAGCACTGCAATCCTGCCCGCCCGACACCGCAGCTTAAAAACAGATCCAGGGGCTTCTGCTCCAGCAGCTGGGGAGCAGACCCTGCCTCCAACAGGGCAATGACAACCACAGAGCAAAGAGGGGGCCCTGCTCAACATCCGGGCAGGCTCTGGTCACCACAACACCAGTCACACCCCCTTTCAAGGGGATAACAGCCAGGACACACTGAGGAAAGAGGAGGCAGGCATCCGTACTCAAAACAGTCCTCGCACCAAAAATATTAAACCTATGCAAGCTACACAGGGAATCTCCCACATAAAAATAGCCCTCCAAGACCACAGTAGATAATTGTTTCTCCTAAACTCATAGAGAAGCATAAATAAAATGAAAAAGCAGAGGAATCGCTCCCAGTTAAAAGGTCAAGAGAATTCCCCTGAAAGAACAATGAAACAGACCTCTTCAGTCTAATAGACACCAAATTCAAAAAGGAGATAATGAAAATACTAAAGGAATTAAGAAGGGCTATTGATAGAGATGCAGATTACTGTTATCAAGGAACTAGAAACTATAAAGAGGAACCAAAAAAAAATTAGAAAATTCATTTGCCAAGATGAAAGCTAAGCTTAAGGCAATAAAAGGCAGATTGAATAATGAAGAATGAACAAGTGATCTGGAAGACAGAATAATGGAAATCATCTAATCAGAACAGCAGACAGAAAGCCAAATGAAAAAAAAAAAATGAAAGAAATATAAGAGACCTATGGGATAATATAAAGCATGCCAATCTACACGTAATAGGGATCCCAGAAGGAGAAGAAAGAGAAAAGGGGACTGAAAATGTATTTGAAGAAATTATGGCTAAAAACTTCCCAAACCTAAAGAAGGAAGCAGACATCCACATACAGGAAGCACAGAGGTTCCAAACAAGATGAACCCAAACAGACCTACACCAAGACATAATTAAAATGGCAAAAGTTAAAGGTCTCTAAAGGCAGCAAGAGAAAAACAAAGAGTTAATGACAAGGGAACCCCATAAGGCTATCAGCCGATTTCTCTATAGAAACATTACAGGCCAGAAGGGAGAGGGAAGATATATTCAAAGTCCTGAAAGAGAAAAATCTGCAACCTAGGATACTCTACCCAGCAAGATTATCATTTAGAATAGGAGAGAGAAATAACTTCTCAGACAAGCAAAAACTAAAAGAATACAGCAATACTAAACCTATCCTAAAGGAAATATTGAAAGGTCTTCTCTAAATAGAAAAGAAGCAAGAATCTATAGGAAAGAGAAAATCACAACTGGAAAGTAAATCACTTAAATAAGCCAGTACACAGATTAAAAAAAAATTAAAAAATAAGATTTCTGTGAAAGCAATGACAACCACAATGAACAGCAAAAGGATAGGCAAGCAGATGTAGAAGAGGACATCAAAATCATAAAATGTGGGGAAGGAGAGTAAGAAAATGTATATATATATTTTTCAGAATGTGTTGGAGCCTATATGACTACCAGTCTAAAGCAAATAGATATTGGAAGGGGTTAACATACTTGAAAAACAGGGTAGCCACAAATCAAAAACATATAATAGATTCACAAAAACCAAAGAAGAGAACACAAGCATAATATAAAAGAAGATCAAACTCAAAAAGAACAAAGAAGAAATACAAAATCAATTCGAAAACAAGGTTTAAAATGGCAATAAATACATATCGATAATTACCTTAAATGTCAATGGACTAAAGGCTCCAATCAAAAGACACAGTGGCAGACTGGATTAAAAAAAAACATGAGCCTACAACATGCTGCCTACAAGAGACCCACTATAGGGCAAAGGACACAGATTGAAAGCAAGGGGCTGGAAAAAGATGTCTTGTCATTGCATGAAATGACAAGAAAGCAAGGGTAGCCATACTCATACCAGACAAAATAGACTTTAAAACAAAGGCTACAAAGAAAGATAAAGAAGGACACTATATAATGATAAAAAGGATCAATACAAGAAGAGGATATTACACTCATCAACATATATGCACCTAATATGGGAGCACCCAAATACATAAAACAAATACTAACAAAGGGCGAAACTGACAGGAATACAATAAAATAGCTGGAGAATTTAACACCCCACTCACATCAATGGACAGATCTTCTAGACAGAAAATCAGTAAGGCAACAGAGATCCTAAATGATACAATAGAACAGACTAATGATATTTTCAGGACATTAGATTAAAAAAAAAACAAAGAACAACAACAACAAAAAACAGAATACACATTCTTTTCAAGTGCACATGGAACATTCTCTAGGATTGACCACATACTAGGGCACAAAACAAGCCTCAACAAATTTAAGAGTATAGAGATTATTTCAGCATCTTTTCTGACCACAGTTGCATGAAACTAGAAATCAACCACAGAAAAACAAGAAAAAAAAAAAAACGATTACATGGAGACAAAGCAACATGTTACTAAAAAACCGATGGGTCAATGATGAAATCAAGAAGTAAATTAAAAAATACCTTGAGACAAATGACAATGAAAACACAACCATACAAAATCTATGGGATGCAGCAAAAGCAGTTCTTGGAAGTTCATAGCAATACAGACCCTCTTCAAGAAACAAGAAAAATCTTAGACTTCCCTGGTGGCACAGTGGTTAAGAATCCGCCTGCCAATGCAGGGGACAAGGGTTCGAGCCCTGGTCCGGGAAGATCCCACATGCTGCGGAGCAACTAAGCCCGTGCACCACAACTACTGAGCCTGTGTTCTAGAGCCCGCGAGCCACAACTACTGAAGCCCGCGGGCCTAGAGCCCATGCTCCACAACAAGAGAAGCCACAGCAATGAGAAGCCTGCACACGGCAATGAAGGGTAGCCCCCGCTCACCGCAACTAGAGAAAGCCCATACGCAGCAACGAAGACCCAACGCAGCCAAAAATAACTAAATAATTTTTAAAAATTAAAAAATTTTTAAAAAGAAACAAGAAAAATCTCAAATAAAAAACCTAACCCACCACCTAGAAGAATTAGAAAAAGAACAGACAAAACCTAAAGTCAAAAAAAAAAATTAAAAAAACCCTAAGTCAGCAGAAGGAAGGAAACAATAGAGATCAGAGAGGAAGTAGAGATTAAAAAGCAATAGAAAAAAAAATCAATAAAACCAAGAGCTGGTTCTTTGAAAGGGTAAACAAAATTGACAAACCTCTGGCCAGGCTCACCAAGAAAAGAGAGAGGACCCAAATACGATAAATAAAAGAGGAGAAATTACAATTGATACCACAGAAAACCATACGAAACCATAAGAGAATACTATGAACAAATATGCCAACCAACTGGACAACCTAGAAGAAATGGACAAGTTTCTAGAAACATAAAGCCCACCAAAACTGAATCAAGAAGATAATTTGAACAGACCTATCACTGGAAGTGAAATAGAATCTGTAATAATAATAATAATAACAACTCTCTACAAAAGTCCAAGACCAGATGGCTTCACAGGCAAATTCTACCAAGCACACAAAGAAAAACTTAAACCAATCATTCTCAAACTCTTCCAAAAGACTGAAGAGGAGGGAACACTCCCAAAGACATTCTATGAAGCCACCATCACCCCAATACCAAAACCAGACAAGGACACTACCAAAAAAGAAAATTACAGGCCAATATGTTTGAATATGATGCAAAAACTCTCAACAAAACATTAGCAAACAGAATCCAACAACATATAAAAAAAGATCATACCCATGACCAAGCTGGATTCATCCCAGGGTCACAAGGATGGTTCAACATACGCAAAAATCAATGTAATACACCACATCAACAAAAGACCAAAAACCACATGATCATCTCAATAGATGCAGAAAAAGCATTTGATAAAATTCAACATCCATTCATGATAAAAAAAAATGCTTACAAAAGTGGGTATGGAGGGAACATTTCAACATAACAAAAGCTATTTATGACAAACCAACAGCCAACATAATACTCAACGACGAAAACCTAAAAGCATTCTTGTTAAGATCTGGAACAAGACAAGGATGCCCACTCTCACCACTGCTATTCAAAAGAGTATTGAAGTCCTAACCATGGCAATCAGACAAGAAATAAAAAGGTATCCAAACTGGTAGGTAAGAGGTAAAATTGTCATTATATTCATATAACATGATATATATAGAAAACCCTAAAGACTCCATACAAAAACTACTAGAACTAATAAATGAATTCAGCAAGGTAGCAGGATACAAGATTAACATACAGAAGTTGGTTGCGTTTTTTACATTAACAATGAAATATCAGAAAGGGAATGTAAAAAACGATCCTGTTTAAAATCACATCAAAAAATACTTAGGAATAAATCTGACCAATGAGGTGAAAGACTTATGGGCTGAGAACTATAAAACATTAATGAAGGAAACTGAAGAGGATTCAAAGAAATGGAAGGATATCCCATGCTCTTGGATTGGAAGAATTAACATTGTTAAAATGGCTGTACTTACCCAAAGCAATCTATAGATTTAATGCAATCCCTATCAAGTTACCCATGACATTTTTCACAGAACTAGAACAAATAACCCTAAAATTTACATGGAACCATAAAAGACCCAAAATATTCCCAAAGCAATCCTGAGGAAAAAGAACAAAGCAGGAGATGTAACCCTCCCAGACTTCAGACAACACTACAAAGCTACAGTAATCAAAACAGCACATGGTACTGGCACAAAAACAGATATATGGACCAATGGAACACAACAGAGATCCCAGAAATAAACCCACACACCTACAGTCAATCTTCGACAAAAGAGGCAAGAATTTACAATGAGAAAAAGACAGTTGGGAAAGTTGGACAGCCACATGTAAATCAATGAAGTTAGAACACACCCTCACACCATACGCAAAAATAAACTCAAAATGGCTTAAAGACTTAAACATAAGACATGACACCATAAAACTCCTAGAAGAGAACACAGGGAAAACATTCTCTGACATAAAAGGTACCAATGTTTTCTTAGGTCAGCCTCCCAAGGCAGTAGAAATAAAAGCAAAAGCAAATGGGACCTAATCAAACATAAGCTTTTGCACAGCAAAGGAAACTGTAAACAAAAAGACAACCTACGGACTGGGAGAAAATATTTGCAAACAATGCAACTGACAAGGGATTAATGTCCAAAATACACAACAGCTCATACAACTCAATATAAAAAAAAAATGGGAAGAAGATCTAAATAGACATTTCTCTAAAGTAGACGTACAGATGGGCAACAGGCACATGAAAAGATGTTCAGCATCACTAGTTATCAGAAAAATGCAAACCAAGACTACGATTTACCACCTCGCACAGGTCAGAATGGCCATCATCAAAAAGTCTGTAAATAACAAATGCTGCAGAGGGTGTGGAGTAAAGGGAACCCTCCTGCACTGTTGGTGGGAATGTAAATTGGTGCAGCCACTGCGGAGAACAGTATGGAGGCGCCTCAAAAAACTGAAAACAGAGCCACCATAGGTTCCAGCAATCCCATTCCTGGGCATATATGCGGAGAAAACTCTAATTCGAAAAGATACATGCTCTCCAGGGTTCAGAGCAGCACTATTTACAATAGCCAGGGCATGGAAGCCACCTAAATGTCCATCAACAGATGAATAGATAGAGATGTGCTATATATACACAGTGGAATACTACTCAGCCATAAAAAGGAATGAAATAATGCCATTTGCAGCACAACAAAGATGGACCTTGAGATTATCATACTAAGTGAAGTCAGTCAGGCAGAGAAAGACAAATACCATATGATATCACTTATATGTGGAATCTAAAATACGGCACAAATGAGCTTATCTGTGGAACAGAAACAGACTCACAGACATAGGGAACAGACTTGTGGTTGCCAAGGGGCAGGGAGGTGGGGGAGGGATGCGCTGGGAGTTGGGATTCGCAGATGTAAGCTATTATATAGCAAATGGATAAATAAGGTCCTACTGTAGAGCACAGGGAACTGTATTCCATATCCTGTGATAAACCATGATGGAAAAGAATATGAAAAAGAATGTATTTACGTGTATAACTGAATCACTCTGCTGTACAGCAGAAATTAACACAACGTTGTAAATCAACCATGTTTCCATAAGATAATTTTTTTTTAAAAAAGTACGTTTCCCCTCGTACGTGACAGATCACCTGTGGCGGACTAGGCACTGAGGAGAAACGTGGAAGAAATAACCAGCATCCTCGCCCTCCAGGGGTTTTACAGTCTCATCAGGAAAAGTTTACATGTCTTAATCCTGCAAATGTTTAGTAATTAAGAAAAATACTTTAATAACAGCCACAAAACACTACTTAAATATTGTAGCGCAGAAAAGAACGAGGCTGATGAGACAACTACCCTCACCGCTAAACCACGTGCTACTCAGTTCCTGAAATTACCTAATTTTGTTGAATTGAAAAGCGCTCAAGCAAAGGTCTACGCTTGTGGGGAGTCCCGCCGTCTCCTGTGCACCTTGCATGGATCTCAACCTGTCCCAGGCAACCTGCTCTCTCCTGCCGCTCCTCACTCACTCATCTGCCGTGTCCTGGTCACACTCGGCCACAAGCATGTCACCTTCAACTGTCCCCTCCCCACACCTCCTGCCTGTGCCTCACCTGCTTCGTTCACTCGGCTGCGCAGACGTTCACGCTGCTCCATCCCCGTCACCGTCACCGCTGGCGGACTCCTGTCCCTCCCGGAAATCTGAACAGGCTTCTAGTTGCCTCCGGGCCTCCGGTCTCTTCCCTTTCCCAGTGTCCTCCAGACTTTTGCAAGAGCAATTTATCTGAAATTCTGGTTGTCACATGCCTGCTAGAAAGAGGGAAGGACCCAAATTGTGATGTTTCACATCTTTCTTAATCTCTTGTGACATCCTCACCCCACCCCCTCATTCCCAGCGGTCACACGGGTTTCCTCGCTGCTCCTTGTACGAGGGAACTCCCATTCCCACCTGGCAAGCTCCCCTCCTCACTAAGGCCTGTAAAGCTTTCCCTGATGCTCCCAGGCTGTCTCTGTAGCTTCTTCCTCTTCATAGCTTTAGCGCTGTGACACAGTATAACAAATGCCTCGGAGATGGCACTAAGTTACTCTTCAATCTATTTCTCCACTGCTGTGACAAAGCACAAGCAACAACAACAACAAAAAAACGGATCAGTCGGACCACGTCAAAACCTAAAACCTTAGTGTTTCAAAAGGCACAACAGAGTAAAAAGGCAACCCGTAGGATGGGGGAAATATTGCAAGCCTGTATCTGATCAGGGGCTAATATCCAGAATATAAAAAGAACTACTACAACTCAACAAAAAGACAACCTGATTTTAAAACGAGCAAAGGACCTAAGTGTCCACTGACAGATGAATGGATAAAGAAGATGTGGCACATATATACAATGGAATATTACTCAGCCATAAAAAGAAATGAAATTGAGTTATTTGTAGTGAGGTGGATGGACCTAGAGACTGTCATACAGAGTGAAGTAAGTCAGAAAGAGAAAAATATGCTAACACATATATATGGAATCTAAAAAAAAAAAAAAAAAAAGGATCTGAAGAACCTAGGGGCGGGAAAGGAATAAAGACGCAGATCTACTAGAGAATGGACTTGAGGACGTGGGGAGGGGGAAGGGTAAGCTGGGACAAAGTGAGAGAGTGGCATGGACATATATACACTACCAAATGTAAAATAGGTAGCTAGTGGGAAGCAGCCGCATAGCACAGGGAGATCAGCTCGGCGCTTTGTGTCCACCTAGAGGGGTGGGATAGGGAGGGTGGGAGGGAGATGCAAGAGGAAAGAGATATGGGGACATATGTATATGTATAACTGATTCACTTTGTTATAACGCAGAAACTAACACACCATTGTAAAGCAATTATACTCCAATAAAGATGTTAAAAAATAAATAAGTAAATAAAATAAAATGAGCAAAGGACTTGAACAGACATTTCTCCAAAGAAGACGTATAAACAGCCACTAAGCACAAGAAAAGATGCTCACCATCACTGATCACCAGGGAAAAGCAAAACTACGAGACACCCCCTCACACCCATCAGGATGGCCACCATCCAAAAACAAAACAAAAATCACAGTAGGGGCTTCCCTGGTGGCGCAGTGGTTGAGAGTCTGCCTGCCAATGCAGGGGACACGGGTTCGAGCCCTGGTCTGGGAGGATCCCACATGCCGCGGAGCAACTGGGCCTGTGAGCCACAACTACTGAGCCTGTGCGTCTGGAGCCTGTGCTCCGCAACAAGAGAGGCCACGATGGTGAGAGGCCCGCGCACCGCGATGAAGAGTGGCCCCCGCTCGCCACAACTAGAGAAAGCCCTCGCACAGAAACGAAGACCCAACACAGCCAAAAATAAATAAATTAATTAAAAAAAAATCACAGTAAGTGTTGGTGAGGATGTGGAGAAATTGGCACCCTATGCACCGTCGGCAGAAACGTAAAATGGTACAGCCATGGCGGAAAGCATTATAGTAGCTCCTCACATTTTTTAAAAAGAATTACCATATGATCCAGCAATTCTACTGGGTATGCACCCCAAATAACTGAAAGCAACGTCTCCATGAGACATGTATACATGTTCGTAGCAGCATTATTCACAAAAACCAAAAACTGGAAGCAAGCCGAGTGTATCCCCACTGATGTATAAACAAAATGTGGTCCATACATACACCAGAATACGGTTCAGCCTTAAAAAGGAAGGAAGTTCTGAAAGGAAGGAAAAAATTCAGGAAATGCAATGTGGCTGAACCTTGAGGATGTAATACTAAGTGAAATAAGCCCGTCACAAAAGGGCAAATGCTATAAGATTCTACTCACATGAGGTGCCTGGAGAGGTCAAATTCACAGAGGCAGGAAGTAGATGGTGGGGGCCAGGGGCTGGGGGTGGGGGATGAAGGGGAAGCTAGTGTTTAAATGGGGACAGAGTTTCAGTTTGGGACGATGGAAAATTCTGGAGATGGGTGGTGACGATGGCCACACAACATCGTGACTGTACCTAATGCCGCTTAATTGTACACTTAAAAGTAGCTAAAATGGGAAGTTATGTGTATTTCATAATTTCTAAAAAAGAGAAAAAGGAGACAACGCTAGTTAAGCCAGTGAGCAGTGGAGATCGGAAAGATTCTACCGTGGGCACCTTCTTCTGTCCTCGAGACTGTCACTGAACGCTCTTAAACCAGGTTTTCAAAACCGCAAATCCACACGTAGAATTAAATTATAACCAAATGTATCAGAGAGTGCGCGTGCGTGCACGTCCACATTTTTCTGTAGCTTCCATCACATCCGAAAAGGGTTTTGACCCAGAAAAGAGCCAGCATTTACTGTGCTAAACCAAAGAACAATGGCTGGAGAAGCAGTTCTGGAGAGACAGAAGGAGGCCCTCTGAATAGCTGGGGCTCCACAAAAGCAACGAGAACCCATCAATGGTCAAAACATCAATGGTTAAAACCAACTTTCAATGGTCAAAACCAACTTTCAGACTTTGGAGGCTGGGCTGTCTGTCCACTGAGCCGTGTAGGGCTTTGGTTTTAGGTTTCAAAGCTCTAGAGCTTCTGAGGTTATGCATCTAGATCTTAGAGGCACACTCCGTGGGCAACGTCTGATGACCTGGTGGTCCCGAGGAGCCACGGCAGCCAAAGCGCCCGGCCCCTCCCGAGGGCAGCGCGGGCAGCCCTGCTCGGGTCCCCATGTGCCCACAGCTTCCCACTGGGACCTTCCGTGGGGCCGGTGCCCACCCGAAAGCAGCCTGCGCGGC